>NC_137828.1:26776953-26961983 GCF_963921795.1 Nannobrachium achirus | reverse complement strand
CATGCTTTTTTGTAAAATAAGTCTCTGGGATTTTAGTGACTGACATCAAGGAAAAAGTGATGTTCACGAAAATCCTCCATTGAATCTGTAGTCATGGTCAAGGTCCATAGCAGGGCGGATTTAGCCTGGTTCCAGCCCATAGATCCCGCCCACTCTCAGAGTGGACTGTTTCTCTGGTCTGGATTTGAGTAATAGTAAGGGGAAGTCTCCCTCCGTCGAAACAAGCCCTGATCACAGACTCACCGCCCCCCCCCCCCCCCCCCCCCGAAAAAAAAAACAGCTTTTCTTAAAAAGTCATAAATACGCCACAAATCGCTCCTGGCTAGCTCGCCATTTTGTTGCATCTGACATGAAAAATAATACTGATATTAATAATAGATACTAATATCAAGAAATAGGGATTGTCCACAGAACTTCAAAAGTAAATGTTGCTTCTTGTTTATTCATCGTCCAACAAAAGTATACATCCTTAATCAAAGTACAAATCTTCTTCTGAGGTCCCTTTCCAATTCTCAGCAAATAGCATATTTTCCCTTTTAATGTTGAAACCACAACATGGAATTTAGCTCCGAAACCGGAGGGACCATCTCAACTGCCCGATCTGTTGAAATGGCCAAAGATTAAGAGTGCGTAAGCCTTTTTATGGCCAGAACAGACCATAAAGCAAGCTCACACAATAGAGGAGGCAGGTGGCACCCTTACCCTAATTCAAAAAGAGTCAATGTCAGAGTACACATGACAATAACCTCCTCATGGAAGTGCATGCTGTCAGATTATGGTTAGATTCAATACATTGATTCACCAATCAATACATTAATTCACCAAACACCTTAACCCCAACTTTGACCTTTAATATATTAACATATTAGTTCGTTCCTATGCTACAGGAACATAAGAAAATCTGCAAAGTAAAGTGTTACCAAGAAATTTCTTCGCCAAAGTGTTTCTAAAGGTGTGTAATAATATGTACTAAAAGGTTGAAATTCAACTCCCGGGGGAAACCTCATTAAAAAAATGATTCGTGTTTGCGTCCCATTAACTTTATACAGGAAAAAAAAGTAGCATGTGAGGGATCAAACTAGGGGTTTTTCATGATGCTAAATCCATTGCAAGCATTTGTTTTGCACGAAAAATATTCCATGGGCTACAAATGGCCCCTACAAAATGGTGAAATGTGATGATTCATCACTAAACCATCGTTTTGTGGGTCCGTTTTTAGCCCAAGGAATGTTTCTCATGCAAAACAAATGCTTGCAATGGATTCAGTATCATGAAAAACCCCTAGTTTTTTGTATTTCTTTCCTTTAGGCCTAGTAAATTAATGGGACACAAACACAAATCAATTTTTTTTAGGTTTCCCCCAGGAGTTGAATTTCAACCTTTTAGTACATATTATTACACACCTTTAGAAATACTTTGGTGAAGAAATTTCTTGGTAACGATTTACTTCGCAGATTGGTCAAATATCTTATAAAATCCCTTTACTATAAATGAATCAGCCGTTTCCCCATCCAAAATTGTGTCTCCTCCAATGAGCACGGCGGGTGGTGGTGGGTTTAACGAATATCCAAACCCCTAGTTCAGTATCATGAAAGACCCCTAGTTTTTTGTATTTCTTTCCTTTAGGCCTAGTAAATTAATGGGACACAAACACAAATCAATTTTTTTTAGGTTTCCCCCAGGAGTTGAATTTCAACCTTTTAGTACATATTATTACACACCTTTAGAAATACTTTGGTGAAGAAATTTCTTGGTAACGATTTACTTCGCAGATTGGTCAAATATCTTATAAAATCCCTTTACTATAAATGAATCAGCCGTTTCCCCATCCAAAATTGTGTCTCCTCCAATGAGCACGGCGGGTGGTGGTGGGTTTAACGAATATCCAATCCGCGCGCGCACACACACTGATTTCACCAAGCTGTTAATGTTGATTACATGTGTCTGGTTGCAGTTCTGTGTGGAAGCAGTAACTGGCACAGACAGACACACACACACATGCCGCGACCGTGCGTCGCGTCGGTCGCGATCACGGTGCATCGCGATCAAAGTGCGTTGCGATCACCGTGCGTTGTGATCACTCGCGCGCGGCCACGCGTGTGCACACTCGCACAAAAGTCCCTCCCCCAGAAATCGGACGGGGCACAATGTCAGACTCAAGCGCCAGCCGAGTCAGGCTAGGGCGGATTGCCAACCCATGGTTTTATTGGATGTTGGTTCGTTGTTAAATTCTGTGCCAATGACGGTTTATGACAGTTTTTGTGTTTTTTGTATAGAAAAAAAAAAAGAAATCATTTTTTTTTTTTTTTTTTTTTAAAGATGTCAAAATGACCTGAGATCAGAGAGATGCTTTTCTCTGTTTGTGTGTTCGCTCCCTCGTTTAGCTGATTGAGAAAATGTGTGTTCATGTGTGTTCATTCTAGTGGATGGACACTTTTTTTTCATTCAAACAGCTCTATCTCTGGAACCATTTGTCTGATTGACAAAATTATTTTTGCCACTGAATCACAACAACTGTGTCTGTTTCTGTGGGGAAAAAATATATAAAAGAAAAAATCATTTTTTTTCATTGCATAGTAAAGAAAAACATATAAAATCGTGGCACAGCTACCTTGGAGCCATTTTGGCATTTGGCACAGAATGAGTTAAGTTGACGTCACATGGCGGTGGACAGGAAAAGTTATGTTAGTTCTCATCCATTTATCTCCCCAGTGGGTTGGCCAATCGATCTGAAACTGCACTTGAAAATTGACCTTTGACATACGCAGGGACTGAAAAGCTGATTTTGCTCCTTTCCTCAATGAAACTGATTACTAGCAACTTTGCCACTGGCTATGGGATCTCTCTGTGTGTATGTGTGTGTGTGTGTGTGTGTGCGTGCGTGCGTGCGTGCGTGCGTGCGTGCGTGCGTGCGTGCGTGCGTGCGTGTGCGTGCGCGTGTGTGTGGGGGCATATAATTATAGGCAGAAATCTTTTATAAATGTTCATTTATTCAAGTCTGTAGATCTGCTATTTTCGCAAATTCAGCATATGATGAAGTAATAGGTTAGCGGCTGCAAGCTATATAATTGGAGGTAGTTTAGACAATGTTTTAGACAGTAGGCTGTGTTGCTTCAAAATAAAAATAAAAAGTATCTAATTGAATCCTTGCTAACAATTGCCATCTTGTACCCTAGTTGGGAGTACACTTTCAGTTAACAGTTGCCATAACCGTGGAGCTTGACAAGGACACACCAAGTATATATGTAATTTTTTTCAAAACTGACAAAGAATTTGTCCTACTTGCACATTTTCTCATACTTTGTGTGGCAACAAAGGAGTTCCTTTAAAAGTTCCTTTGTATGCAATGTGAAAACTTACATGAAAAGTTGTCTGAACCACCGAGGTGAGAGAACTGCCCTATATGCCGACCTAGTTTGCATTTAATTAAGAAGTAGAGCATTAGCACATGTCATCAGAAAGTTTATTTTGTAATAATGGGCATATTCTTTGTTTTCCCGTTTCCAAAGGCAAGATATGCATTCCACAGCAGAACCTCATTAGCTTCAACTCTATATGCCCCCATTCCGACATGCTGCCATTCTATACCTACCCTATAGCAGACTTAGAAGACTTAGAACATATCTCTGCTGTCGGGCCGAAACTCCTAACTCCAAAATGTTCATTTTCGGGACAATGAGCTCAAGTGGAGTTGGGAGGTTTTGACCGAAGAGCTTTTTACTACTTTTCAGTTTGTATTTCATTTTTTCCATTTTTCCAAATAATTATTAAAAATAAATGAAAAAAGTTATCGAAAAAACACGGCCTGCTCACGTATTAGGAAGGTAAAATGAGTCTCCAGAAAAAATAATGGGTGTTTTTAATGAATCTATCATGATTAAAATGGAGTTTGAAGTTACAATGGGTGTGTATGTGGAGAGAAGCCCTACCACTGCTCCCTGTTGAAAGTGGAATATCCCTTTAAGTTGTTAGAAGGCAAGTTAATCATGTTAAGATTGATTTGTGATTAACATGCAAAAATCACGATACAGTAAGTTAATATGTCTTTGTCTTTGTACACAGTAATGTTGCAACCTAACTTACCTTGGATATCGTGGATGTAGGCCTACAGTTTATGTAGTCCTTCTTTTGAATCCTTTTGGGGGTGTTGACCTTTTGTCTGCCCATTGGTCAATTTGGTCAATAGAAATGGATTGAACAGAACTAATATTTTGGGACCATCACTCCATTGTTTATAATGGTTTGTAATGCAGGCTCAGACGTGTTGCCACCCCATGTAGCCATGTGTGAATATGGTCAATGGGCACAGAACTGCAGGGCTGATGGGCGGGTGGGGGAGTCAGGGGCGCTGGAAGTGGGGTGCTGAGGGAGCTGCAGCTCCCCTGGTGGTGGGGAGAAAAAAAAAAAAAAAAAAAAAAAAAAAACGTTTTTTTCTTTTTTTTTTTAAATAAGCCTATTTATATACACACACAGAGCTATATTAAAACAATAATGTATTTGACTTTGGGGAATAAAATATGTTGAAAAAAGGTATTTGATTATCACATGGTGACCTAATCACATGGTCACCTTGCCACTTCCGGTCAGAAGGGAAGTCAAATTTAAATCCCGCTTTGATGGCACACCAAAGTCTATTTATTTGAGAACTAGAAACCGTCTATAGGCTCATTGTTGCAAACTAACACCGTTGTATATGGGGAATAAAAAACAGTAGAAAACTGTTACAAAAATAATACCCGATTTTGTAGTGTGTGCGTGAGTGACTGTGTGTGTGCATGCGTGCTGTGTGTTGCACTGTGTGCTAAAATAACTAGTAACTATACAGCTCCTTGTTACACCGTTGTGCGGGGAATAAGCACCCGAAACCGTAATAAAAATAACCCAAAACCGGATAAAAAACGTGAATTTTTCATGAACTCCTCCAGGCTCAGCTCCCCTTGGGATTTGGGAGTTCCAGCGCCCCTGGGGGGAGTGCAGGCCAGTGGTTCTCAAAGTGGGTTCCAGGGACTCTGTGGGTTCCTTTATAGGAGTCTAAATGGACCCATACAAGTCTGTAACTCTGACAGTGAACAAATGGAACCATTGGGGTCCATTTGTTCACTGTCAGAGTTAGAGACCTTGACATTTGAACATTTGAGAAACACTGGTGTAGGTATAGCGCTGAGGTGAGGTGAAAGCCCGGAGGGGACTAACAGAGACATAATGGAGTGAGCAGGAGATTCCACTTTTCTCAGCTCGAGACTCATAAGAGAAATTCAGTGTGAACTAAGGCTAACCTCGCGTCACCAGGCTTTCTCGGGGGAAAGCCTGGTGCTCGTTTACTAAACAGGTCGCTTGATCCGGTCTAGACCGGATGGCATGTTGCGTGTGGTACTGAACATCAACCAAGAACGAGCACATTACCAACAAGCATTCTGTACGGGGCACTACCAAGTGTATCAGAGACGATAGCAGTCAGGAGGATGAGACTAGCTGGCCACTGCCACCGAAACAGAGAGCTCCTGTGCCAAAAAGCTTGTACTGTGGGAACCAACACGTGGGCATCGATGGAGAGGACGTCCCACACCTACCTACTGTACGTGGACGCGTATAAAGAAAGATGCTGGTGCAGAAAGCACAAATTAGCTGCCGTCAGCTGGCCAGATGTATGGAGAACCCAGATGACTGGAAATGACGCCGATTGAGGGCTCGTCTGAGGACGACGTAGAGAGAAAGAGACTCACTCCCAGTGGGAAAAGAAAAGCCCTTTAATGAAAATAGTCAATCAAGTTCACATCATGACATGTTGTGAGATTGTAGATTTGCTATTTTTTTTAAAGGGTTAAAGATGGGGTGCCATGATTTATTTTCCCCCTAAAACATGATTATCAGGTATTATGATTATACTAGGAGGAAGATTCTTTCAAAAAGAGTGTACAGAAAGAGTTAAAATTAGGTTTTTATGTGGCCACACCCACCAGTTCATTAAGTATGTCTGGTTGTCAGGTGGGTGGTGACCCAGCAGAAGTTAGCCACACCCACAGTGTTGGGTGAATGGTAAAAGGGGAGGGGATGATTATATGATGTCATTTAATCACTGTTTTTGGATCAGCACTTTTGACCAACAAGGTGTCAGCCTCCAGGAAGAAATCCAAAATAATTATGAGCAATTATGCTCATAACAACCACACCAGGGGGTCTAATGAAGTACTTTCAACCTCATGAAACACATGAAAACCAGAAAAAGAACACAACTATAGCACTGCCTGACTGCCTCTGAGAAATGTGGCTATTTATGGGTCATGACCCTATGTTTGCAAAACATAGGGTCATGACCCTTATAGAGGCAGGCTGATGAGGAAAGTGACAACAGGTGAGTAATGGGCACAGAATGGCAGGGCTGATGGGTAATGGCAGTGGTGGAGAGTCAACAATCCTAGTGGATTCTGTAAAGCTGGTCCATAGACACTCACTTGATTCAGCAAAACAATAATTCAATTCAATTATAATGCCTGCGCAATGATGGACTGAGTCAATACATTATCACCCACTGTGGGTGTGTGTGTGTGTGTGTGTGTGTGTGTGTGTGTGTGTGTGTGTGTGTGTGTGTGTGTGTGTGTGTGTGTGTGTGTGTGTGTGTGTGTGTGTGTGAGAGTGTGTGTGTGTGTGCGTGTGCGTGTGCGTGTGTGTGTGTGTGTGTGTGAGAGTGTGTGTGTGCGTGTGCGTGTGCGTGTGCGTGCTGTGTGATTATTATTAATTGTGTTTGACAGCTTCTTCGCTGCACACTTCCTAACAGGAGACATCTGTTCCTCTCTGCAACCACACAGTGATATTGCATACATACTGTGTTGTGCGTGTATACACACACATGCATGCACGCACACACACACATGCACGCGCGCACATGCATACACACCATCTTATACACAAACATAGAAAGAACCGCGTGCGCACATGCCACAGAGAGAAGCCATGGACAGACATAATCGTTCACAGTGGTAGAAAAACAGCCATGGTTCTTATTTACAGTTATCCATTTTACGCTTTTGTGTGTGGAACGTGCACTGCAGAGGGTTTTGAGGACAGCCCAGCGCATCACCGAATGTGATCTTCCCTGGTGCGTCAACAAAGCTAGTACAATCTACAATTTAGGCCCTTTAGGGCGAGATCACGCAGGACGGAATTCGCACGGAATTCATTATTAATATATATCGGATTATTAATAGATCCCTGATACCCATGTATGGTTGGATTGGCAGTTCTACATAAAAAAAAAAAAAAAAATGTTTCATACAACTGTACATTGTTCAAGTACAGTAACGACAGGGGAAGCAGCTAAAATAGGCAAAAATCGGAGCTATCCTTGTGCAAAAGTTGGAATCTGGAGAACCAACCGTGTGCTGTGAGACCCCAGACATGCTTACTCAGTTACTGGTTATGTGAAAATATGACGTCTATGACGTCTGACATCAATACATACAATCGGAACCTTTTTATGCCCATATGGAGATCCCTGTCTGTAGAACCAGACACACTGGTTAGACTGACATGTACATGCATATGCTATTAGACTGACATCTATCTATAAATGCGACAAATCTCTGTCTGTCTGTCTGTTTGTTTGTTTGTAATCCGCGTATCTCGAGAACCGTTCGTCCCACCGGCTTCAGATTCGGCACGCGCGTTCCCCGCCGCAGCGCGGAGTGCAGTGCCGGGCCTCGACCCGACCCGACTCGCGGTTTTACGAAACCGGCGCGAAACGTTCGGAATCTCCTTATGCGGAGCTGATTGTTGACATCAGGCTGTTCCGGAGGAAATCGGCGCAAGCGCTGAGTCATTGTGACATCACTTCATAAAAGGCTCTGACATCACGTACGCCACATGAGTCAACACAAAATCTCTGTGAATGTGTATGTATGTATGTAATCCGCGTATCTCGAGAACCCTTCTTCCCACCGGCACGCGCGTTCTCCAGATATGGGCATAAAGTCTGACATCAGAGTTTTCTGCAACCGGTACTGTGTGTGCAGAGATCTTCATATATGGGCATAAGTGGACAAAGACAAACAGATGGTCAAAACGGGTCCTATGACAACAGGTATATTGGGGTTTGCATTAAAGGGTGGGGCATTCATGGGGTTTGCATTAAAGGGTGGGGCATTCATTCCCTATTTCAAATTCGGCACGTGCGTTCCCCACCGCAGCAGGTAGTGCAGTGCTCGGCCTCGACCCGACCCGACCCGATACACGATTTTCTGGAACCAGCACGAAAGGTTCGGATTCTGATGTCTGACATCAGGATTTTCCGGAACTGGCACTGTGTCTGCATAGATCTCCATTTATGGGCATAAAATGGATGCAGACAGACAAATACAGATATCTCCATATATGAGCATAAATGGACACAGGCAAACAGATGGTCAAAGATCTCCATATATGGGCATAAAGTGGACGCGGGAAAACGGGTCCTATGACAACAGGTATAATGGGGTTTGCATTAAGTTTGTCTCCTCCTCCATCTGTTTGTCTGTGTCCCTTTATTCCCATTATGGAGATCTCTGTATCTGTCTGTGCCTCCGACTGTGTTGCAGACACAGTGCCGGTTCCCCCTTTAATGCAAACCCCATTATACCTGTTGTCATAGGACCCGTTTTGACCATCTGTTTGAAAAGGCGACAGAAATCTCATATATGGGCATAAAATGGACGCAGATAGACAGATATCTCCATATATGGGCATATATGGGCATAAAATGGACCCAGAACTATAACTGCAGTGATCTCCATATATGGACATAAAATGGACACCGACAGACAGACAGATACAGATATCTCCATATATGGGCATAAATGGACACAGGCAGACAAATGGTCAAAACGGGTCCTATGAAAACAGGTATAATGGGGTTTGCATTAAAGGGCGGGGCATTCATTCCCTATTTACATTGTTCCGAGTTGGCCAGGTCGCCGACTAGACGCTGGGCCGCCCGAAGGGCGGCCCAGCTTCTAGTGTATATAAATTGGCATTGCAGATATGGGCTTAAATTGATGACATCCGGAATCTCCATAGAGTATATGGGCATAAAAGGGATTATGTTAGTGTTGGTTCCCCTGACATCACAGTGATGTCAGAGCATGTTGTCAAAGCGTCAAACCAAACGTTACACAGACGTTACACGGATGTTACTCGGAGACAAGATGTGCCGGTTCTCATACTAAACTGCGACCTACGGTCGCGATTAAATGCATAGAAACGTAGGTAGACCAAGAACCTATTCAATAAAATCAAACACAATGGAAGCATCAGTAATCGGTACATCAAAGCTATACACACACCATAGCTTCGATGCACGATAGGATGCCAAGTCGAAAATGGCCTGACTATACTATATCTATATTAAATTTATATCTAGATTACATTTTAGCCTTTGCAGAGGCCTGTATGGTCATCAAGGGCTAAGGCAGCACCCGTTTCGAACAGGCCAAGGACCCCTTAACTGAGAGAGAGATGAAGCAGGGTCCCCCTAAGAGAAGCAGTCCGCTCAGAGAATGGAGCCAGGCAAGGGACCCCCTCTACATATATATATTGTATAAATGCAGATTTTCATTGATTTGTTTGACAGCACTGTCATCAGTCTGTTGGATTCGTGTTAATGTTTTTTTCAGACATTTGGCCATTTCAATCGTCAATACGTATAAACTTGACCTTTCACTGTACTTGGTCTGCTCGTTTTAACCTCTACACCAAACCACTTTGCTGAAAATAGCAGATCTAGCTTGTAGATCTACTAGCTTGTAGAGCATGTAGATCTGCTATTTTTGGCTAAAGTTCTCCTCAGAATAGGTATGCAAGGGTTCAAGGTTTTTAATTGAAAATAATTATCCTATCACAAAAGGATTTGGTGGCCCCCCTGTAGTAACTCTGAGGACTCAGACCCCCTGTTGAAGACCCCTGGGCTAAGGTGCAGTCTGAAGAGGTGAGTCTGAAGAGGTGAGTCTGAAGAGGTGAGTCTTCAGACTACGGCGGAAGCTAGGGAGTGAGTCTGAGGTTCATTCCACAGTTTGGAGGCCAGTAGGGAGAAGAGTCTTGGACGAGTGGATTGTTGTCCTGGGAACCCTAGCCATCCTAACCATGGACTATTCAGATTCTTCCATGTTGATTCTCTTTAGCCACAGAGTAGCCACAGGATCAGGGCACAACTCAATCTAAGACACTCTTTTCTGAAACTTTTTTGTTTTGTTTTCAAGCCTGCCACGTTTTACCCATCTGTGTTTTTTAATCTGTACTGGAATTGTACGCCCCTTTGAGTACTAGACAACATAGTCAAACCCTGTCTCTACGGTCCCCCCAAACAAGACGGGCGAAGAAGTTTGGTTTACAAGGAAAAAAGAGCAGACCCAGTACCAAGCCAGAGGTCAACTTTACAAAGTATTGAGGGGTCATTACATTTCTGAAAATACACATTTAACATGAATCTAATATGTAGTGGGGAGGGTCCCTGCTTCATCTCTCTCTCAACGAAGGGGTCCTTGGCCTGAAAACATCGAAGACCCCATGCAGTTTCAGCTCCAGAAATGCAATACTTATAAATCTCCCAGGACTCGACACTAACACGGATGGATGATTATACCGTGATAGAAGCAAATAAGCATTTCTATCAAATTGAACTGATTTAAAGCAGTGTCAGCAAGATGCATAAACATACACAGCACACACACACGCACACACGCACGCACGCGCACGCACACACACACACACACACACACAAACACACACACACACACACACACACACACACACACACACACACACACACACACACACGTGTGTGCGTGCACGCGCACACGCACACACCTACAGGGCCTTGAATCATTCATTCATATAAAGTCAATAGAAGTGCTGAAATCAGATCAGAGAGAATGACTGCTCATCATCAATGCTACGCTCAAACCTGCTGATGTGCTAAAACACTGCCTCATAACCAGGAGAGAGGAGAGGCATGCTATACCAGTAAGACTCCCTAATCGGGAGATAAGCGACCGTTGGTCGCTTATCTCCACAAATATCACAACCTCCACCTCTCACGTCATACGGGTAGCCATAGTTACACCTGGAATGTTGAATCTCCATATATGGAGATAACCTACGCATCACACAAAGTCTGACCTCACCAGCCCATACTTGGGCATGGACGACTTATATCTCCATATACGGAGATGGCCATATATGGAGATACGATGACATCACAGAGTCCACAGCTGATGATGTGGCGTGATGTCATACAATACACAAACAAGCCCTATATAAAGGGGCAATTCTCACCAGGGAAGAGAGCATTGCCTGGAATGTTGAATCTCCATATATGGAGATAACCTACGCATCACACAAAGTCTGACCTCACCAGCCCATACTGGGCATGGACGACTTATATCTCCATATACGGAGATGGCCATATATGGAGATACGATGACATCACAGAGTCCACAGCTGATGATGTGGCGTGATGTCATACAATAAACAAACAAGCCCTATATACTGATGCGATACGATGACATCACAGAGTCCACAGCTGATGATGTGGCGTGATGTCATACAATAAACAAACAAGCCCTATATACTGATGCGGAGATATGAGCAGGGCAAAGGTGTGACGTGTGACGTGTGACCGACCGACCGACCGACCGACGGACGGACGGCCGGTGGAGGTTTTCATAGTAAACTGCTCCCTGACGGTCGCAATTATTTTATGCTCCAACTATTGAAAAATAGCAGATCTACAAGCTCACAGCGCGGCCCTATCTGCTATTTTTGGAAAAATCGTGAAAATTATAAAAGTCGCATAAAAGTTGAAAATGTGGGATTTTCAGCAGATGTGCTGAATTTCCCCAACATTCACTGTCATTTTTAAATGACAGTAAATAAAAATGTGAATAAGGGCACTGCGACGTTGAGGACGTGACGGCTAAGACGTCCTCGGAATTCCAACGCAATGGTGCGCCATTCAACGACGCCGGATGCACCGTTGGGCCGGTATCGCACATTTCGGGAAGTTTGGGGTCAATTGATTGGCGCGCAGCGTATATGGTGCAAAAAGTCAGCGTACATGCTTCAGGTCCCCGCGAATGGATTTACTAAGCGCGTATCATGATGATTCAAACAAGTCTATACACTAGAGAGCTTTGGCCATGTCTCAGGTACACATTATTGTGTATCATTATTTTATGCTCCAACTATTGAAAAATAGCAGATCTACAAGCTCACAGCGCGGCACTATCTGCTATTTTTGGAAAAATCTTGAAAATTATAAAAGTCGTATAAATGTGGGATTTTCAGCAGATTTGCTGAATTTCCCCAACATTCACTGTCATTTTTAAATGACAGTAAATAAAAATGTGAATAAGGGCACTGCGACGTTGAGGACGTGACGGCTAAGACGTCCTCGGAATTCCGAACGCAATGGTGCGCCATTCAACGACGCCGGACGCACCGCTGGGCCGGTATCGCACATTTCGGGAAGTCTGGGGGTCGTGACAATCAGCGAAAACAACTTAATATGCTGCTGATCCGAAGGCGGTCATTGAAACCCCTCCATAATAAGAATGTCATCATACCGGTATGAGCCAGGTGTGAATTTGTGTATCTATCAATATGAAACATACACATTCATAGCTTCTGGACACAGGTAAGCATTCAAAAAAACATAATACACATGCATGCACACACACACACACACACACACACACACACACACACACACACACACACACACACACACACACACACACACACACACACACACGTTCAGCAAATATCATCAATCCCTTAGTCGTTCCTCTGGGGCTTCTCCCCACACACTGACTGACGTGGCACATGGCGTCAATGTTCAGGAACTCTTTGATCTGGAATGTGTCCTTGTAATAGGCCTGGCGAGCCTGAGGGAAATAAAAGGTTAAAATACTGCCCAGATCTCAGTGATGAATGAGGGGAATAAACATAGGCGGCTGGAACATTGTGTCTACCTGGACAATAAGGCTCTTTGTGTTGATCATTGGAATTCCAAACATGATAACAGCTTGACATAGGCGATCCACTGTGGGGAACAAAATCATGTTATAACGTCATCTTTACTAAAAACAGAACATTCATTTCTCTATTGGAGTTCAGCCCGTACTATTGCTTCATCAAAAATAGTGGTGGAAAAAGTACTAAAATTATTTACTTGAGTAAAAGTATCAATACTGTGATGTAGACAATATTCCGTAAGGGTTCACAAACACCAAAATATGGTCGCCAGCGGATAAACTCTTTTTGTGCGCGGCTGACTAAAAACGCACAGAGCGCATTCTATCCCAAAGACAGTGACGCGCCAGTCAGTCACTTCCAGAACCCTCCCCATTCTGCCTTTGACTCACCCGATTGGACAGAGGGGAAAAACAGGAGCTCCGGCATAAACGCAAGGTCGGCGCGGTGCGCAGATATCCTCCACTGACATGAAAATTCCATTGAAATGCATTCGCAGAACGCGGATTCCACTCTCATAGGTACTTTGGTTTGTAAGTAAAAGTCAAGAATTCAAAATGTACTTGAGTAAAAGTACAAAAGTATTGGCAAAAAAGTATTGTACTTAAAGCAGTAAAAGTACAAAATGTTTGAAAATAGAAGATCTATACTCTGGACTTTGAAAAACATCCAGAGCAGACAGGCACCAGTAGTGGGAGAAATATGTGAAAAAGGTGTTCACTTCCGGCAGAAAGCGTGAAAATTTGCACCTAGGGGTATTTTTGTGCGCTGAATTCAAAAATTGACGGTCCCAAGCACTTTTCTCAAATTCACTTTTCTCTCATTCACTTACCATAGGGTTAGGGTTAGGAAAAAAAGACCCCCCAAAAATCTTCTTTGAGTAGCATGTGAGGGGTCTATCTAGGGGGTTTTCATGATTCTGAATCCATTCCAAGCATTTGTTTTGCACAAAAAACATTCCTTGGGGAAGAAATGGACCCCACAAACTATGGTTTAGTGATGAGTCATCACTTTTCAAAGTTTTGTTTTGTCCATTTCTCGGAAAGGAATGTTTTCCGTGCAAAACAAATGCTTGCAATGGATTCAGAATCCCAAAAAACACCTAGTTTGACCCCTCACATGCTACTTGAAGAAGATTTTTTGGGGGGTCTTTTTTCCCTAGTATGGTAAGTGAATGAGAGCCACCAGATCCCATGGGAAAAGTGCTTGGGACCGTCAATTTTTTAATTCAGCGCACAAAAATACCCCTAGGTGCAAATTTTCACGCTTTCTGCCGGAAGTGAACACATTTGCCTTTTTTTGTTACATATTTCTTCCACTACAGGTGCTCCGGCCTGGCTCTCATGGCGGTTATAGCCCATCTCGCATCAAATAACACCATGGCTACCACTGGCTGGTGCATCCCGGCCTCCAGCCTGTGGTGGCTGCCTTGCTTTCCACTCACACACAACCTTCTCCTTCCAACCTAACCCTCTGCTGATGGCTTCTTATATAGTGCTCCTCATGAGGTGGTCACACCCAATCCAGGTGCAAGTCAATGACCAATCAGTTCAGGTTGATGTCAGTCGGTGAAAATAAAAAAAATAAATGTTAATACATGCAATTTTAACTCTAATAAAACATCATGCAACTCAACACAATAAATGTCAGCAACATCACTCAAAACAATAATCTCACAAAAGGTGCAAAAATCAATTCATAGAAAATACAATATAAAATTACATAAGCAAAACCAAAGCAACCCAAAACATACTTTTTTTTAACGTCGGCTCACATAAGTGAGTTGAATCTTGCCAAAGTTTTGAGGAGATACTACTAGATAGATAATTAATGAGAAGAACACATAGCTTACAATTAACCTACCCGCTGCCATTTCCCAACCGCTGCCATTTACCACCAGCTGCCATTTCCCACCTGCTGCCTGTTCCCATCTGCTGCCAGTTCCTACCTGATGCCACCAGAGGCCACCTGAGGTCATGAAAGTTCAAGTCCGCACAATTGACCACCCGATGCCAGTTCCCACCTGTTGTCATGGTCGCCAGTTCCCACTTGATGTCATGTGGGAGTTCCGACTGCTCCAGACCGTACTGAATAACAGCTAGCTTGCATAGGACCTTCAAGCTAGGACTCAAGTCTAAGATGTACAGCTCTCTACAAAAGAGGATGACACGATCTCCAACCATGCAACAGCCCTTACCAGACATCTTAGACGGGCCTATCCCCTTGAGCTCAACCTTCTTCCAGGAGAGGGCTGTCGTATTGAACTTCCACAAGCCACTGAAGGTCTTGTAGCCAGCGTATACATACAGCTCTCCATTGTAGGCAAAGGCTGAATGTGCAGAGCATTCAGGAGGGAGCTGTGCAGAAGGTGTGCCGCTCAGCCAGCAGTCTGTCTCTGTGTCAAACACTCTGAGGTTGTAGTCTAACCGAGTGTTGGTGACCCTTTCCCCTTCTCCCCCAAATACAAACATCTTTGTCCCAATGACGGTGGCAGAGTGATCTGATGAAGCAGGTGGCAGAGCTCCTCCGGCGTTAATTAAAGACCACACCATCGTGGTGGTGTTCAGCTTGTGGATGTCATTAGTGGATTCTGTCACTCCATGGATGTACATGACCTTACTTCCTCCATGGACGTACATGACCTTTCCCAAGACGCAGGTTGAGTGTCTAACCCTCACCTCTGGAACGGTCCCAGAAAACTTGGTTTCCAGCCATATGTGGGCGTTGACGTCGAACGCATACAGCTGGCCACCGTCACGAAGAGACCCTCCCCAGATGTAGACGATGTCCTCTACCAGCACAGCCGAGTTGCATGAGCACAAGTTGGGAAACTCCCCAGAGTGGCAAACACAGGGAAACCTTTCCCATCGTAAAGCCAATGTGTTTAAAATGTACACGCGGATATGAAAGGTAAAGTGTAAAGGGCAAAAGGGCCTTCCAAAGACATACAGCCGGTGTCCTACGGTGACCAGAGCACAGTAGGATCCATCTGGCCCTCTCAGAGGTACCGTCCAGGAGAACATCTCTCACAGCAGAATTGATTCATCTCCTGTTATGGACATTTGTACTGTGACAGTCTGTAAAAGTGTAAAGTTATGGATCCCAGTACTGTGGCTTTCTGTTAACCCCCAGAAGAATGGACTACATATATTGTTTGGATGCACAATCCGTCATGCAAAGTTTGGCCCATTCACACAAAGTCAACAGTTGGCCAATCAAGTAAGCTACTGGTTCTGATCCTCTGATCCTTAGGGATGTTCCGCTTTTCCTTGAAGCAGCTAATGTGGCAATGGTCTGAGCTCCACCAATCTCTGGCAGAGTGTGTCTAACCTATTTTTTCCCATTGTGGGCAACTGAACCAAACCAAGACCCAACACTTGTCAGAGTGCAAGCCAAAAGGCACGTTTATTTGGGGAATATAATAATAATACAGAGTGCGGGGAGGGGGGAAGAATTATTATCAAATAAACAATAACAAACAAAAAACAATAATATCTAATCAGCACTTCCTTGCTTTCCAAGGCGACCGTGTTGTGCTGGGCGTCCCTCCCATCGCAACACTTGTGGAATACTTTCAGCCGTCTGTAAACACCCCAGAGCCAGTCATTATCATCAAACTGCCTCACGCTACAGAATCAGGAGATAGGCTCCTTCCCCATAGGCCTCATGGCTCAGCAAGGATTACTTACTTATGCCTACATCGTAACTTGTGTGTCACCGCCACCATGTGAATGAGGTCAGTGATTAGGTTTTATTTGCCATCAACTCACTGGCTCCACATCCTCCAATGTTTTGCAGCAGTATTGGTCCACCAGCTCAGGATAGGCCTGTCAGAGAGGACATTTCATATAATACAAGTTGAACACTACGCATTATACAAAACACAGGCACAAGACAGAATATACAGACAGCATTATTTTCAGAATGGGCAGCTGTATAAGTCCTGGTCCGATAGGCAGTAATGAGGGAGAGGACACATATTGTCTTGCCTCTCCCTGTGGGCATCTCCAGAGCCATTATGACATTAGACAAGCAAAAACGCACTTAGAACAACGGACTCACTCGCTAGCTTTCGCCGTGGACTGAAGACTCACCTTTTCAGACTCCACCTTGACCCATAGCACTACTGAAACACTCAATGACCATACATGAAGCTAGTCAACATTTTCTTTTGTTTTTTCTTTTTTCTTTTTCTCTTTACTGATTGTTTTTGTTTTTAGATTGAAATTCATATGCATTTGTTATATTGTTGTTGATGTTCTGACATGTTATCTTGTTGTATTATCTGCTTATTGTAAGTCGCTTTGGATTAAAAGCGTCTGCTAAATGCCTAAACTGTAAACTGTAAACTGTAAGGACCCCTTAGCTCAGACAGAGATCAAGCAGGGACTCTCGCTGTAGGCTAGGCATTATAGCCTACTGTATCGCACAAATATTTGGCAGGCCCCCTGTAATAACCCTGGATTGGGGTCCCTGACCCCCAGTTGAAGACATATACTAACCAGTAAGACTCCCTAATCGGGAGATAAGCGACCGTTGGTCGCTTATCTCCACAAATATCACAACCTCCACCTCTCACGTCATACGGGTAGCCATAGTTACACCTGGAATGTTGAATCTCCATATATGGAGATAACCTACGCATCACACAAAGTCTGACCTCACCAGCCCATACTTGGGCATGGACGACTTATATCTCCATATACGGAGATGGCCATATATGGAGATACGATGACATCACAGAGTCCACAGCTGATGATGAGGCGTGATGTCATACAATACACAAACAAGCCCTATATAAAGGGGCAATTCTCACCAGGGAAGAGAGCATTGCCTGGAATGTTGAATCTCCATATATGGAGATAACCTACGCATCACACAAAGTCTGACCTCACCAGCCCATACTTGGGCATGGACGACTTATATCTCCATATAAGGAGATGGCCATATATGGAGATACGATGACATCACAGAGTCCACAGCTGATGATGTGGCGTGATGTCATACAATAAACAAACAAGCCCTATATACTGATGCGATACGATGACATCACAGAGTCCACAGCTGATGATGTGGCGTGATGTCATACAATAAACAAACAAGCCCTATATACTGATGCGGAGATATGAGCAGGGCAAAGGTGTGACGTGTGACGTGTGACCGACCGACGGACGGACGGACGGCCAGTGGAGGTTTTCATAGTAAACTGCTCCCTGACGGTCGCAATTATCATTCAAAATACTTATTTTTCATGACTTTTAATAGGCCTATACCATCCAGTCAAATTAAACTGATTTTAAAAAAAGGTTTATATATCGTCGTTGCCGGGTGAAAAACTTGTATGTCCAACACCGTTCGTTTTGCATTTATCATTTAAAAAAAGAACTAAACTAGTGAAAACAGCCGATCTACAAGCACACAACGCCTCGCAGTGCGAGGCGTTGTGTGCTTGTAGATCGGCTGTTTTCACTACTTTTGTGCGACAGCCTTGTATGATGAAGCAGGGCTTTACTTTGCGGAAAAAAAAAACATACAAATATGAAACTTGGAGATACAAGGTTTCCGCCCGACAACGACGATATATATATATATATATATATATATATATATATATATATATATATATATATTTACACTATTAAGTCAAATTAAGCTGATTTAAAAAGAACACCCACTTCCTGTTTATTAGCCTATATGTCCTGTGCACAGGGTCTTTAAAGCACAATCTACCAAATACAGAAGAGACTTTTTTATAAAACATAACCCAAAACTAAGAGCTAAGAGAGATCATATACCTTTAAAGGGGCCCCACCATGCTTTTGAAAATATATATTTTATATAAATATTGGTCCATAATATGGTTTTATACAGGTTTTAGCCTAAACAACCTCTCGGATATTTAAATTTCATGTTCTGTCTGTCTCTAATTCCAAGCCGTTTCAGATGCAATACCAAAATGGCCTTTGTTGGCAACGGGGCGCTGTCTTTGGGCTTAAATTGGAACGATACAGAGAAGATTAGCATGGTACCACGATGCAGGGACGTGCTGGCCATTGGGAAAAGCGGGACAACTCCCGAACGGCCGGTCCATTCCTGTCCTGTCCAGGCCGCCCATAAAAAATAAATGGCCGGCCCACAAAGTAAATATAACTCATGTTATATGCCCACTGGCTTGTCTCTCATGATATTAAATGGACAACTTTTAGTAGCAGCAGCGCTATAGAGCGAGATCTCTCTCTATAGCGCTGAGTATAGCAGCCCGCAAATCCATCACATTGGCCTTGTCTATCATCTGAATACCAGTCCACTACTCCCTAGCTCCATTGACTACTCCTAGAGGGTCTACATACAACATCATTAGACCAGAAAAAACCTAGAGACCTAAAATCACAGTAACCGCTCATCGGTTAGTATTTAGGGCCTCGCAGCTCGCCCAGAAGGCGGAAAGAAAATCTGGTGTGCGGCCAATTGCCGCGCGCAATGAGGGCTTCTCCAACTCCTTTTCCCGGGCTGAATCAGGGGCCCAGCTCGTCCCTGACACGATGAGAACCATGTAGAGTCAATCCAATTCAAGCCAATTTTAGTACCACTTTACCTCATGGTTCCACATCATTTAATATAGTCTCAATAGAATATAGCCTCCCCAAAAGTACCGCCCCCTTCTCGAGGGGGCCCAATAGGAAATAAGCAAGGGGCCGATTTCAAAAGAGTACCAATCAGACACGCCCATTCAGAAAGACTAAAAAACAAGAAAAAAAATGAAAAATTAGAAATTCATGGTGGAGCCCCTTTAAAGCACAACCAAATTGTGAAGAGAGAAAGAGACAAAGTGTAAATGGTGAGAGAATAACTTGTTACATGGGGGACAGGACAACAGCAGTAGACATCATGCTCTGTTGACCAACACCATGTTGCTCAATGGAGCATCACGTTAACACTGCCTGAGTTTAGTGTTCCATTCCTGCTGTCTCAGACTCTCCATCCATGAACTGTAGGGACAAAAGGCGCCCGCCAGAAGACACCTTCTATATAAAGTTCAAGTTGTCTTTCTGTCTGTCTGTCTGTCTGTCTGTCTGTCTGTCTGTCTGTGGACCTGTACAGTATATGCCCTATATGTCCACGCCTGACGGAACAACTCATAATATGACCATGCCTGCAGGTCACAGTAGAGGAGAGAGAGAGTAGAGAGAGAGAGGTAGAGAGAGAGAGGTAGAGAGAGAGAGAGAGAGAGAGAGAGAGAGAGAGAGAGAGAGAGAGAGAGTGAGAGTGAAAGTGAAAGTGAAAGTGAAAGTGCAATAACTGGCCCAATGCTGCATGGCTATCGAAAACTGAACGATTTAGGCATAGACGCATTGACCTCGAAATAACCCCTGGCAACGTCAGGCAAGCTAATGTGACACTTTCTGCTTGTATCTAATATCACAGGCCTGTTCTGTAATACAGCTTCATTCATGTTTTTAGGAGAGCTATTTCACAGATAAATGTTCTTTCTGTGTAATAAAACAGGACCTTTGTAGGATCAATATCAAGTTGGTTATGATCAGCAGTATTTGTTAGCTGCCAGGCTTAAAAAAAGAATTAATGATTGATTGAGTACAATGGACCACAATAGAAACTACATTAACGACTTGTGATTTTTGCAAGTCGACTCGACTCAGTAACACGTTGAGTTGAAGTCGACTTTATCGTTTGATGACGTCATCACATCACACACGACCTCCCAATTATTTTTGATTAACTTAAAGGGGAAGACCACCCATTTTCAATATTGAACTGTGTCATTAATATACCTTAGAGGAGTTGTGTGGAAATAGAAAAAAAGTTCCCCCCCTTCGTGTTGCCTAGAACTGGAGGATTGATTTTGGGGTTTGTATTGTAAAGTACAACTTGATGACATCACACATTGTACTTTACAATACAAACCCCAAAATCAATCTTCCAGTTCTAGGCAAAACAGAAGGGGGGGAATTTTTTTTCTATTTCCACACAACTCCTCTAAGGTATACCAGTAAGACTGCCTAATCGGGAGATAAGCGACCGTCAGGTCGCAGCGTGATATTAGGCCAGAATGTGTAGAAGTGTGGAAAAATGTGATGGTTGCGCTATATGGGACAGATGCATGTTGATGAGATGAGTGTAGACATACTGTGTAGCGATTTTTTTCGTGATTTTAGGGCAAAAATTGTAGGAGCAGTGTCCAAAAATGTGTTTTAAAAAATCGGCCTGAAGGTGGCGCTATATGGGACAGATCCAAGTCGATGACATGAGTGTAGACATACTGTGTACCGATTTGCATGATTTTAGGGCAAAAATTGTAGGAGCAGTGTCCAAAAATGTGTTTTGCAAGAATCGGCCTCATGGTGGCGCTAGAAGAGGGCCATGTGAGAAATGAGGGGTGGGGTCTCCGCGCCACCGAGGCGGACGAATAGGTACCGGCCCCGGCTCTCCCGGACGCTCCTAGCCCGAGTTACGGCATTTTATGTGAGCTGCAGTGTAGGGGGTCCTCCACTGGGGGCGTCACGACTTTTGCATCCGTTCTGGAGCACCAGGAGTCGGTGGTCCCCGGGAATTCCCCGTGAGCAGCCCCGTTGGGGTGGTGATTTGGTCATTTTTGCACATTTGGTCATTTTTTACACCTGGGGGTACCCCAGGGACCTGAGCTCCGGGGATCGGGGCAACGGTTGCGGAGATATGAGCAGGGCAAAAGTGTGACGTGTGACGTGTGACGGAGGGACAGACGGACGGACGGACGGACGGACAGACAGCCGGTGGAGGTTTTGGTAGTAAGTGCGACCTGACGGTCGCAATTAATGACATATTTCAATATTGAAAGTGGGTGGTCTTCCCCTTTAATGTGCAACATTGTTTTCTCACTCAACTGTAAATAAATCAACGGTATCTTCACATTTCTAAAGTGCCAATTTAAGGACCTTTTAATACCTCTAAAATGACAAATTAAACATTGTCCAAATTGTCAAATAAATAGAGGCAGAAATTGTGAAAATAGCCGATCTTGTTGCGAGGCGTTGTGAGCATGTAGATCTGCTATTTTCACAATAGAAAGATTTTTTTCTTCAACTTCGACTTTCGACTTTCTCTGGTGGGAGTCGACTTGTGTAATGAAGTCGACTGAGTCGACTTGTCGACTTTTTTGTTAATGCCCTAATAGAAACAAGCCCCCAGGGGCTTTTTGTGTCATCCTTTTAGCATAATTAATAACCTCAAAGTTAGTTTAGTGTATTTGATAAACTCAAGCAAGCATACATTTATACAAGTCTTACATACACACAAGCATAAGAGAACAGAAGCACTTTTTGACGTGATCAAAAGGAATAGGCTGAAGCTATAAAGCATGAATTATGAATGCCTATCCAACGTATTCATGGTTTAAGATACAGTATGTTATAAAAGTGTTCAAAATCACCATATAAAGAGAATGTAAATATAAAGAAAATGTCATTACAAGCCCAAATACATCAGCAACAGCAAATCAAAGAATGCCTGTCCTACATATGCATGGTTTAAGATACAGTAATATGTCATAAGAGTATACAAGTTTACCAGATAAAGAGAATGAAAATAAAATAAAATATGAATGAAAACCCAAATACATCAAAGCTTTTTTTTCTTTCTTTCTTTTCTTTTCTTTTTTTTTTTACCATTTCAGGGATCTAAAGTTCCTATGAAACTGTTGCCATTAATACATATATAACAAGAATTGACACAGTCAATATATAAGCTGGTCAGATAAAAAAAAAAATGTTTTTTGAAAAAAAAAAAAAAAATGTTTTTTGGAAAAAAAAAAGTTTTGGAAAAAAATGTTTTTTGGAAAAAAAAAGTTTTGAAAAAACTCGGGCGTGCTCAAACAACAGTAATAACTGCGTATTACCTTACTGTACTTTACTGTACTGTATACTGTACCTCACTGTACTGTACTGTACATATTCTGTGTTCTATATCTATGAAGTCTGTGTTCTAGATCTATGAATTTTGTCACTCCCCCCCCCCCCTGTGTGTGTGTGTGTGTGTGTGTGTGTGTGTGTGTGTGTGTGTGTGTGTGTGTGTGTGTGTGTGTGTGTGTGTGTGTGTGTGTGTGTGTGTGTGAGTGACTTTTACTTATAACTGAGTACATCTACAGTGCAGTATTGATACTTTTAAGATACTTTTAAAAAAACAAGTGTAAAACATTTGAGTACTTTTTCCAACAGCTACTTTCCCCCATAGCCTGGAGGACTCCTGCTAAGTTTACAGTTGCCATATAGCCTATTACTCTATAAATCTATCTGTGATGTCTGATTTTACTAAAACTAGCATGCTTATTAGGCAGTAGTGGGAAAAGTACTCGCATTCTTTACTTAAGTATCATACAAGTGGAAGACTTGTATTCAAAATTTAAGAGTTAAGATCTGTTTATTTGACAGGGACCTTGCTCATTAATGGACATGTCAGTTTTCACTTCAATGTAAATGAGCCAGATTTAGCCCGCTGTGGGCTAATTTCCATCTGCAGTCCCTGGACCCCCATTGGTGGTGATCAACCCCCCCAATCCAACCCTTGATGCTGAGTGCCAAGCAGGGAGGCATTTGGGTCCCATTTTTATAGTCTTTGGTATGACCCGGCCGGGGAATTGAACCCCCGACCTCCCAGTCTCAGGGCGGACACTCTAACCACAAGGCCACTGAGCTGGTCATTTACTTGAGTACAAGTATAAAAAGTATTTGTATTGAAATGTACCAAAAGCAGAAAGTACGCATTATGCAGAACTTAATGTAACCAAGGTGTTCAAATAAGTGTATTGATTGTAGGCATTTTCCAAAATCTTGTGGTATTTCACTGCTACATATCGTTCTAAATATATGCTTTCTTGTCATTTAGTACAATGAATGTGTTACCGTGTCTCTAGAAATGTGCTCATTATTTGTGAAGATACTAACTGTAATTCTCAAAGACTCGCATTGGTTCATTCAGCACATCGTTTTTGCTCTGTTTCATTTGATATTAAAATGCAACTCGAATTAATCTACTGTGTGGACACTGATCAGATGACAGGAAGAAGCAGCTCATCAATGAATGTACTTTGTGTTGCTTTTGTAAATTGTGTAGGGTACGATATTTTCATGACTTCACACCAAAGCCCATATCATGGTCATAGAGTTAAATCATTGACAACTTGCATACTCGTTCAGTTCATATGTTAATGCAGATGGTGTGACACATCACCTACTACAGCCTACAACGATGCCCAGGGCAACACTGCATATTGTCTATAAATGGCTCACAGTTTAAATAACGTACGGTTTATTTGGACAATCATCTGTAACAGATGAAGTATAATTAAATACGACGTGATTAACGTTTGTTTGACATCCTCATCACAATTACATTGGATGCATCGCGTTGATTAAAGTGAATGGCTGCTATAGTTTTGCTAGTTTTCATCACCTAATCACCTTCCTTTCATAACCTAATCTCTACGTTTAGAATTGAAAGAAGAAAAATAATGTTAATGTTAGTATGAAGCTAATTATAAAGCTTAAATGGATGATGATGTCAACAATGACTTGTGAAAATCAAAGAATGATAGCCGATCTACAAGCAATCATACAAACATTTTGTACTTTGATGCCAATACTTTTGTACTTTTACTCAAGTATAGACCTCTCTTTTCTTCTGTTTCATTTATCACAAGCAGGCTGGCCACAGGCACCGCCTCAGTGTGAAGGAATGGTGCTCCCTGCTGGACAAAATATGTCATTACAGCAGTACAGATCTGGAGGGCCTGGCCAATGGATCATGAGCTCGGTGACCATGTGACATGGACAGCCAATCGGCAAATAGGTCCCCTAGGTCCCCTGAATGTCTCAGGACAATGTAATCTGTTTAAAGAGCTGGTCCTGCTGACCAGCTAATAATAAGCACATGCAATTTGACTGTGATCTGCTCTGTTGGAGCAGAGACAAAGTGCATTCCCTCGATGTGCTGTACAGCCTAAGAAGAATGCATGAACACAAACAAGCAATTGATAAATACATGTGAGAAAACAGAGTTGAGACCTGACGTGCTTAAGAAAACAAACTAAGCCAAAATAAATAAAATAAATGGTAATTGGTGGTAATTGTAAAATGGTAAGACAATGTGCGTCTTTGAGGCAAGACAAAAAGCAAAGCACGTAGGCTACCTTGCTGGATGCACACAGTTTGTGTGGTTACAGCAGAAATACTGGTTATATCATGGCAGGATTGCATTGCGTGTTATGTGTATATGTGTTAGATAATGTGGTTTAGATGAGATGTTGTAATGATGGAGCGTAGGTATCGCAGCCTCACTGTGTCTGTTCATGCGGTGCACATGCTCATGTGTCACAGGTGGCACAACGTCTGTGTGTCTGTCTGTCGTCTCTAACAAATGTTAAAACACAGACAAAAAACAGAGAACAACCGGGTGCTCAAGGGAGATAAAAAGCGTCTTAAAAAGTCAGTAGGAAAAACACTGTTAAAAAGGACGAGGGGATCCGAGCACTCAGGATAAGGAGGAGAGGAGCTTAAAGTTAAAACAAAGTTTATTTCATTAAAACCAACTTCTTCCTTAACCTGAGTGCTCGGATCCCCTCGTCCTTTTTAAAAATGTTAAAACATGTTGTTGGATTACGCACACTCTCTCTCTGTAGTAGTAGATCATATCGATGGCCAAAATGCAAAACCAAATTTCATGATTTTTGGATTTCACTTGAAATGAGGACAACAGGCCGTGCTGTACATGGTCAGTCTGTCTGCAAGATCCTTCTGCCCCTCATTTTGTAAAAAAAGAAAAAGTCATGTGACATGACATTTGACAGGTTTGCAAAAGTGGCAAAATATTGAAGCTCAAAACCTGCTATCTGCATTGCCTTGTTGATTGCTAATGATTGGTGTCAGGTGGTGAAACTTTTGAGTTGATACAAAATGTTAATGGTAAAGGCCCATTCCCACTGGGCCAGATACCATCCACTTTGAATGGAAAAATATCTGGAGAAATATCTCCAGATATTTTTCCATTCAAAGTGGATGGTAGATACAGATAAAAAAAAATATCTACCACAGATATTTGCCACAGATACTTTTATCTGTGGCAAAACATTTTTTTATCTGTATCTACCATCCACTTTGCATGGAGAAATATCTGGAGAAATATCTCCAGATATCTGTTATCTGGCCCAGTGGGAATGGGCCTTAATACTTGTTGTAACAGACCTGTAGAATGTCTTGATCTCAAAAGGAGCATAATTAAGTGCTGTAAAGTGTTATTTAACAAAAAAAAATAGACTAACTATTTCTAGGTAAAAACCTCCTATCTGCATGTTGTCGACTGCAGATAGGAGGTTTTTACCTAGAAATAGTAGCAATAGTAGATAGGAGGTTTTGGTGTTGAACACATATTTTCCTTTTTCATTTTTCCAAAAAAGTGAATTTTTCAGATAGGAGGTTTTGCATTTTGGCCATTGATATGCCGGGTGGACAACTTGCTCCTGATTGGCTAGTTTGTCTCTCTCCATCCCTACATACCATAGCCTGGAGGGATGGTGTGTCTGAGAATAACACATAGCATAGCTGTAGTTGAAAGATTAGAAAAGCATATTTAGTGGATTGACTTCCTTGGCCTGTAGAGAGCACAAGATAAATGATACTGATCGGTGTTATGGTTGGCGATTCAATTCTTGCTATTATTATGACCTTCTCTGCTGTATGAAGGTGGATTCTGCTTTTCAATGGGAATGGATCCAGTGGTTTCTTGCCATTTGCGAGTTTCTACAAAAATACGCTCCATTCTCCATAAAACAAATAAAAAAAAATAATAAAATACATGTGAGAAAACAGAGTTGAGACCTGACGTGCTTAAGAAAACAAACTAAGCCAAAATAAATAAAATAAATAGTAATTGGTGGTGGTAATTGTAAAATGGTAAGACAATGTGCGTCTTTGAGGCAAGACAAAAAGCAAAGCACGCAGGCTTGCTGGATGCACACAGTTTGTGTGATTACAGCAAAAATACTGGTTGTATCATGGCAGGATTGCATTGCGTGTTATGTGTATATGTGTTAGATAATGTGGTTTAGATGAGATGTTGTAATGATGGAGCGTAGGTATCGCAGCCTCACTGTGTCTGTTCATGCGGTGCACATGCTCATGTGTCACAGGTGGCACAACGTCTGTGTGTCTGTCTGTCGTCTCTAACAAATGTTAAAACACAGACAAAAAACAGAGAACAACCGGGTGCTCAAGGGAGATGAAAAGCGTCTTAAAAAGTCAGTAGGAAAAACACTGTTAAAAAGGACGAGGGGATCCGAGCACACAGGATAAGGAGGAGAGGAGCTTAAAATTAAAACAAAGTTTATTTCATTAAAACCAACTTCTTCCTTAACCTGAGTGCTCGGATCCCCTCGTCCTTTTTAAAAATGTTAAACATGTTGTTGGATTACGCACACTCTCTCTCTGTAGTAGTAGTAGATCATATCGATGGCCAAAATGCAAAACCTTTCTGCAAATTTCATGATTTTTGGATTTCACTTGAAATGAGGACAACAGGCCGTGCTGCACATGGTCAGTCTGTCTGCAAGATCCTTCTGCCCCTCATTTTGTAAAAAAGAAAAAGTCATGTGACATGACATTTGACAGGTTTGCAAAAGTGGCAAAATATTGAAGCTCAAAACCTGCTATCTGCATTGCCTTGTTGATTGCTAATGATTGGTGTCAGGTGGTGAAACTTTTGAGCTGATACAAAATGTTAATGGTAAAGGCCCATTCCCACTGGGCCAGATACCATCCACTTTGAATGGAAAAATATCTGGAGAAATATCTCCAGATATTTTCCCATTCAAAGTGGATGGTAGATACAGATAAAAAAAATATCTACCACAGATATTTGCCACAGATACTTTTATCTGTGGCAAAACATTTTTTTATCTGTATCTACCATCCACTTTGCATGGAGAAATATCTGGAGAAATATCTCCAGATATCTGTTATCTGGCCCAGTGGGAATGGGCCTTAATACTTGTTGTAACAGACCTGTAGAATGTCTTGATCTCAAAAGGAGCATACAGTATTTTCTGGACTATAAGGCGCACCTGACTATAAGGCGCACTGTCAATGAATGGTCTATTTTCAAACTGTTTTCATATATAAGGCGCACCTGACTATAAGGCGCACATAATAGACGCTACCGTTGCGTTATGCATCCAACAGATGGAGCTGTGCTAAAGGGAATGTCAATGTCAATGAATGATCAATATATAAGGCGCACTGGACTATAAGGCGCACTGTAGTTTTTTGAGGAAATTAAAGGCTTTTAAGTGCGCCTTATAGTCCGGAAAATACGGTAATTAAGTGCTGTAAAGTGTTATTTAACAAAAAAAATAGACTAACTATTTCTAGGTAAAAACCTCCTATCTGCATGTCGTCGACTGCAGATAGGCGGTTTTTACCTAGAAATAGTAGAAATAGTAGATAGGAGGTTTTGGTGTTGAACACATATTTTCCTTTTTCATTTTTCCAAAAATGTGAATTTTTCAGATAGGAGGTTTTGCATTTTGGCCATTGATATGCCGGGTGGACAACTTGCTCCTGATTGGCTAGTTTGTCTCCATCCCTACATAGCCTGGAGGGATGGTGTGTCTGAGAATAACACATAGCATAGCTGTAGTTGAAAGATTAGAAAAGCATATTTAGTGGATTGACTTCCTTGGCCTGTAGAGAGCACAAGATAAATGATACTGATCGGTGTTATGGATGGCGATTCAATTCTTGCTGTTATTATGACCTTCTCTGCTGTATGAAGGTGGATTCTGCTTTTCAATGGGAATGGATCGAGTGGTTTCTTGCCATTTGCGAGTTTCTACAAAAATACGCTCCATTCTCCATAAAAATAAATAAATATATATATAAATGAAAGGCAAAACAGTGAAAGAAACCTGTGGAAAACATGCAGGACATTATCAGGAAAAGACAGGGGAGAGTTGAAACGGCACACCTGTAGATAATAACATTGAAGTCAAGTCAAGTCAAATGTTGGTATAGCACAATCCATATGACAAGAGCCAGTCATGTTGCCATACCTTAGCAACAGGCATGATATATTTATTTCAAGAAGTACTTTCTATTTTTCCCCCGTTTCTACGATTTGTTCTAGTGCAGCTAAACTTGTTAATTGTGGCAGGTTTACTATTTTATGCCAATAATGCATTGCACCCACAAGCGTAATTTGGACGGGTTTTTGGGTTTTATAAACCCAAGGGCCCCCCCTAGTGGCAAAATAAAATTTGTTTTCAATAGACGCCCAATGCGCTCCATATTATATAGTCCTACATATAATAAATTCATAGGCTATTGTCATTTCCGATATATTAGGAGTCTCTACTCTCCTAATCTGTGGGCCCCCTCATAAAAGTACAAAAGCTTTTATTTTCGCATTATCGTGAGGAAGCGCCAATCATAAACATCCGGTAATGTGCTATTCAAACTTGTCAGCCAACTTGTCAACAAGTGAAAGCTGGGGAAGGGAAACAAACGCTCATGTTCGCGGGAGAAAACGTGGAACTCAAGATACTGGGTGCACGTCCAAAGGATATAAAATAACAAATGGAAAGACCACAAAATCATATATTTTGTTGGTGTGGATGCTTGCTTTGCTTTTTGGAGGAGACTCTGGACCTAAAGCCAAGGTAGGTCTATCTGAATTTAATTTATCTTGCTGTAATCAGTGTAATCCACTGATGTGCAGCCAGTGGGCCATGCTGTCTGTCTTTTTGTGTAACAACGTGACCGCGTGCCTGCGTGTGTTTGTTTTGATTGTGTTGGTGGTGGTGTTCCAGTGTTCGCGTGTGTTTGCGCTTGCACTTCATTTCGGTGCTTCGGTTGTCGCGTGTATGTTTGATTCGTGGTGTCGGTGCCTGGGTGCGTGGCACAGTGGCACTGCACATGAAAGAGAGGGAGACAAGGAGTGTGTGTGTGTGTGTGTGTGTGTGTGTGTGTGTGTGTGTGTGTGTGTGTGTGTGTGTGTGTGTGTGTGTGTGTGTGTGTGTGTGTGTGTGTGTGTGTGTGAGAGAGAGTGAGTGAGTGAGAGTCACTTTAAAGCAGTGATATGGAAAGGGAGAGAGATGGAGAGATTATTTTATTTTGTATCATACTGTATGTAATGCTTTGGCAATATAAGAATGCTTGTCATGCCAGTCACTCATGGTTGATTCTTCTGCTTCACCTTTTTGGCTTGTTGGCTCCTTCTATTGTCTAAAATTAAATAATATAGACGAATGCACAGAACTCTGCCATGTAGTTGTTCATTAGGCTATTCACAGCAGTTATTGTTAGCCTATGATTTCCACTCTGAATTAATCATTGTAGTGTATGGCTGTCAATCTGTGCTAGACAAGACCCGACAATTGTGGGTCTTAGGGCCCCTGAGCCCAGGGCCCCTTTGATCTGAAAACCCATGGGGAATAAGGTCTAATTTCGCCACTGATTGCACCTGTGCAGCTGACCTGCAGAACCAGGGAATATACCATTCTGTCAAGCTGGGGAGAAGACAAGTGTGGAGAATATAATTATAATACCTTGTTAAAGTGACCATGTTGTGAAATTTTTCATTTGTAGTTATTTTACTGTAATTTAACAACATAATAACCAGCACAGATAGAAAAAGAGACATTCATGGATTTATATTTAAAAGTAACTTTTATTTTCCCCCCTGGACCCAGGGTATGGCAGCTGCATACCCCTGCCATACCCAATTGACGCCCCTGACGGCACACCTGTAGATAATAACATTGAAGTCAAGTCAAGTCAAATGTTGGTATATTATGGTACAATCCATATATGACAAGAGTAGACTCTTGTGCAAAGGAGAGAGATGGAACCAGGGTTTCATTGTCTCTGTATCTCTGTAGAGCTCCATGTATCTCCTCTCAGCTTGATCATGAAGCTGTCTAATCCATCTTCATATAATCGCGTGAGGTGAATAACTGGCTTTGGGTTACCAGGTTGGTGAATTAATCCCCCCCCCCCTGTGGGACTGCGTTACTAGGGCCCAAGGCACCCTGGCCACAATAGCCGATGAAAACGGCATGAACCTACAGACACCGGAAGTGGCGGAAGTGCTGCGGTTAACGGAAGTTACTTCATGCGTTGCAGTCCGTTTACATAAAGATTGTAGCTCTTAACTCACTCTTAATTGGTGTCCTTTGTCAGAATCCATGTTTTTGTTTGGATATTGTTCATTACGAGCGCAACCGATGGGTCGGGAGAAGTAGAACAGTTCTTTTTTCACCAGCGGGGAATTTGAAAAAACAATAACATCCGGTGAAATTCTCCCAGCGGAAGTAGCATTGTTTCATGCCGTTTCAGCCTATGGTCGCTACCAGGCTTTTCTCTTCGCAGATGGGTAAGCCTGGCTACGCGAGGCTAGGCCCAAGGTGGAGGGGCCTTATTTTATACTTCAGCTATTGAAAAATAGCAGGTATACAAGCTCGCAGCGCGGCAGCGAGAGCTTGTAGATCTGCTATTTTTGAAAAGTATTTTTAAAATGAAAATGTATTTTTAAGCGAACATTTGTAACTCAAATTTTGCTTCTGGAGGGTCCCTGGAACGAAATATTTTGAGATGGGGGTCCATGGCCAAATACATATCATTTTGGGGGTCCTTCACATGAAAAAGTTTGAGCACCACAGACATAGAAACATAGTTTTCTTTTTTTCAAAAAACCTTAGAAGGATTTGAAATATTCAAAAACATTTTTAAGATTTTTCAAAAATAGAGTGCCGCGCTGTGAGCTTGTATATCTTGTATATCTTGTATATATGTAGCTTGTATATCCATACAAGCTTGTATATCCGTTTGTCATGTATAGTTAAAGCACAAAATGTGAGGGGATCCTTGTACCCAGCAGACCCAGGGCCCAGAATTTGGTGCGACACCCTTGCAGGAATGGATTGGGAGAGCAGACAGAAAAAAAAGTTTGAAGTTGAAATGCCGAGGAGACTAGAGGGTTTCAACAGAGATTATATAAAATAACGAGCGGGAGAGAAGTTGTGGAGGAAGACTTAAGACATCAATGATATTAAAAGTTTTCTGCAGCCTCCTTATTACAACCCATTTAGAACGGGTACACATTATTGTGTATCATTATTTTATGCTTTAACTATTGAAAAATAGCAGATCTACAAGCTCACAGCGCGGCACTGGGTGCTGCGCTGTGAGCTTGTAGATAGCTTAGATAGTGTCTTTTGAATCCTTCTAAGGTTTTTTGAAAAACCTGTTTCTATGTCAGCAATCTGGCCAGCCATCGTCAAGGAAAGGTCCTTTTCACTTAACTGGAGCTCAGTTAGTCTGTTCTTGAGAGACTGCAGTGGTTCTCAAACCTTTTCATGTGAAGGACCCCCAAAATGATATGTATTTGGCCACGGACACCCATCTCAAAATATTTAGTTCCAGGGACCACCCAGAAGCAAAATTTGAGTTGCGAACGTTCGCTTTGAAAATATATTCAAAGATTTGCACACATTTTCACGACTTTTTCAAAAATAGCAGATATACAAGCTCGCAGCGCGGCACTCGGTGCCGCTCTGTGAGCTTGTATATCTGCTATTTTTCACTGGTTAAAGCATTCAATAATTCTAGGCCTAAATGGGTTAAAGATTGATAAAGACAAATGTTTCATAGGTTCATTTTACTAATAATAAACGAAGTCAAGCTTTACTGTTGGAGAGAGAGAGAGAGAGAGAACGAGATGTAGTGAAAACTATAACATAGTGCAGGGGTCTTCAACAGGTGGTCCGGGACCCCTAGGGGGTCCTCAGAATTACTACAGGGGGTCCTCCAAATCTTTGTGTGATAGAAACTCCCCCCCCCCCCCCCCCCGCTTTTTATATTAACCACTTGAACCCTTAACGTCCATATTCTGAGAACTTTAGCCAAAAATAGCAGATCTACAAGCTCAAAACGGCTCGCGCTGCGAGGCGTTGTGAGCCGTTGTGAGCTTGTAGATCGGCTATTTTTGGCAAAGAGCTTTGGTATAGAGAGGAAAAAGAGCAGACTAAGTACAGAGTGAAAGGTCAAGTTTATTAAGTATTGACGGTTCAAGTGGCTGCATATCTGAAAACACAAGTTGACATGAATCTAAAATACACTGATGATTGTGCTGTCAAACAATGAAACTATATGGAATCTATGAAAAGGTTGTGGGGGTCCCTGCTTTATCTCTCTCTCAACTAAGGGGTCCTTGGCCTGAAAACGTTGGCATAGTGAGTTTCCATTCCAGCCTTATAGTTATATATGATCCCTGAACCTTGGATTCTACTCATGGCTACATGTGAATATAATTAAATCTATACATCAACACGGGGGGCATAGATCAACACTGTCTCTGGTGTGTTGTGTGGAATAAATTACTTATGCATCCATATTTTTCTCCTTTAATAGCATATCATGTGGTACAGTAAATGCAAATGGTTTGTTGTGTACAAAACAAAGCTATTTTTGTTTTGTTTTTCTTTTGTATGTGTTGCCATTTACTTGCACGGAGCTGCTGTCAACACACACAAAATATAAAGACTAAAGTTCTCCACTCAGAAATACGTAGAATAAATTCCTCCGATTTCTCATGGGTGCCATATCTCTGATAGTAACACATAATGCATAAATATGAACAGAATACTAAACGTCATTCATAATTTATACTGAATGACTATGTTCTCTTTCATGAAAAAAATAAGAATTTATATTTTCCGGGACAGTCGGTAATGTGTCAGAAGAAAGACAACAGTCTTTGCGTTTTGATTTCTATATAGAAAACAGTATACATCTCATGTAGCCTACACACTCGCACATGCATACTCTCGCACGCACGCACGCACGCACGCACACACTTGCTTGCGCATGCATGAATGAGTGTGTTTGTCATGCATGTATACTGGTATGTGTGTTCAGTTATACTAGTAAGACGCCTCAGGGCGAGTGCCAATTCTTGGCCATCTGGCCAGTGATGTATATCGGACCAGTAACCCATATATGGAGATCCATGTACTGTATATAGTACATCTCGTTTATGCCCATACATGGAGATCCCAGTCTGAACCAGCCGCGAAGATAATGGGCTGTCTTCCTCCATATATGGGCATTCCCATATGAAGTCCTGTTAGATATGGGCTTAACTGCTTTAGTGCCTATCCCGAACTAGTTCGGGATGATTTGGACCGTCCTGGGTGCCTATCCCGAACTAGTTTGGCTTTAAAAAAAAAAGAGCGTCGCGCCGCCGATATTTACCATCCACTCCAATGCAATCCAGGATCTTTAGAGCTCATTTTCTCTGTTCCATGCATATCCATGAGGTGTGCAAGGTTTAATTATGGCTAAATCGCCGAAAATAGGGCTTCTAAAATGCTTGGTAGCCAATTGCTAACTTCAAGCTAACTTCATCCTGTCCCTGTTGATGACACAAAGGAAAGTGTTCAGGCTTGTCATGGCTGCGCACGGCTTGTGCTGTTACAGCGCTTGTGGATGGGTGTTTTCTATGGCCACTGGGTGCCCTCTAGTGGTGAAAAGGTGGCATTGAAAAGTAATATTGATGACATCATGCAGGTATCTCCATATATGGGCATGAAAGGGATTCTGTTAGAGTGACATCACAACATACAATATTCTATGCTGATACATGGAGATCCCTAGCTGAACCAGCCTCACAGATATGGGCCATGTCTTGGCCATCTGCCAAGTTATATATATATCGATGACATCAGGGATCTTCATATATGGGCATAAAAGGGATTCTGGGGAATACCCATATATGGACTTTTACATAGGTGATGTCACCTGTGATGTCACAGTGATGTGTAAAGGGAACCAATCGACTGTAAAAATGTGTACACACACGGAGACAAGCTGTGACATTTCTCATGGTAAACTGCGACCTTCGGTCGCAACAATGTGGTTGATTCATCCTCCATTTTTTCAGTTAAAATAACATTTAAAATCCCCTTATGGGGACTATATCGTCCTTTCCATCAGTGACCTGGGGCTTGAAATTGAAATGTCTTGTGTTGAAAAGAAAACAGAACGAACTCGCTCCCTCCTTATATACAGAAACAGATTCATCACTGCAGATGTATTCCACTTTTTCCCCTCAGTGAGTAACAAATCCTCTTTGAATTACTTCATCTGCTGCCAAACAGTCAGCACACAACTCACACAGCTTTTGAAAAATGACCGCAAAACCTGACGCTGCAAAGATAACATTTCACAGGATCCATCTAACAAGTCATCAGTTGAACATAAATACTTTCCGCGTTCCGCAACAGAGGAACTTTCATCGCCATAAATATTTTTGGTCTGTCTTTGGCACTAGGAATAACTTCTCAGTAATTGCCTCCTCCGCAGTGAGCAAGTTGTGTGCTGGTTGCCAAGAGCTTGGCAAAGAGCGGGGGGGGGGTGGGGGGGGGGGGGGGGGGGGGCTTTAAACAACGTCCCAAATCAGCTCCACGCAGGGTTTTAGCTTTGTATTGGCATCCTAATGCGGCCTATTTTACTGCTATTCCTCCAAATGGTCTGATTAGTGTTTCTCACTCTTCAAGGGAGCCATGGGTTTTGCCATTGTTCTGTGATCTCATTCAGAGACTTCACGTTTTTCATTCTGACTTTTCGTTATTATACCTACTGCAGACATGGAGATAGAATAGAATGATGTTCTGGAATAATGACTGTATTGTGTCACGTCGTGTGAGCTGTGATCAGAGGATTTTGTGGTCCATTGCCATGGCAACACGGTTCATTTCTACTGCATCACATTTATGAGAAAGCTTTGATCACTGGGCAAACATCTTCAATTTTCGCCTGGCTTTACAAAGAATCAAATGTGCACGCAGAAGTACGATGACAACCGCTCAACTAGATGGTCTGTCTCCTGTGTACTCCACTATTCGACAACTTTAGTTACTAGTTACTTATTTAGACTATTATTAGGCTATAAAACATAGGCCTACATTAATCTCTCCAGCCCTATACATTTTGTCCATTTGAAAATAGCCGATCTACAAGCTCACAATGTGTCGCGATGTGGCGCATTGGCACTTCACTGGCATTTCGGCTGGCATTTCGCCTACTAAAATCTCATTCCTGGCGACGCCACTGGCGCCAGTGCCCAGAAATAGAACAGCGGCCTATTGGCGTGGCGGGCGAGGCGGCAGACCCGCGCCTGCGCGCGTCTGATGCCGCCGGTGTGGGTTAGTTCGGTGCGTATGTTTTGACATGCCGCCTCCGCGTCCAGTGTGTGTTTCCCTTCAGTCCATTTTTGCAAGCATCAAAAAAACGAAAAAACTAAGAGCACACTATCCGCATTCTGTACATGCCTTTTCTCACACATCCAGGCCCGGATCTACCATATGGGCACTTTGGGCACGTGCCCAGGGGGCCCCTGGGCATCAAGGGCTCTCCAAGGCCCTCCAAAAATGATGTCCACCACCCCCTGAAACAAATGCTGTGAGAAGTGCTGATTGTGTGTTAAGTACAATGTACAATATTTCATGAAAGTCAAGTCAACTGATTGGGCCGCACTGTGCCAACTGCTGCTGCAGATGTTATATTGGACCTACATGCCTACATATGCCTACAAAACATTTTGTGCGCACACGGGGGCCCCTTCTGCCTAGGGGCCCTCTGAGGTGTTAATCCAGCCCTGCCACAAGATTTGTGTTCAGTGATGCCCAATGTTGTTGGACATGATTGTTTATAAAGCAAATATTCTATAGTCGGCAGGGTTAAAGTGGTTAAACAGATGTTGATGCTATATCAACACATTTTGAAGCACAGGGACCCCCTGGAACCCCCACAAGGACCCTGGGGGTGCCCGGACCCCACTTTCAGAGCCAGACAGCATTACAGTGGCTTATCGGGTTCTTTGTGCAGCAGCAGTGCTAACACACTCCAACATCCCAAAGAACCACAGAAGAACTGCTTAATAGTTTGAAGAAAACCTTGTCCAAAACAATGAACCACACTTTCCTCTCTGGGTATACAGCTAGACATTTTGGCACTGCTCTGCAGTGATGAAAGGGAAAGCAAAGGTCTGGCCCTTTTCCAGTGGGTTTGTGACATTGAATTTTGGTGTGAAAAAAAGAATGTAATGCAGTCTTTGTTTCCTCAGGCCATTGTTGTTGACTTTCAAAAAAAGCAAGACCTGAAAATGACAAAAACAGATGAAGCCACCTGCTGCTGTTCCCCCGTGTGTGTGTGTGTGTGTGTGTGTGTGTGTGTGTGTGTGTGTGTGTGTGTGTGTGTGTGTGTGTGTGTGTGTGTGTGTGTGTGTGTGTGTGCGCGTGTGTTTGTGTGTGTGTGTGTTAAGGTGAATGGATTGTTGAGGCAAACATTAGTATTTTTGTCCTACTTTCCCTGCAGCGTGTTAATAGCAATTGTCTGAGCAATCTGTCACCCAGCCAGTTGCAACACACCCACGCACGCACACACGCACGCACACACGCACGCACGCACTCACGCACGCACGCACGCGCGCGCACACACACACACACACACACACACACACACACACACACACACACACACACACACACACACACACACACACACACACACACACACACACACACGTTTAACAACAGAGAGAGAGAGAGAGAGAGAGAGAGAGAGAGAGAGAGAGAGAGAGAGAGAGAGATCTTAAAACAGACTAACACACACATAAACAAATGCACATACAGGGGATGGATAGGAAGACTGAAACAAAACGCAACCATTGGGAAAGGAATGGGAGGAAATCTGGCCCTGATTGTGTGTGTGTGTGTGTGTGTGTGTGTGTGTGTGTGTGTGTGTGTGTGTGTGTGTGTGTGTGTGTGTGTGTGTGTGTGTGTGTGTGTGTGTGTGTGTGTGTGTGTGTGCGTGTGTGTGCGTGCGCGTGTATGTGTGCGTGTGTGTGTGTGTGTGTGTGTGTGCGTGCGCGCGTATGTGTTCGTGTGTTTGTGTGAGAGAGAGAGGCTATGCCTGTGCGTGTGTGTGTGTGTACATGAGATACATTTTTCTATTTTTCTTTCAGTATTGTTCTGAGCATTACTGACTAGAGGTGAGATACCGTATATGTCAATGTTTCACAAACAGCATCAGTGCCTCTGTAACGGAGGTGATCCAAACCTCCCCATCCGGCTTCGAACCCGGGTCTCCCGCGTGAAAGTCCATTATCTAAAAGAGTCAAGGCTAATGTCTGCATACTGACAGAGATAAAAAAATTAAAGGGAAGAGTAACAAGGGTTTATTGTCTCTCTATAGAGCTCCAGTCATCTTCTCTTAGCTAATCATTATAAGCTGTCTAATCCATCTTCCTACGTTGTAAAGGTTGCTCAAATGACTCTGGGTTGCCAGGTTGGTGGCTGAGGTTACATTAATGAACGCTCTGGGGTGATTGTTATATATTTATATTGTTTTTACATTAGGTATTTATTTCCATGGCATTCATATACTGTACATCTCCCACAGCTGTTCAAAATCACTCTGTCTACCGCACACTTTATATGTCAACCTCTCCAGCCCGATGGAATTCATGAGTTCCCGATGCCACAACCTCAATGTTGGGGCTTCAACACTTTTCCAGCATGATGCCACAGCTCTTCTAGCTTGGAGAAGACCAAAGTCTAAGATTTTAGCTAGTTTCGCTGACTGTGTAAAGTTCTTTGGATGAATTCCGAGTATACAGAGTTTAGCACTTAGTGGAACTGTGATTTTAAAGATTCCTGACAGACATTTAATGACTTCATTCCAAAAAATGTGCATCATAGAACATTCCCACATACAGTGAAATAAAGAACCTTTCTCAGTTGAACACTTGGTACAGATATCTGGAATGTTGGCGGACATATGATGGAGTTTGACAGGAGTTATGTTGTTCTCATTAACCATTTATATTGGAGTAATTTAAACCTTGTATTAATTGTCTGTTTTTTGTGCTTTTACACATGCCTGTTTCCACTCTGCGTCATCAATATCTTCCAGAATGTACAATTTCCATGCGTTTAATTTATCTGTTGCCGAATCAGTATATGTTCAACTAACAGATTATAATATACAGATATGGAACCACTCCCTTCTATATTTAACATTTTCTCAAGTATCGAAAGGGGTGGAATGCACATCACGTTGTCACATTTTGTTGACATAAAGCTTCTTAACTGCAAATATTTAAAAACATGTTCATTAGGAATTTGATACCTCCGACATAAGTATTCAAATGAGGACATAACTCCGTCTTCATAGAGGTCCATTATTTTCTGAATACCATTAATATGCCACAGCTTAAAACCTCCATCGTTTTGCCTGGAATAAACTGTTCATTACCATTACTCTGGGGTGATTGTTACAGTATGGTGTGATTAACTGAACTGAACTGAGCTGCTTTGAATTGAAAGCAGCTCATGGGATGGAATGAAGTTGCAGAGACAGTGGGAATGTTTGTGTTATATGTTATATTATATATAAAAACATGTTTCATTTAGCCAAGTAGGCTATCCTTTATCTGATACAGATACGTTAGGCCTATATATTATAACATAACTACATCTCTGACACCAAACCAAACCAAACCACAATTTTAATTGTGGAGAAACCTCCTGCTTCGATAGACATAACGTGGGGCATACATGCTTTAGGAGGCTTCCCCCAAAGTAACATAAAAAACAGTCACGGTTGACTGTTGGAGAGGAGAGAGAAAGACAAAAAGAGAAGAAGAAAAAAGAGAGATACAGAAAGAGAGGGAGGAAGGGAGAGTACAGGTTTTGAAAAATGATGCCAGACTGTGTTTTTTCATTCCAGCCTTATAGTTATAAATGATCTATATTATAACCATTGAATTCTACTCATGGCTACAGTGCATGTGAATATAATTAAATCTATGCATCAACACAGGAGGCATAGATCAACACTGTCTCTGGTGTGTTGTGTGAGTTGTTTATGTATATATTTTCTCCTTCAACAACATATCAGGTCAGAGTGATTTGAATATGAAAGCAAATGTAAAACATTTCTATGTTTATTTTTTTGAATAATTATCATCACTGTCAGGTGAAAAGCCTGTATGTCCAAAAAACAGTTACTCTTCATAAACAAATAAAATAAACACCTGTGCTCCAATGAATCCAATGTAGGCTATAGTTATTGTTTAGTCACAATCTTGTGTTAATACCTTGCATTTTAGAAATATTTTACACTTACAAATGTACAAGCTCGTAGATTGGCTATTGGTGTTACTTTTGTGTGACACTGTTGTACAACAAAGTATAGGGTATTCATTTTTGTGGGAGAGAAAACAGACAAACAACAAACAAAAAATAGACCAAGATAACCATTATACAGTATTCTACTTCAGATCAGGTAAACATAGACAATGAGATACAAGGTTTGGGACATAATACGTCTAATTGATGCATGGAGTTGCTAGCCTGGCTCCAGCCCTTGAATCGCTATAGCCTCATTCAGGCTTTGGTGACGCTGTAGAAAGGCAGGGTCTCGGTTGAAAATCTAACTGGCCCAGTCGGGATCGGGATAACCCAGTAGGAACTAGTCTAGGGCTTTCACGAATAGTGATTTTTAGTATTCGAATTATTCGACCTCAAAGTATTCGAATAGTCGAATATATATTCGACAGGACTGGCCATACTGTCAAATATTAAGTACAAGAGGCGAACATTGTGAAAATAGCCAATCTACATGATCGGCTATTTTCACAATATTTATCTGCGGAACCGAGTCACATTAAATGTAATACCTACAATTCCAAGTGCTTGTCAGGGTGGGGGTCCCCAGTTCAAATATGTTTAGTTTGGGGGTCACGGCCTAAAAAGGTTTGAGAACCCCTGGTATAAAGCATTAAGAAATTCATCCACCAGGGGCATTGACAACTCATTCTTATGTCTTCCTATCTAGCCAAGCTTTATAAACTATATCTTTTTGAAAGAGAAAACAATAAAAAAAATAAAAATAAGCGAATATTCGCCTTCGGTGAACAACGTCGAATAGTGACTTTGATATTTGAATATTCGAATATTCGAATATTTGGTGAATGCCCTAGTAGGAACCAATCGCTTTATAGGATAGTAGACTGACAGGAAATGGGAAGAGACATGCCGCAAAGGTAGTCGGGATCAGGACTCGAACCAGCTGTCAGGCTACACTGGGCCTATGTGAGGGCCCCTGAACAAACCTTTTGTGGCTAAAAAGTGTCAAAAAATTCAGTGGTGCTGTTCATTTCTTCTCCCCCAGTGATATTAACTATTAATTTACGGAATGTCTGTCCGGCATCCGACTGTCTGTCTACATGCTGATATCACCGATACTAAACAGTGTTTCCACCATGGTAACAGCTGCATGCTGTAACAATGCCCACATTTGGAGATCAGCCTGCTGACATCACTGATACTAAACAGTGTGGCCACCATGGTAACATCAATGCCCAAATAATGTCTGTCTGACATGATGAAACAAGTGACCAAATTTGGAAGATGACTGACATCATTACAGTGACCAAATTTGGAGATGACATCACAGACGTGCCTGCATGGACACGGAACACCATGCTTAGCCAGACAGAGACGGATACAACGGGTATTGTACAACTGGACGTTAATGGTGACTTGGTGAGTGACTATTCTGCCCATTGCCAACGGGCAACGGTCTGGGTTCTCCAACATTACTTCTGAGACTCCTCAGGGACGTTCAATCCCTCATACTGTGCACTCATATACTTTATTACCCGGCTTGTTTGAATGCTTGATTCTGATTGGTCAATCGCTGAAATCAGAGGTCTGATATTCCCCGATAACAGACCGCTCCGCTCTATAACAGACCGCTGCTAATCAAAGACTCAGACCACCTGCTGCAGTCCAGCTGCACTGCGTGAATCTTGTGCTGTATCCAACATGTCAACCATGTAAACAAACACACAGCGACATTTAGAACTAAAAGTTGCTCTCAAGAATGTTTAAAAAAAATATTTTAAGCGAGCAATAGACAACGTTGTATCAGAAAATGGATTCTATCTGATCAGCACTTCCTTGTTTTCCAAGGCAACCGTGTCGCGCTTGGGGGACGCCCAGCACAACACTTGTGGAACACTTCCAGACGTCTGTAAACAAGGAAAAACATTGTTTTGTTTTTAGTTTTGAGTCAAATTATTAATTTTATTTAGTAGCCGGGTAATAAGCGGGATAATGAATGGCTCCTTGGTGAATGACGATATATAACATCCGTTCGGCCTGATAACTCCCCGAGGCGCCTGATAACTTCCCTCGGCTGTAATCAAATTAAACACGTTTTTGTTAAGATTTTAATATATTCCATATTCTGATAGCAGTCATTGCGACAGAGTGTTTGTTCAGTAGCAGGTGGTGCCCCATCTCCCCAGCTCTTCAGTAACAGAAAATATATTTTCATGTGGGTATAACAATTTGATCCAATCAGGAGAGATAACTCAGACAGTACGGTATATTTAATTGTTGATCTTTTTGTATGTAATCTCGTCAGCATTGCAAATGAGGGTGAACCTCAATGCTCTTTTCGAGAATAAATAAAGGTTTCAATCAATATTTCACTTTAGAACGTGTGTGCGTGCATGGGTGCGTGTGTGTGGCAGTGGCGTCAGTTCAGCAAAAGCTAGGGTATGGCAAAGATGGGAGTCCTCATGGAAAAGAGGAGTTACATTTTGTATAACAAGGTTCTATTGTGAAAATAGCAGATCTACATGCTCACAACGCCTCACGCTGCGAGGCGTTGTGAGCATGTAGATCGGCTATTTCCACATCGTCTGAAAAAAACTAGTTTTTTACACAGGTTTCTATGGCAGCCTGGAACGGTTGTTCAATTGCAGCCAAACTTAGCATGTTAGTAAACGTGCCACAATTAACAATAATGCATTGCACCTGTGCAGCTGACCTGCAGAACCTGGGATTATAACATTCTGTCAAGCTGGGAAGAATACAAGTCTGGAGAATATAATCATAATACCTTGTTAAATTGACCATTTTGTAAAATTTTGCATTTGTAGTTATTTTACTGTAATTTAACAACATAATAACCAGCGCAGATAGACAAAAAGAGATTCATGGATTTATATTTAATAGTAACCTTCCCCCCCCCCCCCCCCCCCCATATGGCAGCTGCATACCCCTGCCATACCCAATTGACGCCCCTGGTGTGTGGGCGCACGCAGGCAACGTGCGTGTGCGCTTCCCCCTCGCTAAAAACCCCAGCACAAAAATCCACTCGTCCTATAGACAATTTGCCCTCCTGGCCCCCAAACTGTGGAATAAACTCCCTGTCGCACTTAGAACTACAGAATCACTCCCTGGCTTCCGCCGTGCACTGAGTGAAGACTTACCTCTTCAGACCTAAACCCATAGCACTACTGTAACACTCCCCTTCTCTCAATGACCATACATGAAGCTAGATAGCATTTTTTTTGGCTTTTAGAAACTTTTTTTTTTACTGATTAGGTGTGTTGTCTACCTATATTATTGTTTTTTCTAGATTGATATTCCTATGTATTTGTTATATTGTTGTTGATGTACTGACATACCGTATTATCTTGCGTATTATAGTGATGTATTACCTGCTTATTGCAAGTCGCTTTGGATTAAAAGCGTCTGCTAAATGCCTAAACTGTAAACTGAAAACTGTATGACCGAAAGAGAGGGAGAAAAAGGTACCGAGAGCAAGAACAATATTTCTTTAGGATGGAATGTCGAGTCCAAGAGAGAAAAAAAAAAAAACTCTCCTATGCTCAGAATCTAAATGTGACTTGTTACTGAAGGCGGTCCCTTTCCATCAGCTTCCAGAACACAGCCCCAGAGGATCGTGCAACATTAATGTGTGCTGTTGGAGTCATCGATTTGGTCATTATCCCGTTATTAAGCTCCCAGCGTCTACTGATTTTATGTTCTGCGGTTCAAAATCAAGGATGACTCTCCGAGCTGTCGGCTATGTCAATCATTTCTTCGCTTTACTTTGAGGCAGTGATGGAAAAAGTACTCACATTTTGTACTGAAGTAAAAGTATCGATACTGCACTGTAGATAGTAGTAAGCGTCCAGAATTCAAAATGTACTTGAGTAAAAAATATGAAGTATTGGCATCAAAATGTAAGTACCAAAAGTAAAAGTACAAAATGTTTGAAAATAGCAGATCTGCTATTTTCAAATAGCCTATGTATAAAATAGGGATAAAGTGGTTAATGTATGTTTTATAATATTATAATTTACATGTGCAAAATATAACCAGTAACTAAAGTTTTCAAGTAAATGTAATGAAGTAAAAGTACAATATTTGGATCCGAGACTCAGTGGAGTAAGAGTATTGGAAATTGGAAATACTCAAGTAAAGTACAAATACTTCTTCAATGTCTCGCGTTGCCATGGTTACCATAGACTTCCATGTAATTGTGCAATTGTGTAAAAAGTGCACGCCCATGCCTAGATGATGCACCACGTGTGTAGATGCTGTTCACAGCTTTCAAACAAAAAAATCCGCTTGGAAATCCGTTCAGGCATTCATGATTTATCAGCCATTATGTTTTCTTCAGATGTAAACAAACATGGCTGCCATGTTTGAAAGAATGAGTTGGTATGGGGGTTAAACATGCAATTTCGCGATCGCGATCATGCCTAATACATTTCTGGAGGTCCAAAAAAAAAATTGAAAAAAAAAAAAACTTTTTTTTTTCAAAAACGGCCCAAACTTGGGAAACTCGGGGTTGGCACAGCGGTAGTACCAATACAAACTCGGGAAACTCGGGGTTGGCACCATATGTGTTAAGTACAGTACTTGAGTAAGTGTACTTACTGTAGTTACTTTACACCAGTGCTTTGAGGTTGTTGCTTCCCCCCCCCCCCCCTCTCCCTGTTCTCAAAGGGAGGGAACAGTGATAAACGACGGAAAGAGAACATTAAGTCAGATAAATAAAGGTGTGTCATGTCAAGCTCATGGACTGACAAGGAACGGAATTGTTACAAGGACGAGCATGAAGGATTTGTCAATGAATTAGAGCTGAGGTGAGCTGTAAGACATTCAGGGAGATAGGAAGAAAACAAGGGAATCTAAAGTATAACAGACGGAGAGAATGAGATGGCAGAATTGTTGGCATCAAGTTACTTTAATGCATTTAGGCCTCGAATTATTGAATGCTTTCACTTTTGAAAAATAGCAGATATACAAGCTCACGGCGCGGCACCGAGTGCCGCGCTGCGAGCTTGTAGATCTGCTATTTTTGAGAAAGTTGTGAAAATGTGTGCAAATCCTTGAATATATGTATTTTTTAAAGCGAACGTTTGTAACTCAAACTTTGCTTCTGGGTGGTCCCTGGAACGAAATATTTTGAGATGGGGGTCCGTGGCCAAATACATCTATTTTGGGGGTCCTTCAAATGAAGTTTGAGGACCACTGAGATAGAAACATAGTTTTTTCAAAAAAAACAACTTAGAAGGATTCAAAAGACACTTATAGAATCGGGTCAAAATCAAAATGTTCACGATTAAAAAAAAAAAAGGCAGATCTACAAGCTCGCAGCGCTGCACTCGGTGCGTGCTGTGAGCTTGTATATCTGCTATTTTTCAATAGTTAAAGCATAAAATAATAATAATGCGTGCCCGGACTAAATGGCTTAAACCTCTCCTCTCATCAATCCATCCACTGTGTCCATTGATCCAGAGAGAGAGAGAGAGAGAGAGAGAGAGAGAGAGAGAGAGAGAGAGCACATTCCATTATTCATACCTGATTTACTACTTACATGTCAACACGAATATATTATTTCCTGAACCTGATTAAAGGAGAGGGCGATGTCAGCGTTTCACCTGTCACCCCCAGCAATGGATAGAGACAGGGATGGATGTGAACGCCTGCACTTATTTAAGTCAAGTCTGACACACACACGCACACACACACACACACACACACACACACACACACACACACACACACACACACACTCACGCACTCACGCACGCACGCACACACACACACACACACACGCACTCACGCACGCACACACGCACACTTTAACTGTTTTTGGGTTAAAGTAAACTTTGTTGTGTGGTTGTGTCATGCCCCGAAAATAGATGTAAGTTTACAATGTTTGTAGATAAAATTATCGAATGCTTTAACCAGTGAAAAATAGCAGATATACAAGCTCACAGCGCGGCACTCGGTGCCGCGCTGTGAGCTTGTAGATCTGCTATTTTTTAAAACGTCGTAAAAATGTGTGCAAATCTTTGAATATTATGTATTTTCAATGTGAACGTTTGTAACTCAAATTTTGGGGGGGTCCCTGGAACTAAATATGTTGAATGGGGGGTCCGTGGCCAAATAAATGTCATTTTGGGGGTCCTTCACGTGAAAAGGTTTGAGGACCACTGACATAGTAGTCTCTCAAGAACAGACTAACTGAGCTCCAGTTAAGTGAAAAGGACCTTTTCTTTGACGATGGCTATAGCCAGATTGCTGACATAGAAACATAGGGTTTTCAAAAAAGCTTAGAAGGATTCAAAAGACACTTATAGAATCGGGGCAAAATTCTAATTTTCACGATTTTTCAAAAATAGCAGATCCACAAGCTCGCAGCGCGGCACTCGGTGCCTCGCTGTGAGCTTGTATATCTGCTATTTTTCAATAGTTAAAGCATAAAATATTGATACACAATATGTGTACCTGTTCTGAATGGGTTAATCCTCACCCCATTTGTAAGACTAAAACAGCTTTGTCTTCACAATAATGTTTTTTTTTTGTTTTTTGTTTTTCAATTGATTACTCATACCATGGAGACTTGAGTTCAATAATATTGTTTTGTATTTGTCGCAATATTTATTAGAGTAAATTTAGCCCTTGATTCTGTATGGGGACCCAAATGCATGGGCCTGGATGGGGACCTAAATACAAGGCCCTGAATGGGGACCCAAATGCATTTGTGGGGGAATCAGTGGGGGTATATTTACTTGACCCTTGCCCCTAAATTTAGCCCCATTGATTCTGACCCAAATGCATTTGCGTCCCCATCCAGGCCCATGCATGTGGGTCCCCATCCAGAATCAATGGGGGTAAATTTACTATAATCATTTTTTTTTGTCTTAGGAATGCTACAAATACAATCTATGGATTCTTGGGTCGGACAGTGACATCATTACGTGCGCATCCCGCGTGAAATACGCGTTCATGTCGCCCAGAGACGCATGCACGTCATGTTTCTGGGGTCCCTGGGACGCGCCTCCATTATTAATCCATAATTTACCGCATCGCGGTAAAAGAAAAACATTAGCGATTAGCGAATTAGCGAAAGGCCGCGATGTTCTGCTAAGTAGACTTCCCAAGCAATATGGAGACGTTTACATTTTTGAAATCCCTTCATAATTGACTACGCAATGATCAAATCAAACCGTGGTGTCTGTCTTTGCTTCCTATTAAACCTGCGGAGAGGAGAGGAGCCAACTGTCTGTCTAACAGCACGTACAAGTTTATTTCCGTTCCAACAGAGTAGGTTCCAACGGAGTAGGCCTACTCCATAGCTACAGGTAGTGAATGTTCTTGTAATCATTATAAATATAATGTCCTTAAATCCTTATGCATTGATTAAAAGCTGCCGTTTGTCATAAGCTGAAAGTGAAAGTGATTCTGTGCAACGGTGGCTGCCCCTCCTCCTTCCCCCGCACACACAACTTTTGGTGTGTGTCTTAGGGTGCTTTTTTTTGCCTTGATGAAACTTAAGCAAGGCAGCGACATACGGTACTTTCTTCCTTGACAATAATGAGAGGCAGACAATACCATTACTGACATTTTGCTGAATATAAAAACGTTTTATATTGCTAATAGCAAAGTAAAAGGGAATCTTTTGGAAACTTAATGGGTCTGTAACTCGGTGAACAAATGGAACCAAATGGACCTGTTCCATTTGTACTCTAGTTTTTTAACATTTAATATAAATTGGGGTCCCAGTGATATAAATATAATTAAATGGGTGTCTGTAGCCTAGTGTATTTAGAAATCCTAGTTCTAAGTTCAAACATTAGCCAAATTGTAAAATAAATATAAGAAATAGGCAAACATTTTGAAAATAGCCGATCTACAAGCTCAGTCTTTAGACGGCCTTAATAACCTATTGTGGTGTGTAAAATAGCCTATAGAAAAAAGTTAATAATAATAATAATAATGGTAATAATAAGGGTAGGGGTAATAATAATAATAATAATACATAAAAAAGTATCGAAAACGGTATCGAAAAAGGTATCGTATCGATTCCCAGGTATCGAAAAAGGTATCGTATCGATTCAGAGGTGAACGATACCCATCTCCGCGGCGTTGAATTTTTTGGGACCCATAAAATATCCCTGGGACTCATCCGAAAAACCCTTCTGGGGTCCCGGGACTCATTACATTAAAAACCTATTAACATCACTGGTCGGAGCAGTAAATAAGGACAAAAAAGTGAGTTTCTCGTATACTCAACAAAAGAATTATCTGCACTCACTGTAAATCATTTTAAGAATCTTAAGCAGTCTAAACAGATGTCAGTGTTTCCAACTCATCACCTGCATCCGATCTTAACCTCAATACTGGCCTTTGAGTTGACATCAGGGACGTGCTGGGCCCCTGATTCAGCCCGGGAAAAAGAGCTGGAGAGGCCCTCATTGCGTGCTATTCTCTCTCTATAGCGCTGCTGCTACTCAAAGATTTGCCATTTCAGATCATGACAAGTGACAAGCCAGTGGGCCAATTACATGAGTTATATTTCGTTGTTGTCGGGTGGAAACCTTGTATGTCCTAAACCGTTTGTTTTGTATTTATCATCTTAAAAAATGATTTAAACTAGTGAAAACAGCCGATCTGTGCTTGTAGATCTGCTGTTTTCACTACTTTTGTGCGACGGCCTTGTATGATGAAGCAGGGCTTTGCTTTGCGAAAAAATCTACAAATTTGAAACTTGGAGATACGAGGTTTCAGCCCGACAGTGACAATTTACCTTGTTGGCTGCCCAGCCCCCAAAATGGAACGAAGGCCGAAATTTTTTTTGTTTTTTTTCCCCTAATGGCCGGCCTGGACCGGCCGGGAATGAACCGGCCGTTCGGGAGTTGTCCCGCTTTTCCCAATGGCCAGCACGTCCCTGGTTGACATCATGCTCTATAGAGCATGATGATCGGCCATGTACTGCGGCGTGCACGATGGACACGCCACAACCACTTTTAGTCGGGGGGCTTAGGGAGATAGAATGGTAATTTCTCGCTAGTCAGTCTAAAAGCGCTACATTTTGCACAGATGTAGCCCAGGGCATGCTCTATAGCTAGGGCGCCCGAGTTTGCGACCTTCGGGTTCACCATAGCGGCCAAATCAAGTTGGGCTCCCACCGACTTTCTATACAGGAGGAAAATACCCAGAAAAACGTTTTTTTTTTCTTTTTTTTTTTCTGGGTATTTAAGTAGGATGTGAGGGGTCTAACTAGGGGTTTGTCATGATGCTGAATCCATTGCAAGCATTTGTTTTGCACATTCCTTGTGCCAAAAATGGCTCCAGAAAATGATGGTTTAGTGATGAAAAGTGACGAGTCATCACTTTTCACAGTTTTGTGGGTGTTTTCTGGGGCCACTTATAGCCCAAGGAATGTTTTTTGTGCAAAACAAATGCTTGCAATGGATTCAGCATCATGACAAACCCCTAGTTAGACCCCTCTCATCCTATTAAAATACCCAGAAAAACATGTTTTTCTGGGTATTTTCCTCCTGTATAGAAAGTCAATGGGAGCCCAACTTGATTTGGCTGCTGTGGCGACCCCGAAGGTCGCCGACTCGGGCGCCCTAGCTAAATCATTAGAGCATGCCCTGGGCTACATCTGTGCAACATTTGGCGCTTTTAGACTGATTAGCACGAAAAAACTCTAAGGCCTCCGACTATTTAAAAGGTAAGAAAAACATAAAAGAGTGTGGCACGGAACTACCAAAGTCGAAGTTTAATGGAGGCAGTAAATGAGTTAAATACACAAATCTTGTATGGGGGTCCCTGGCATAATATATTCTCAGATGGGGTCCGCAAAAAAAAAAACACTTAACGTATTAATTTGGGGTTCCTTGACAACAGGCACATGCACACATACCGATAGACATCAAAGGGGGCTTGAGCCCCTGCCCTTTTACCCGTCTGTAAAAAGTGCCCTCTCCAGACCATGAATAAGTACCAAAAAAAGCCGACCTCCAGTGTCGCAGTGCGACGCGTTGTGAGCGAGCTTGGAGGTCTGATATTTTCAATATTTTCAGCAAGAGGCCCTTTTGAAAAGTTCAGCCCCTGCCTCTCTAACATTCTCTGCATGTCCCTGCTTGACAACATAACACAGCAAGCCCAAAAAAGCAACTACACTTCTAGAAACATGCCCCCAAACCACATTATTTCAAGCGACTTTACTGAAAAACAAGCCCAACGTCGCTTATAAGAAGACATGGCAAGTTGGCAACACTGATCTGGTCCCAAGAGAAAGGTGTCTTCAGCTTGATCAATGGAGAAGGAACAGTCTGACTCTGAACCCAAGAGAACAGAGTTCAGACTGTCACAGCCAGGAAACAGAGTTGCCAAGTGTTTTTTAACTGCAGTATCTAAGGGTTAAGCCAGGATATAGAAGTCTAAAGTACAGCCTGTAGCCATGAGGAGTTCAGCTCCCCTCGTACCCCTGTATGTAAGCATCAGCACTTTGAGTCCGATGTGAGAAGCTACACAGGGAGCTATAGGAGAAGATGAGACACAGAGGAGGTTCGGATGTTTGTCGAAGAGGCAGCCTGTGGTGATATGAGAGAGAGAGAGAGAGAGAGAGAGAGAGAGAGAGAGAGAGAGAGAGAGAGAGAGAGAGAGAGAGAGAGAGAGAGAGAGAGAGAGAGAGAGAGAGAGAGAGAGAGAGAGATATTGTGAGATTAGAAATCCCAAAAGTTAAGAAGGAAACATAAATTAGATTTCAAGCCGATCCATTTAATATCAGAAGAACCGTAGACATGATAAACAATACTTATTAAACTGGGTTAAGGATTAGCCTGCGACAATGATCAGAGTATTATCATTGCCCGGCTGTATAGGCCTATACTTTGCATGTGTTCCCACAAATCCCATTATAGGTCTCTGGCCTCCATTACATTCATATTTTCTCGACTCTGAACTCATCTGCAGCTATTTTGCTCTAAACAGAGTGAACAAATAAGAGAATAGTAACTGTGTTTTGTTATTGCAGGGAACAGTACGGTGCTACGGCACATTTTGAAGACCGTATATTCCATTATTCCCACACGAGAGCACATGCTTCCTACTCAAGAACACACTTTTAAACCCATTTAGGCGTAGAATTATTGACTGCTTTAACCAGTGAAAAATAGCAGATATACAAGCTCACAGCGCGGTACCGAGTGCCGCGCTGCAAGCTTGTAGATCTGCTATTTTTGAAAAAGTCGTGAAAATGTGTGAAAATCTTTGAATAAGCGAACGTTTGTTACTCAAATTTTGCTTCTGGGTGGTCCCTGGAACTAGATATTTTGAGATGGGGGTCCGTGGCCATATAAATATCATTTTGGGGGTCTTTCACATGAAAAGGTTTGAGAACCACTGACATAGTAGTCTCTCAAGAACAGACTAACTGAGCTCAAAGGTCCTTTTCACTTAACTGGAGCTCCAGTTAAGTGAAAAGGACCTTTTCTTTGACGATGGCTGGCCAGATTGCTGACATAGAAACATAAGGTTTTTCAAAAAACCTTAGAAGGATTCAAAAGGCACTTGGGTCAAAATTCTAATTTTCACGTTTTTTCAAAAATAGCAGATATACAAGCTCGCAGCGCGGCACTCGGTGCCGCACTGTGAGCTTGTATATCTGCTTAAAATAAGGATACACAATAATGTGTACCAGTTCTGAATGGGTTAAACCAGCACAGAACATAATTTCAGTACCAACAGCTTTTCTGAAGCCAGGAACAGAACCTCAAGAATGCAGCACGGTCCGGTGCATCTCAAGAGCGGATTTGTTGCGACCGCAGGTCGCAGTTTACTATCAGAACCGCCACATCTTGACCGTGTCTGTCCGGACGTCCGGAAGGGTAACGCTTGTCTTTTTTGTTGACATTTTTTTTTTATTGGAATCCTGAAAAGTTTTACATTTCAAATGCATTTAGTTGTAAAAGTAGCAAAAATAGCCAATCTACTCATTTCAAATTTAATTTAGTTATACTTATGATAACTTTATGAACTTGGAGAGAGAGAGAGAGAGAGAGAGAGAGAGAGAGAGAGAGAGAGAGAGAGAGAGAGAGAGAGAGAGAGAGAGAGACATGCCCATCTGTCCTATAATTTACAGGGACTTTTTATGGAGCGAAAAAGAAAAGGAAGAATTACAACCTCCAAACTGTTGGATGAATCAGAGCCAGAAATCCATGATGAATGGATTACTGTTGTCATGATGATGCCAGTGTGAAAGCCACAACAGCAGGTGGTGTGAAATGCCTGCCTTTATTCTGGGACCACTGGCAATTTGCTATGAATACATTTCAAGCCGCACAATACTTGTTATTCTTAGACAGGGCCAGGATTTCTGCATAACCCTGCAAGGCCCAGCGATGCTTTTTGGTATCACGTTTTAAATATAAAAAAAAAAAAAAAAATGTTGTAATTAGTTTTCCTTTTTTCACATTAACATCACCTTTAAATCCTATTGTTTAGTATTACAATGCCATTGGCCACGATATTTGCATATACATACCCCCACAGAGGCTGACATTCACACCAACTTCAAGATCTCTGGAGTCCAGAGTCTGGACGAACAACATCTCACTTTTTCAATGAAGCTATTCCTCACAAAAAGCATAAGTAAAATGCCTGTAATAGTTTTTTTTTGTGATCCTTAGAATGTCTAGAACATGTACATATGTTATTATTCCTCAAAATGCAAATTAGAGCATGATTTATGATTCATGATTTATGGCTATAAAACCTTACAAAAACATTAATACTTTTTAAACATTACATTTTCCTCTGATTAGGACTCCACACCATCTGATTTTTTAAAAACATTTTTTGGCAAGTAGAAATTAATTGGGGTCTTGCAGGGATAAGCATGTCACATCTGAGTGCACTTCTCACCATTGGTATAGTCTGGGTGGGTTCAGAGTAGGGTTGTTCGATATGGCCAAAAAATAAAATCTCGATTATTTTCTCTGAAATCCCGATTTTCAATTTCGATTTCGATTTTTTGTTAAAAGAATAATACATTGTTTCAACTATTTTGTTTTCATTTAAAAAATGCAAGGAAATGATTTTTTTTTTTTCATTATTGTTTCATTTTTTGATTTTTTTTATATAGCCAAATAGCAAAATGCAATAAAACAATAAGGGTATTAATAATAATAACTTTAGTTGTGCAACAATCACATACAACTTAGCGTCCTTAGTGTTTCATTATCAATAGTGAGTGACAAAACAGCCAAAACAAGCCAGCTCTTGGAGGCTGGTGAGGCATTTTGGTAGGCATTTCGCCTACCAAAATGTAATTCCTGGCTACGCCCCTGCCCTGCACCACTCATGCACGGAGATGTTGACTGATTGTAAACGGAGGCGAAGCGCTTCGCTTCCCGACGCAAAATTAACACAGTGACACGGACAGTAGGAGTAGACTACAGTCAGTAGGTGGGTAACACAGAATTAATAAGCTTCTTTCAAACTACAACAAGAAGTAAGTTTACCAGCTCAGCAGCGTTTTGTTCTGTTTGCTGCTTGAACCATCGCGAGTGAGCGCAGTGCGGTGGTGAACTCTGCTCAGTCTGACGTGCGCTAAACGCGCATCAAAGAAATTACACATCAGATAGCAAGTAGTATTAATTTGGTGTCGGACCTTGTCGTCCTGCTTTAGGAGGACGGGGCTTTTTTGCGCGTGCAAGGCTCCAATGAGTAAGAATTTCCCTAATTAAAGTGAAAATCGATTTTACGATTTCCATTTTTTTAAATCGTCCAAAGGAAAAAAACCGGGTTACGATTAAAAATCGATTAATCGAACAACCCTAGTTCAGAGGGTTCACTGAGCGCATCACAGCCTCCATTGAATTGTTGCATTGTGTTGTGATGATGAGGTGCAGTATAGTGTGGCCCACCATGTGAATGCACATGTATCTGTGTGTGTTATATGCACAGAATGTTCAATTGTTCATTTGTACAATCACAATATAAAGTGCCATGTGCCTGTGTGGGAAGTCGGGATGTGTTCAACCCTCTAAGGCCCAAATATAGAAATACTTGAAATAAAAAATTGAAAAAAATCAGATGGTGTTGTAGGAGTCCTAATAAGAGGAAAATGTAATGTTTTTTTTTCAAAAAAATGTTTTTGTAAGGTTTTATAGCCATAAATCATAAATCATAAATCATGCTCTAATTTACATATGGGGGATATTTTTCACAATAATAACATATGTACATGTTCTAGACATTCTAATGATCACCAAAAAAAATAGTACAGGCATTTTACTTATGTTTTTGTGAGGAATAGCTTCCATGAAAAAGTGAGATGTTCGTCAAAACTCTGGAATGTCAGCGGGTGTGGCGGGTGTGAATGTCAGCCCCTGTGGGGGGTATTTATATGCAAATATTGTGGCCAATGGCATTGTAATACTAAACAATAGATTCCAATGGTGATGTTTAGGTGGTAGGGGGAGCTAAAATAAAATGATTTAAACCTTTTTTTGGATAAAATACAAACGTTGTAATATTACAACCGTGGGCCTTAGAGGGTTAAATAACACGACTGCTGTGTTTAGCCCACCCCCTTGTTTCCCCTACCTCGTACATATAGTGTTTTTATAACTGTGATGATTTTTTGATTATTATTATTTTTTCTTGCTATTTGTTATGTCCATGCATTGAATACCAAGGACTTCCGACGTAAAAAAGACTGTAAAAGGTCTTATTTAGGCAGGGTGACTTGTACTGTACTACTTTATTTTATTGTTTTGACTATACTTGTACTGTTCTCCATTTTTGTCTAATAAAATACTCAATCAATCAATCAAAAATGTGCGGTTTTGTGTGTGTGTGTGTGCGTGTGTGTGAGAGTGTGTGTATACTGCCAGTCCTGACTTAATGAATTTAACATGTGGATTTATTTGTACATTTCACTAGCAGAGAGTAGACCAAACTTCTTGGTTTAACCATTTATTGAAACATAATGAGATGAATGAGCAACGGGATGAGGAACCCAGGGGGGGTGTATAGCCTCAGGAGCTGACAGCCATCATTGCTCTACTCAGAGCTGCCGGTCCTCTCTGCTCCATTCCCTGTTAGAGAAATAGAGACAGAAGGAAGAAGAGCAAGAATGGAAGAAGAAGGAGTCAGGGCTGTCACACCAAATTCTGGGCCCTGGGTACAAGGATTCACTGCAGGCCCCCCCATTAATGTTCTTCATAGGGGGAGGGGGTCTATAGCAGATATACATGCGGTGCCACGCTGCAAACGTATAGATCTAGTATTTTCTTTTACATCGTGAAAATTTGCGCATGTCTTTGAATATCTTTGACCCGATTCAATAAATGTCTTCAACATTTTCTTCTTTTTAGGTTTTTTTTGAGTAAAACCTATGTTTCTATGTCAGTGTTGCTCAAACGTTTTCATGTGAAGGACCCCCAAAAGTATATGTATTTGGCCACGATTTTCACAAATGTTCACGACTTTTAAAAAATAGCAGATCTACAAGCAGATCTACAAGCTTGTATATCTGCTATTTTTCCATAGCTAAATAGCTAATTAAGGCCCCTCCACCTTCGGCCCTAGTAACTCAGTCCCACTTTTCCCCCCACCTTGTGACGCCCTTGGAAGGACTAGGTTTGGGTGGAGGAGGACGACAAACTTGAAAGCAATTAATGAATAACAGAAATAGCTGGTCGGTACAATTTCTCACAATTTCATTTATTATTATTTTATTCTCTTTAGTTAGGGTACTCAATATTCTGCAACAGAAGTGTAAACACCATTTCACTGAACAGGATGTCGTGTTACTGGGAACAAAATCAATAAATAAATACAACATAAATAAATTAACAAACTTAACTCGGTTTTGACTCGATGAACAAAACTTCAAACGCTCCCAGTTGCCATATCTCCCCATCTAATCTCCGTTGGCAAACTTCCGTCGCCTCTCTCTCTCTGCCACCCTTCTATGATCATCATCACCGTCCCCATCATCAAAGCTTGACTCCGGTCTCTTGATTGGGCGGCGGTGCCGACCCGATTGCCTTTTCATCGAGGCGTGTCATAATTCTGCCTGAGAGAGCAGTCATCGAGGGCTGAGACGGGGGAAATGGCCTCATATATATGTAAAATGGATTTTTTTGTAAACAATAAACAACAGTGATTGCAAATGGAGGGCGGCTGTGGTCAGGGATTAGAGGACAGAGGTGCATTTTGTGTATGCGTGCATGCATGTATGCGCGTGTGCTGAATGTAGAATGTAAGACAAGACATGTTTATTGGTATTTCAAAAAGTCCATTCTGAAGCGTAGAACTGCAGACTCAATCAAACTAGTCGTGGCAGTCTGACAACTCACCACTTCAGACTCCACCTCACCAGTCGTGTAAAGTAACTAAGTACATTTACTTAAGTACTGTACTTAAAGGCCCACTGACGCGACCGCGGTTTCCCCGGTGAACCTAAGCACAAAGGGTCCCATCCTCTTTTACAGTACACTTTAAGACATAATAAGACAGAATAAGACAGAATAAAGCCATAATAAGAAATAATGTGTTGGTAATTAGAGCTAATATATTTTATTAGACAGAAAGAAAGACAGAATAGTAGAAAGAGCGAATACATTCTCTGGCACCGTCACCTGCCGCGGAACTGCAGCGGCAGACACTGCCGCACGACCGCTAGTTCGACCAGCAGTCGCACTGCATCGCCGGCGATAGGACCAGCAGTCCGGCCAGTAGGACCGGCGGCCGCCGCACGGACCGGCAGGTCCCGTAGCGGGAAACTGCCCGTCCGTGCGGTGGTGGCTGCCGCGGCAGTTACCAGCGATGCCGGTGCTAGATAATGTATTCGCTTTCTGCTATTCTGTCTCAGCCACCACCGCACGGACGGGCTGCAGTTCCGCGGCAGGTGACAGTGCCAGAGAATGTATTCGCTCTTTCTACTATTCTGTCTTTGTTTCTGTCTAATAAAATATATTAGCTCTAATTACCAACACATTATTTCTTATTATGGCTTTATTCTGTCTTATTATGTCTTATTATGTCTTAAAGTGTACTGTAAAAGAGGATGGGACCTCACAGAGGTGGGGGCCAATGGGCAAGGAGGGTCGCGAGCTTATGAGAAACAACTAAAATAAGACCTTAAACCTGGCGAAAACAGTTGCGTGCATTAGCGCAAGATGACGATAAAGGAAACCATTAAAGGGAAAACATTAAATTAACTTCTGAAAAGCCTACTAGGCCTTAAAACCTGGTGAAAACAGTTGTATGCATTAGCGCAAGATTACAGTAGAGGAGGATAAAGGAAATCATTAAATGGATAACATTAAATTAACTTCTGAAAAGGCTTCTAGGCCTACACTAGCCTACTAGTAAAACTAGTGGAACCGCGATCTTGCCACACGGGAATAATTGTGTTTGTAAACAATAACACAGACAATATAAATCCTTAGTCTAATAATGGGAAGAAGGGGTTATCATCATGGCCCAAAATAACTTTTAAATATCTTGTGCAATTGGCGACGAGTCTCTTACAAAATCGGCAAGAGTGCCTCTCAATACATAAAGCTATATTATAACCTCTCCATCATCGGCAATAGTCAGTGGTGTGTGTTCCCCACACTCCCACGCCCCCACCTTTGCGCTCAGGTTCACCGGTCTGACATGCCCCGAAATTATAATAGTATGATGACCATGTCACGTGGTCTCTCTGAAAACGGTCTGAAATAGTCTGAAACTCATGTCACAGTGTAATCTGCCCCTCGCCCCCCCAACAACAGCTGACCAGTACAGTAAGTAGTCTAAGTATGTCAATTAATTTGATTGGCTTATAATTGCGCATTCCCACAATGACATCATAAAAATATTAACTTATATTTTAAGATGACTTCTTAATTAAGGTGACAGTACCCTTTTAGGTGACAGTACCCCTGTAAGTAAAATGTTGAGGCATTTGAACTTTACTTACTTACAATGTCCAATACTTTTACTTTACTACATCTCGGATGCAAATATTATACTTTTACTCCACTACATGTTTTGAAAACTTTATAGTAGTTACTTTGCAGATATAAATTATAATATTATAAAACATACATAAACCACTTTAGCCCTATTTTATACCTAGAGTAGGCCATTTGAAAATAGACGATCTACAAGCTCACAACGTGTCGCATCGTGATGCGTTGTGAGCTTGTAGATCTGCTATGTTCAAACCTTTTGTATACTTTAAGTACATTTTGATACCAATACTTTTGTACTTGTACTTTTGATCAAGTACATTTTGAATTCCAGACTTTTACTTGTAAGGGCACGGTCTGCTGGCTGATAAACTCTTGTTGTGCTCAGCCAGCGTCTTCTCCCAATAACCAATGACAACCACTTGTCACTTCCTGAGTCTTGGGACGGTTCGTATCGACTCATCCGATTGGACAGAGGGGAAAAACTGTGCTTCAAGAATAAACGCAAGGTCTTTTGCGCTGAAAGCTGCTCAAGACCATAAATCCACGCCATTCCCATTGAAATGCATTGGCGGTTCCCAAACTTTTTTGTCTCAGGGCACCCCATGAATATTTTTTTAATCCGAGGCACCCCTACATTATAATTTTCACTCCCAGCACCTTATATTTATAGCATATCGTCGTTGTCGGGTGGAAACCTTGTATGTCCAAAACCGTTCGTTTTGTATTTATCATCTATAAAATTGACTAAACTAGTGAAAACAGTGCTTGTAGATCGGCTGTTTTCACTAGTTTTGTGCGACGGTCTTGTATGATGAAGCAGTGCAAAAGATGTACACATTTGAAACTTGGAGATACGAGGTTTCTGCCCGACAGTGGCGATATTTTAGTGATTATGTTGCGAGGAAAACTTTGAGATAATAGCCATTTTGGTTAGAACTGACTGAAAATAACTTTGTACTTTGTACAAGTTTAAAATATACTAAATAATATTTTTTCAAGTGTCCAAATAAATTCCAAATATAAATATTATCAAATGATCTTGCGTCACCCCTGGACTGCTGTCACGGCACCCCAGGGTGCCCCGTCACCCACTTTGAAAACCCCTGACCTAGATCTCTATATATGGAGCTGACCTCTACATCTTATTCTCAGATGATGTCCTGTTAGGGAAACATCCCTTTTATGCCCATAAAAGGGGACAAGGGTCTGAGAGACAGATACTGACACGCACGGACGCATGTCTGGGGTCTCACAGCACACGATTGGTTCTACAGACAGACAGGGATCTCCATATATGAGCATAAAAGGGATTGTAGGTATGTCAGACGTCATAGACGTCATAGGACTTTCACAACGAGTAACCGAGTGGGGTCGCACACGGTTGTTTCTACAGACTCCAACTTTTGCACACGGATAGCTCAGATTTTTGCCTACGTTCTTAGCTGCTTCCCCTGTCGTTACTGTACTTGTGTATGTACAGTGAGTGGTATGAAACAATATATTCTTTGTATAGGCCAAAATATGAAGCCGCCTGTTAAAGTGGCCACCAGGAGGCTGAATAGTCTGGTTGCAACCACACTTTCTTTATCACTTGCGCCAGCAGAGGGCGCACGTACAGCGCTTGGTGTATCTGTGCGTCCTGCGTGTCTGTGTTTACGCAGGGAGCAGCGTTCTTGGTGACGTTACCACCAACAAGTGCGACCTGCTATACCGTTTCCTGTTGAGATTGGCACATTTCCTGGGGCAACCTGCCAAGATCACACAAGTCACACAGGTTTTATTTTCTTTTTTTACTCTCAAAAAAGTGGTGCATTTGAAACTACATTGCAGGGCACATCATGGGGTGCTCACTGCTTGCCTCCTGTGAATTGTTTTATTTTAATTTTTGTGTATTTTCTGTTTATTTTGTTGCTGAGTGAGGTCAGCAGACAAAGTGACGTGAGTGAGAGGGAAAAAACCTGGGTGAAATCTGCCAATCTCAACAGGAAACATCGGTAAATAACAAGGCGCAAGTTGGCACCTCGACAGAATGCAGTCTAGTTCCAGCTTCCATCAGGTATTGCCATGCTACTCCTCCCACAGTTATGTAGTTTAATTTATATTAATGTATTGGTGAATTCATTTTCTTATAGTTTAATTTATATATTAATTTATTGGTGAATTCATTTTCTCCATTGACTTGCATGGGAAAATGCAAAAAAATAACTTTTCCCAAATATGGAGGTGACTGACATCATAGATGCCTGACGTCATAGACCACATGAGACTGACATGGAAGCCAAATGGGAAAATGTAGATTCAACCAGTATGTCCATATATGGGCATTCCAAGATATGGGCATACAATATATTGATGACATCGGGGCTCTCCATATATGGGCATAAAAGGGACAAGGACTGACACAGAGATGTCCATATACTGTATATGGCCATTAGTTTATTAGTGAATTAATCTTCCCCATTGACTTGAATGGGGAAAATTCAAATGGTAAGACGGAATTCACGTCACGGCAACCACACTTCTTTCAAGTTTGATACAGACCATCAAAGTCTGACGTCACTGCCACTAGAGGGCGCTATCACCCAGGTTCCCATTGTTATTTTTTGTGCAGAAATCCCCATAAGGGAACTCTTTGAGCGCCTCATATAAGAACTGTGTTCCAAAAATAATCAAACCACCCAGTGATTTTACTCATATGGATATGAAGCATCGACTAAAGGTGGAAAAGTACACATTTAAATGCTAGAAATGCTAGAAACGAGTGCTGACTGTTATGGACACTTTTGTTTGGCACTGTTTTGATAAGTTGTGCTTTAAGTATTTTTATTACACTTGTATGTACGTATACTCTTTCTCTTTTTTTGGTGTTCCTTGCTCTTTCACAATGTACACTGTACAAATGTCTTTATTTTCATACTTCTCTGTTGTAAATAACCGTAAACTACTGTGCTGCCTCCGGGGCGAATGATTTCCCCCCTTGGAATAATAAAGGTATCTATCTATTTCCCATGAACCAATATTCCAAACCCTGTTTCTAGAGAAAGTGTCCCGGAAGTGTAGTTTTCCGACTTTTTCCGGGAGAATTTATGTATGAATGAAAATCATATATGCAGAAATGAGAAAGCTGCATAAAGGTGAAGTCACGATAATACTGCTTCCTCATTGGCTAAAAGTCACTCAACTAAACTTGGAACAGAACAATAGTGTGAACACCCTATAGGCAACCACACTAATAACAACCGGAACTGGGACAATGGCGCCATCTAGCGGCATGATGTCAGGACTTCGGTGGTCGATAGAGGTTCTTGCATGGTCTGCTGGGAGTGTGCATGCAAGGTTTCTATCTAAGACGGAAATGCTGGTGAGAACATCCAAGCATGCAATGTCAAATTCAGGACACTCATGGATGAACTGCGACGGCGCCCGTGCAAATCGGCATTGCTAGGCGAGCAACTGGCAACTGTTTACGTTGCATGTGCGTGACATCAGACAAGAGCTCTGGTCCAACCAACAGTATAAAGGATGCCATGAAGCTTTCAGTCACACTCAGAACTGGAGAAAGAGGCTGCAAGATGGAGTTGCAAAAGAAGACCGGAGAAACGGTGACAGGAAGTGACGAGGAGATAAGTGACGGAATACAAAAGGATGCTTACCCCCAGCCTACCCCGTCGCAGCCCGTGTATGGCAGCGTCTTCGAGGGAGACCTTGAGCAAGAGCTTGAGAAGAAACGGAGGGAGGTTGCGGAAATGGAGCAAGAGGTGAAGAGAAGGAGGGAGGTAAGAGAAAGTACATGTAAGGACGAGCCGTCCTGCCTCAAGAGACCCACTACCCCGTTACAGCCAGTGTGTGGCGGCATCTTTGACGACCAATTGCCACTCCTGGGAAAGGCGAAGACCACATCTCTCCAGACTACTGTGGTCTTATCCTGCCCCAAGTGCCCCAATGCCTTTACCTCTGAGGAAGTCCTTCTCAAACACGTTAAGAAATCCCATGATGACCTCTTCTGTCAAAAGAATGTTCAAATGGTCTTGGCACCCTGTCAGCAAACCACCAGCTATGGAAACGGCCACAAACAAGGAGACGGAGACCCACCAAGTTCTTACAGTCCTCCGCGGTCGAAGACAGCCAGTCAGCAACAGACAAAGACTCAAACTGGGAAAGCGAGGCGTAATCGAGGAAATAAACGGCGCATCTGCAAACAGTGTGGTAAGCTGTTCAATCAGAGGCTGAAGAAACACCGGTGCGTGCCCCGTCGCCACCACAATGGAAAAGAGCCTTTGGACTGTGAACAGGGTGATGAGAGCTTCGACCAGTTAGATGTGTTGAAGGGACACACTGTGGAAAAGGCTTCCACTGAGAACGACGTGACAAGCGGACCCCTAGACTATCGGTCTCGGGGCTTCTCTTGCACGGAGTGTCCGATCTCCTTCACATCCCAGGACATGCTCTACAATCACTTGAGGCGAAGCCATGACAAGCTCTACTACCAAATGCTCAGAGATGGACAGATCACCGTTGCAGCCGGTCAGAAAGGTGCCAGCTCTTTAACCAGCCACAAACAAGGAGACGCAGATGAACCGATGCCAAACTCATCCAAGACTCAGACCTTCTCCTGTTCTGCGTGTTCTTTAGCCTTCACTTCGAAGGCATATCTCTATAAGCACCTGAAATCAAGTCACAATGACCTCTACTGCCAAAAGCTACGTACTAGAGAGATCACCTCCGAAGCCTGTCTGGAAATCCCGAGCTCTGCAACCAGCCAGAGACATGGAGACACAGACCAGCTGAGATCTCACAGTCAGCAGCAGATACAAATTTCAACTCAACCGGGTGAAGTAAAGACACTGCTGTTGTCTTGCACAACTGCTCAAAAGGAACACCATATCCATAAGCAATATGACCAGAATGAGTTATGTAACTGGAAAGCGCCACAGCATACCCAACTGGCAGCTTCTCCTGGAGACAGTGCGCCGGAACAGTCTTCCGAGGCTCAGGAGAAACGGACCTTCAGCTGTACTGTGTGTTCCTACGCCTTCTCATCTCAGGCCTACCTGCAAACACACATGAAGAGGAGCCACAACGACCTCTACTGGCAAATGGTCTGGAGTGGACGGCTAACCTCATTAGGCCGGCAGGAAAACCCCAGCTCTTCAACCAGCCAGAAACTTGGAGGCACCGACCAACAGAACAAGACTTTCTCTCAGACAGGAGTAAAGACACTTCAGCTGCCTCACACTGGAAATACAACCCGCATCAGTGAACAGAGGTCCGGCGAGCTATATGTCGAGAACACGCGCAAGCATATCCACACTGGAGAAAGACCATTCAACTGCAATGAGTGTGACAGGGGTTTCGAAGACTTGAAGACACACCACCAGCGACTCCACACAGGAGAAAAAGCTCTCCCTGTAAAAGGATTGACTGTTGTTGAAGACGCCGATGGTCGGTTCAGCTGCGGCGAGTGCCCATACGCGTTCGTCAATGAGAAAATGCACCTTGCACACTTGAAGTCAAGCCACAAAGACCTCTACTGGGACTTGGTAAGGACGGGTCAGATCAGCACTCGTCGATAGTGTGACAAGAATGTTCAATGTGTATGGTGCTCAAGGGGTCCGGGGATCCCCCCACTAGGCAGCAAGGGCGAGATCCCAGAGCAGCTCATCTGCGGAGAGGACACGTTCAAGCCGCGTCCCGTTCGCGGAGAGGACGCGTCTAGTCCGTCCGCGGACGCGTCTAATCCGCGTTCCGTCCGTGGAGCGGACGCGTCTAATCCGCGTTCCATCCGCGGAGAGGACGCGTCTAATCCGCGTTCCGTCCGCGGAGAGGACGCGTCTAATCTGCGTTCCGTCTGCGGAGAAGACACGTCTAATCCGCGCGTAGACGTGAGGGACAGATGAGAGGACTCGAACATGCCCACTTCCTACTGCTCCTACATGAGATCTTGACTGTGGAGGACATTTATTATCAAATAATTCGAGCAGACATACCTGACTTATGGAAGGACCCGTAGCTGCATAGGGTGCGTCAATATGCTACATAGACCCTGTGGGCCAGCAAACCCTAACAGCATGTGCATGGTCAGGTTTCCACCCGACAACAACCTTTTGGGACTTGTTTGATTTCTTTATACAAACCCACATATCTACTTCATATTGATGTTTAATGTAAATCGATTGTTAGCAACTGAATGTAATTAAATAAATGTTATGAACATATTAATATACCGTAAACTACCAATTAGTAGCCTGGCCGTTTATTATGCAAAATCAATGTGGACCCCGGGCGTTTAAAAGAGACCAGGCTGCTATTGGTAACAGGCTTATATTTATTTTGGCACCGGCCAGCACTGGGCCATTATTTGGCTACAGTTCCTTTTTTTTTTTTTTTTTTTTTTTTGAAGAAAATATGCTACAAGATACCGTATGGTAGGCCACACAGTAACAATAATAGGCCTACTGTAGCACTCTCAATCATCATCCTCTGTAAAACTGTGCATAACAAAAACACAAATCATCATAAACAAAATGCATTGCAAATACCACACTTTGCACACACACTCCTTGGTTGGCAAACCACAACCTCCGCCCCTGATTTCTCACATGCCCATACATGCGACCTGACGGTCCCCTTGATTACGGAGTCTTACTGATATGTCACATGTTAAATGATCTGACATCATGAAAAAAAAAAAAAAAAAATGCAATTCATTATGAGTAGTAGTCAAGTCTTTGGAAGGTGAACACATTCAGAAGTTGACCAAATCCTACTGAATGTACAATATGTTCTTTAGAGGTCATGTATGTATTGTGGTATTAACTTGATACTAGATAGTATAGCAGCAGAGGCCCTCAGATTTTGAGATACCCCTACCCGAGTTAGAACAAAACACAACAATGTTTTTTCTTATCTTTAGGGTGTCCCATTAATGAAATGGATTGTTGTGAAATTTTATTTTTTGAGGAAATTCGTTTTTTTGGCTATGCTTTAGTTTAGACTTACTCCAATCTCTTTAAAAGGCAAATCCGAATAGGTTAAAGCTGACAAAAAACTGCCTCTAATCTTCATACAATCTGCTGAGAAGTGAACCAGGTGTCTATACCTACATCAACAAAGAGTCAGAATGCAATTTACCTAAAGAAATACTGAAATATGTCCTTTAAACAAACCTTTAGTTTAGGCGGAAATTGTACTTTTGTGGTGAGGACTCCTTTACTTTCTGTCATTGACAAGAAAAACACATATTTATGTCAAATAAGCTGTTACTGCATTGCCTAAGATGCTACTAAACAATAACCAGTGGTTGTGTGGAGATAGCTAGTACAGTTTTATTGCAAATCAGATTTCTTTAGACATACCCCTCCCCTGAAAAAGACAAATTAGGTCATTCTGAATGGGAGTTGGGTGCATAAGTCAATGATGGTCATCATTTTTGGGGAGGGAAAGTCCAGGTGGCTGAACGGTATCTCCTACAGAAATCCAAGTTAAGCGTGTCTTGATATGACAAATTAATAAAGGTATAGGCTAATAATAATGAACAAAAATAAATAACAATAATAGACAGGGGTCTTGGCTGTCCATATTGAAGTAAAAAAAAAAGCTCTGGTGGCAGCCAAGGAATTCTACAACTTTCCCAGACCCACCCCAGCTCGAGCACCAGTTCACCCATCCGCACCTCTCTTCCACCTATGTCCTAAACCTTTCCCAGGATACTGCTCTTGTGCAGAGCCACAGTCTCCTACACCTGGAGGCAGCTCAACATCACCACCCTACCCCTCAGTATCACTTTGGAGATTTGAGATACTTTTTCTACCAATGACAATTTAACACACAGTAAATTGTTCTGACATCACTCGTCAAGAAGGTCTTTGAGATTCTGTTCCTGCATCTCGTGGTGAGTGACTCACTAGACCCAGTTTTCATACTAGGAAAACACTAGTGTGGGAGATGCTATTATCAACCTGTTCCACAGTACCTGTACACACCTGAGGTCATGTAACACTGTGAGAGTCATGATCTTTGACTTCATCAGCATCTTCAATACCATAGAACCACAGCAGATGGTCCTGAAGCTGTCAGTGATGCAAGTGGATCTAGGTTTGGTTGCAGACTATGTCACCAACACTGGTGCTCCCCAAGAAACCATATTGTCCCCTTTTCTGCCCACCCTCTCAACTTCATAGCGGGGCAGTTAAGGAGAACAATACTTCAGTTCTGGAAAGAAGCACCAAAATTTGACAGAGTGTACCTCTTGGGTCATTCTTTAGAAAAATCACATTAGACACTTAATTTTCAAAATGGCCGCCAGTTTTAAAGATGGCCGCCTTTTCGGATATGTTTTACAGTACGCCAGCCAGTTAATATCGAATTTTCATAATATTAGCGTTGTTTCGTAGGTTTTAAAACATCCTGAGTTCATTTATTACACTTTTAAAGCAGCCAGAATAATCTTTCTGACTTTTGGTTGGGGTCTTTCCTCACCTGGGACCCCCCAGACAGACCCCTGAGCCTATTTCAGTAATCGCTCTGCTCCTGCTCCAGAACAATGTTAAATTAGATCTGAAATATGCTCTGAAATCAAAAAAGGACTAGTAGCAAATAACAGAGGTCTTCCACGGGGGGTCCGGGACCCCTGGGGGGGGGGTCCTCAGAGCTACTACAGGGGGCCTGCCAAATTTTACATTTGAAACTTCGAATGTTTTTATGTATCCTGGTTTTATGTATTGTACTTTGATGGTTTATTAGTATTCTCAGTATTATTTATATGTTTTTTGTGTTAAACAGTTATGGTTGACAGCTGTTACTGCAGGGATAGCAATAATGAAGGTATTGCAACTGTTCACTTTGGGGGCAGAACAACATTTCCATTTATTGCACTGCACTCACACTGACAACACACAGACAGAGACAGAGACACAGACACAGACACACACACACACACACACACACACACACACACACACACACACACACACACACACACACACACACACACACACACACACACACACACACCTCTGTTATCGTCACCCCAAAACCCTCACCTTATCCTCTTATAGAGCCCATGGTCAATTACGCCCAAAGAGATTCACTACAATACAGTCATTTCAGACATGCAGGATATATTTGTCCTCATTTTTGTCCTCCAACCTAATAGTGTTGACACAGTCTCCACCATAGCATAGAGTGAAAGGCAGGTTAATTGAGCAGCTGCACCGTCCACAACCTGCTTTGCAGACACATTTGATGAGCTCAAGTACTGCCTTTGGAGCAGGGAGCGCAAGAAACCTAACTGGAATTTACCCTCTACAGGGCAATTTGTCAGGTATGATTTATCCTGCATTGTGACGGAGTTGGCACGGAGGTAATGTGGTAGCAGTGCAGCACGAGTTGGAGGTAGCATCTCACCCTCCAAGTTCTTTGACAGAAATTGTTCCCATCTGAGTAATCCCAGGGTTGTTGGACCTTTTGAACTGTAAACATGTGTTAGGGGTCCCGCCTGTGACCCCAAGTATGTGGCACCCCGTCCTTTGAGACCCTATGCGCTGTGTCTGCTGAATAGAGAGAGAGAGACATGCTTTTCACACGGCTGCTGTGTGTTCGTGGAGCTCGACAAGATGGCCTTGGACTGGAATGACTCCTCAGCGCAGCTGGCCAACGCTAACGAGCTGTTATCTTCTCTCTGTCTGGGAAACCAACCTTGGACTGAGCGTGAGTGAGACAGGTGCCCGTCCCTCCCTAACGTTCGGGCCGTGCTGTTATCTCTTATCACGTCAACATGAGATATGACATCCTGGGAGAGAGGTGTTTCCCAGAAGCTTCTGATGTGAGAACGGACGACTCCCCAACCTGGCATGGATGGGGGAGTCTAGCCTGACCTTCACCGTCTCGATTATGAAAGGATGTGCGTGTTAGTGCATGCAGAAGTGCGTGAGAGCGTGCAAACGTATGTGTGCTAAAATATGTTCTGTGTGTAAATCACGTCACTGTGACTGCAACGGACTACTGTATAAAGGAGACTGCTTCGTGTCTCCTGTTTAGTCTGAGTTGTTCTTGTGTTTTTTAGTTGAGTTGTTGCAGCTATCCCCGGCCCGTTAGGGGTCGGGGATGGACCTTTTTGTACTTAGTGCAATTTCTGCACCACTTGTTCCTGTACTTAGAGAGACTTTGACTCTGTTAGATTCTCTGTTTTTAGTCAAGTACTTATATCGTACTTCTTCATTATTTCATTGCCAATTACTGTATTGGTGGTTTTATATTTTGTAACTGTTTTTATTCCACTAAAGCTTTTTTATTCACTTTTATCTGGTGTCTGTCTGAAGTCATTTTTCAAGAGTTAACAACTTTTTAAAGGTTTGATTTTCCACCTTCCCTAAGGGGAAGGCCGCACATGGAAGGGAGGTGTTAAACACCTCCAGGGCACTCGAAACCATCTCCTGGCTGTGGGACTGATTGAGACTTTTGGTAAGATTCAACAAGAGTATTAGGTTAAAAGTCTTTTCACCCTATCAGAAGCCAACTCAGCGCGTGCTGAGCTGGTGGGCGAGCTTGACAGATAAAGCACAAATCTCCAAAACCCCTAACCGGATGAACTGATGTTCACTCTGGACGGTTTGTGCTAATAAGTTGAGCTGCGTCTCTCCCGAGCCCTTGGCGAGAGAAGCTACAAGTTCAGACTCACACTTTACACTGTCTTTGTGGTTTTGCATTCTCCATTCAGACCTAAGGTCTACATTTCTAAAGTAAGGTGCATATCCTGGTCTCTAAAATAAACAGTTGCTGTAGAAAGTAATAATATTCACCAGTTAAAGAGGGTCTCATAGATAGTTCAAATCTTTATTCAGAGAAGTGTATTTGTACAGAGGTACATATACAGTAATAGTAGGTTTACACAAGCAAGGAAGGTTATTAAAACTGTTTGTGAACTTAGTACACCTACATAGGTTTACACAAATGGGAAACTGTTTGTGAACTTAATACACTTAATGGGTTTACACAAATGAGAAATTGTTTGTGAACTTAAAGGTGTAGTGTAGTGTTAGTGTTAAAAAAGATCTGGTAACTTGGTGGGTTTAGCACCCCACTGGGGGTTCGCAGGCGGCGTCGGGGTTTGTCCCAAGAGGTGAAGGGGCATTCAGTAACTCGGAGCTCATTACATGGCGTCCCTGGGTGGATATTGATTGATTATTGATTATTGATTAGTAATTGATTAATTAAATTCGTGTCCACTGCCACATAAAGAATAGCCGAGAGACCCTTGGAATATAGTTATTTACTACAGAAGTAAAGGATAGTTAATATTATCAAGGCTTAAGTGTTTTTTATTCACAAAACTCCCCAGAGCGCCGGAGATTTTGAACAGAGTGAAGTGGAGGTCTGTAAGCGCTGCAGACGGCCAGTTTGGTAAAAACAACTCCATCAGGAACTGATAAAATAGCAGTTGAGAACATCTAATAATATTATAACGACTTTGCGACCAACCTAAGTTATTTGGGCATGGACTCCGCCAATCCCACCGCCGCAGATAACTACCTCAATAACTACCTCAATAACTACCTCGCAGATAATGCTACCTCGGGAGCGGTCGGCAGGGCGAGCCCACATCGGCTCAGCTTAGGTTGGAGAACTCGGTAATAGTACATATTGACCAAGTTCGCAAGACCAGGTGAGCACTGAGAAATGGCCGAAGCTTCGGGTTGTAAACCCCTAGTTAGGAATGGAGAGGTTGCGCCAAGGCATGGGACAGGTAACTGTTGTTCTCGTAAGGAGATGCCCTTTGCCTTGGAGTGTGCCAGACATGAAGTGTTGATCTGTGTAGCGCCAGGACGGTCCCCGCCACCTGGGGACAGTGGAGTTGGAAAGAGTGCCAGCGCCGGTTAGGCGTATCCGATGGTGTGGTGAAGTTGGCCAGGGAAGGCTTCACGCAAGCCTCTCCTTCGCCCTGGTGGCGAGGCCTTTACCTTTGGGCCCAAGGAGGGGCCCAGGGGATGTTGAGCATTGGTTTGCCCGCGGTGCTACGTCCTGTATGGACTGTGCATCGTCCTGGCAGCCTATCCTGTTATGACCGCTGAAGCTGTGGTCAGATGTTCTTGCTCATGGTTGGGCATTGCCCTGGCCGAATGCAAATGCCAGAGGGGGTGTTAGGGGTCCTGACTGTGACCCCAAGAATATGGCCCCCTGTCCTTTTAATCCATATGCACTGTATGTACTGCATAGAGAGAGAAATACATGCTTTTGCACACTGCTGACAAAGCTGCTCTGTGTTCGTGCATCCAGCTAGACAAGGTGGCCTTGAACTAGGGTGACACCTCAACACAGCTGGCCGGCACTAATGAGCTCTTATCTCTTATCTCTCAACGGGAGATATATTTCCCGTGGGAAGAGAGAGGAGGAACCCGGAGGGAGGGGCACCCCCTCCCTAGGGAGGAGCTGTGGCCTGAGGCTCTGCATATAAGGAGCTCCTCAGGCAAGCTCTCGTCACAAACGTCTGCTGACCATCATATGGGACACCTCTCAAACCTTTCTATTCTTTGTGGAGAATTGGAACCTGACGACGACCTAGACATGGCCAGCGAAGGACAAGAGCAGATCATCTCCATTTGCCTGGACGACATGAATGATGACAATCTTCTTGCTAATAACTCTGGAGATACAGGCTGTCCAGGCTGTGTCAGCGGCTGCCCAGCCTGTCCAGATGAGCACATTATTGATTTGCATAATAGCAAACACCCGGAGAACCAGATCTCTGGATATCTCCCAGAGGAAGATCGGAGTGGTGTCTCCACCCCGGCTTCAATGGATCGACCAGCGGAGCCTTCTGTGCCCATTGTGGGTGCCGTCTGGAAGGTGGTGTTTCCCTCACTTCTGGGGGACCTCACTGACGATGAAGACTCCGAGATGCCCAGGATGCAGCTATATGGCATCAAAGGCAATAAAATCCACGACGATGCCCTGAAGGTTCCTCAAGTTTGGGAGCAGATCGCGGGCATCAGACGAGGACACCTGTCCAACAGAGAGCCGTTCCTGACACCTACTTGGGAAGACTACGTGTTACTGAAAGGCCACTCCATCAAGAGATTGGTGAACTATTCCCGCCTGATAGGAGACAACTGGCGCTCTATCGTGCCTGCATGTGTAACCATCTACAGGGTGATGGTGAGTTCTCTGCGTTACCAGGCGGGCCAAGTGTGGGCCACCATTGAAACTCAGGGATCAGGGCAGAATCGCTTTGGTTGCCTGGAAGCCATGTTGGGACCTCGTATGGAATATGGAAAAACAGGAATCCGGGATGCCTACCGAGATCCTGCAATATACCCATCTGATGCTGTCGCAGCTGCCATTGAGGCGAAAGCACGGGAGGGGAACCAGGGTGCCAGAGGGGGTCTTAGGGGCCCTGGGGCTCCTGCTCGGGACCCCAAGAATGTGGCACCCAAGCTATTCAAGCCGCAAGGCAAGAAGGCCTCGAGAAAGGAGACCCAGCCCAAGGCTGAGACAACTGAGGCCAAGGGTTCAAAAAACGGAGAGCGGGGAGCCACCAAAGGGGCTCCCCCGAAGAAGGCTCCAACATTCCTGCCTGCAGGAGAATGGGCCGCCCTCCCACAGGAGGAGAAGGAGGCAAGGATAGCCCTGAGAGCGGCAGCGAAAGCCGCGCGCAAGGCTCAAGAACAGGACCCACCTGACTCCGTGGTGGCTGCGGATGAGAGGATCCAGGGTGCCAGAGGGGGTGTTAGGGGTCCCGCCTGTGACCCCAAGTATGTGGCACCCCGTCCTTTGAGACCCTATGCGCTGTGTCTGCTGAATAGAGAGAGAGAGACATGCTTTTCACACGGCTGCTGTGTGTTCGTGGAGCTCGACAAGATGGCCTTGGACTGGAATGACTCCTCAGCGCAGCTGGCCAACGCTAACGAGCTGTTATCTTCTCTCTGTCTGGGAAACCAACCTTGGACTGAGCGTGAGTGAGACAGGTGCCCGTCCCTCCCTAACGTTCGGGCCGTGCTGTTATCTCTTATCACGTCAACATGAGATATGACATCCTGGGAGAGAGGTGTTTCCCAGAAGCTTCTGATGTGAGAACGGACGACTCCCCAACCTGGCATGGATGGGGGAGTCTAGCCTGACCTTCACCGTCTCGATTATGAAAGGATGTGCGTGTTAGTGCATGCAGAAGTGCGTGAGAGCGTGCAAACGTGTGTGTGCTAAAATATGTTCTGTGTGTAAATCACGTCACTGTGACTGCAACGGACTACTGTATAAAGGAGACTGCTTCGTGTCTCCTGTTTAGTCTGAGTTGTTCTTGTGTTTTTTAGTTGAGTTGTTGCAGCTATCCCCGGCCCGTTAGGGGTCGGGGATGGACCTTTTTGTACTTAGTGCAATTTCTGCACCACTTGTTCCTGTACTTAGAGAGACTTTGACTCTGTTAGATTCTCTGTTTTTAGTCAAGTACTTATATCGTACTTCTTCATTATTTCATTGCCAATTACTGTATTGGTGGTTTTATATTTTGTAACTGTTTTTATTCCACTAAAGCTTTTTTATTCACTTTTATCTGGTGTCTGTCTGAAGTCATTTTTCAAGAGTTAACAACTTTTTAAAGGTTTGATTTTCCACCTTCCCTAAGGGGAAGGCCGCACATGGAAGGGAGGTGTTAAACACCTCCAGGGCACTCGAAACCATCTCCTGGCTGTGGGACTGATTGAGACTTTTGGTAAGATTCAACAAGAGTATTAGGTTAAAAGTCTTTTCACCCTATCAGAAGCCAACTCAGCGCGTGCTGAGCTGGTGGGCGAGCTTGACAGATAAAGCACAAATCTCCAAAACCCCTAACCGGATGAACTGATGTTCACTGGACGGTTTGTGCTAATAAGTTGAGCTGCGTCTCTCCCGAGCCCTTGGCGAGAGAAGCTACAAGTTCAGACTCACACTTTACACTGTCTTTGTGGTTTTGCATTCTCCATTCAGACCTAAGGTCTACATTTCTAAAGTAAGGTGCATATCCTGGTCTCTAAAATAAACAGTTGCTGTAGAAAGTAATAATATTCACCAGTTAAAGAGGGTCTCATAGATAGTTCAAATCTTTATTCAGAGAAGTGTATTTGTACAGAGGTACATATACAGTAATAGTAGGTTTACACAAGCAAGGAAGGTTATTAAAACTGTTTGTGAACTTAGTACACCTACATAGGTTTACACAAATGGGAAACTGTTTGTGAACTTAATACACTTAATGGGTTTACACAAATGAGAAATTGTTTGTGAACTTAAAGGTGTAGTGTAGTGTTAGTGTTAAAAAAGATCTGGTAACTTGGTGGGTTTAGCACCCCACTGGGGGTTCGCAGGCGGCGTCGGGGTTTGTCCCAAGAGGTGAAGGGGCATTCAGTAACTCGGAGCTCATTACAACATGGCATGCAAAATGTTCCGACTTCAATGTTGATGGAAGCTCACCATTTATAAGCTCAGGAGGAATGGCCAATGGCCTTGCCAAGGTCCTTGATGGCTTGGTCATCATCATCATCAAGTCATGACCCACTCAAGGCATTGACCCATGTCTTTTTGGTGATTCCAACAAATGTTCTTCCCCAGTCAGCACCTAAAAAACTATGTACGCAAAGGAACTCTTGACATTTGTACCATCCAATAACTTGAACTCACTCGAATATATACATTTCCTTTTTTTTGTACAAGGACTTTTTTGGCAAGGACTTGATAAGGAATCGGGGTATCAGCCTCTTCATGTGTTTGCACTTGCTCAAAATCATGTCCCTTGATGAAGGTATCGTATTATGATGCCTACTTTGTCATACCTGACAAATTTCCCTGAGCTTCCATCAATTGAAAGAAATAGATGGAATTCAGAGAGTGGAGGGTATGTTCCAGTCAGGTTTCTTGCCCTCCCTGCTCCAAAGGCAGTACTTGAGCTCATCAAATGTGGCTGCAAAGCAGGTTACAAAGGAGGGTGCAGCTGCTCAAACAATAACCTGCCCAAAACGCATCGCGATGCGATGCGTTTTGAGCTTGTAAATCGGCTATTTTTGCTTCTTTTGAATTAGAATCCTGAATATTTTTTTTGTTATTTTTAAATTGGAATCCTGAAATCTAACATTTTGATAAAATTGTAATACTACTATACTAGTCATTAACTCATTCCCTGCCAGGCCCGATAGTCCCGAGATTATTCCAATGTCTTTCCCCGCCAGGCCCGACTCCAAAAAATGGAGTAGGCATGATAGCAATCGCGAAATTGCATGTTTAACCCCCATAGCAACCCCATCTTTCAAGCATGGCAGCCATTTTGGCAGCCATCTTTGTTAAACATAGTGGCTGTTATCTCATGAATGCCTGAACGGATTTCCATTCGGATTTTTTTGTTTGAAAGCTGTGAGCAATGTGGACACACGTGGTGCATTATCTAGGCATGGGTGTGCATGATCCGTGCACACCCAATTACATGGAAGTCTATGGAGACGAATGGCAGGTGGGAGTACAGAGGTATGTTAAAATGGCGGTCAATGTGTTAAGCTACTAAGATAAACTGATGGAATTAAAGCAGGTCATGTTTGGAATTGTAACAGCTGAAATCAATAATATATTAGTATTCCGGTATTAACCTGTGGGCCGCATTAAGTGACGGTGGGGGCCGCATGTGGCCCCTGGGCCGCCAGTTGCCCATGTATGCTATAGTGGAAACTGTCAACATTATTAGGGAGGACATGTATAGTAGTGAATTTCTTTGGGTACAATTGACCGTGAGCTCTTAAGAGGATAGGGTGCAGGTTTTGGGGTGACGATAACAAAGAGGTGTGTGTGTTTTGTTGTCAGTGTGAGTCCAGTGCAATAAATGGACATGTAAAGGCCCATTCCCACTGGGCCAGATAAACAGATAAAAAAATCTCTTTCTCCAGATATTTTTCCATTCAAAGTGGATGGTAGATACAGATAAAAATAATATCTACCACAGATATTTGCCACCGATACTTTTATCTGTGGCAAATATTTGTTTTATCTGGCCCAGTGGGAATGGGCCTTTAGTCTGCGCGCCCAAAGTGAGAAGTTGCAATACCTTAATTCTTGCAATCCCTGCAGTAACACCTGTGAACCTGTCTGTCTAACACAAAAATGTTATAAATAATACTGAGATACTAATAAAAACAGTTTCAAATGTAAAAAATAAAGAAGAAAAACGTCCCTATCTAGATTCGGCAGGCCACCTGTAGTAGCTCTGAGGACCCCCTAGGGGTCCCGGACCCCCTGTGGAAGACCCCTGGGTATTTGCTACTACTCATTTTTGCTTTCAGAGCCCAGTTACAGCAACTTTAATGCTTCAGTTATGATCTAATTTAATATTGTTCTGGAGCAGGAGCAAAGCGATTACTGAGATAGGCTCAGGGGTCTGTTTGGGGGGTCCCAAGGGAGGAAAGACCCCAACCAAAAGTCAGAAAGGTTATTCTGGCTGCTTTAAAAGTGTAATAAATGAACTCAGGATGTTTTAAAACCTACAAAACAACTCTAATATTATGAAAATCAGACATTAACTGGCTGGCGTACTGTTCAGAGGCAGCCATCTTGGAAACATGGCAGCCATTTTGATTTTTCAGTGTCTAACGTGTTTTATCATAGGAACAACCCCTAAGGAGTACTTGTGAAAAGTTTTAGGTTTCTTTCCACTTGTGAAGTATTTTAGTGCAAAAATGCATTTATCTGCCCCGCTAGGATGACAATGTGGAGGATTACAGAGCCCTGGTGGAGAGCTACATAGTGTAGTGAGAGTTAGCGCCCTGAGAGTGATCCTCCCAGGGTCAGCACAACATTATTTTGTCAGTCCTTTGTGCCAGTAACCATCATGCTCCATAACCAAGTCTGACCCACATTATGTTATATCCTGTTCTTTGGGATTGCATAGTTCTGCTTGACTCTGGCACACATGCACACAGACTATACTACAGAACCAATCATGCCCTCCTTAGTCTTGACCAATCTGGTGTGGAGAGTGAACATGCAAAGAGCAAGGTTATTGAATTGAATTGGTAGCCTACGTGTGCACTTGCCATGTGACTAGTCACATACACAGTTTGAGCAGCATCAGACAGTGTCTTGAAAAGCCAGACAGCATTATGATGCCCTGGCACCCTCCAGAAAGATATCTTTCTACTTGAATGTATGAGTGCACAACTTTATCATTTAACCACGTTTGCCTTAAAATACATTTCCACAATTAATTTTCCACAATTAACACCTTCTAAGCCACGGGGAGCCCCTTAATGTTAAAACCGTACTATATCGCACATCCCCCCAGGGACTCTCAGCCACGTCGTACATTCCCGGACTTTGTCTTTAAAACCGGAATAAAAGCTTTTGATCCGAAAATCGGCGATCGTCTAACCTTCCCTAGTCACCACTCGTGCACTGATAGCTCATGCAGACCGTGCATGAAGCAGAGGTGACGTCAGCGCCTCTCCTTCTCCAAGGCTACTCCCAGCCATCCGTTTGCTGTCTGCACACTCGAGCTCCTACAGCAGCCATGCTTGGGGCTATGCTAGCGAAACTTTTCAGTTCTGTTCTTCAGTCACACATGGACTATTTGCGGGGACATTTACGTGAAAGGATCGCGCACGCGAAACGCACGGGGACATCGACGATCGGCCAAAACCCCCATTCTATCCCAACGGAAATCGAGAAAATCATGGTGAGTTACTGGCCTGGGGGGGAAAAAAAAAGAAAAAACAGCGGCGCTGTTCAAGATGGAGGGGCTGCGGGGTCATGTTTATAAACATAATATTATGTCTCAGATCACAATACAATAATAGAAATTTCACGGCTAATCTACCAACCACCATTCTATTTCGGACGTCAAGGTGTTAATGAATGGGAGACTCAGTATAGGAAAAAAAGACATTGCTGTTTTGATCGATCTAATCATTTTAGATAAACTACATTATTGTCTTATTCATATTGATAGTTTGGTGATGTGGTACAGTACAGCCACCTTTCCTTCCCCCAAAATGATGACCATCGTTAACGTATGGCCTGTTATTATGTCACCCAACTCCCATTCAGAATTACCTAAAAAATAATGACATTTATGCCATATAGGCCTTGTTCTAGTAGTTTTAGATACACTGCATTATAGTGGGTTATTCATTTTTCAGTTATTATCAAAACTTCCACCGGCTGGCTGTCTGTCTGTCTGTCTTGCCAGTCTGTCCGTCACACATCACGTCACACTTTTGCCCTACTCATATCTCCGCCACCCCTATCCATGCCAAACTTTGCACACACACTCCTTGGCTGCCAAACCACAACCTCCCCTCCTTTCTCACATGGCCCTCTTCTAGTGCCACCATGAGGCTGATTCTTGGAAAACACATTTATGGACACTGCTCCTACAGATTTTGCCCTAAAATCATGCAACTTGAATGGCAAATCACAACCTCCGTCCCTGATTTCTCCCATGGCCCTCTGCTAGCGCCACCATCAGGCCGACTTTTGCAAAACGCATTTTTAAACACTGCTCCTACAGATACAAATCACAACCTCCGCCCCTGATTTACTCAGCAACCAATGCCACTTACAGGCAATTTGTGTATACATGCGACCTGACGGTCGCTTATCTCCCGATTAAGGAGTCTTACTGGTATTCTGACAGTTTGGTGATGTGGTACAGTTCAGCCACCTTGACTTTCCCTCCCCAAAAATGATGACCATCATTAACTTACAGTATGTCACCTAACTCCCATTCGGATTCAGTTTGTCTTTTTCAGGGGAGGGGTATGTCTAAAGAAATCTGATTTGCAATAAAACTGTACTAGCTATCTCCACACAACCACTGGTTATTGTTTAGTAGCATCTTAGGCAATGCAGTAACAGCTTATTTTACATAAATATGTGTTTTTCTTGTCAATGACAGAAAGTAAAGGAGTCCTCACCACAAAAGTACAATTTCCGCCTAAACTAAAGGTATGTTTAAAGGACAATATTTCAGTATTTCTTTAGATAAATTGCATTCTGACTCTTTGTTGATGTAGGGTAGACACCTGGTTCACTTCTCAGCAGATTTTATGACGATAAGAGTGAGCATTCTCAAGTTATAGACTTTTTGTCAGCTTTACCCTATTCGGATTTGCCTTTTAAAGAGATTGGGTTAAGTCTAAAGAATAGCCAAAAAAACTAATTTCCCCAAACAATTTAATTTCACAACAATCCATTTCATTTATGGGACACCCTAAAGATAAGAAAAAACATTGTTGTGTTTTGTTCTAACTCGGGTAGGGGTATCTCAAAAACTAAGGTATTTTTTGAGGACTTGCTGTAGGACTAAGAAGGTCGGACGCCCTTCGGGTGGCCGAGCGTCTAGTCGGCGACCTGGCCAACTCGGGAACAATGTAAATAGGGAATGAATGCCCCGCCCTTTAATGCAACCCCCATTATACCTGTTGTCATAGGATCCGTTTTGACCATCTGTTTGCGTGTGTCCATTTATGCCCATATATGGAGATATCTGTCTGTCTACGTCCATTTTATGCCCATATATGGAGATCTCTGTAGGACACGTTTTGACCATCTGTTTGCCTGTGTCCATTTGTGCCCATATATGGAGTTATCTGTCTCTAAGCGTCCATTTTATGCTCATATATGGAGATCTCTGTAGGACCCGTATTGACCATCTGTTTGCCTGTGTCCATTTATGCTCATATATGGAGATACCGGTATCTGTATCTGTCTGGCTGCATCCATTTCATGCCCATATATGGAGTTCTCTGTATCTGTTTGTCTGTTTCCCTTTATTCCCATTATGGAGATCTCTGTATCTGTCTGTGCCCCCGACTGTGTTGCAGACACAGTGCCGGTTCCCCCTTTAATGCAAACCCCATTATACCTGTTGTCATAATGGACACAGGCCACAGGCTTCGGTTCCTACTGCTAGAAACCTTGGTGTGGTCCTGGACAGCCAGCTATCATTCAAGGCACACATTGCATCAGTCATCCGGTCCTGTAGGTTCACACTCTATAACATCCGTAAAATCAGACCTTTCCTCACCCAAGAGGCAGCCCAGCTCCTCATCCAGACATCTGTCATATCAAAACTTGACTATTGTAACTCTCTCCTCACTGGTCTCCCGGCATGTGCACTTAAACCTCTCCAACTGATCCAAAATGCTGCGGCACGACTGGTCTTCAACCAGCCTAAGTTCTCACATGTCTCTCCCCTTCCCCGCATGGAATACAAAATACTGATGCTGACCTTCAAAGCAGCCAAAGGTATGGCTCCTCCATACCTCCAAAACCTGATCAACCCGTACACCCCCACCCGTGCACTTAGATCAGGAAACACAGGGATGCTGACAGAACCCTCGCTAAAAACCCCAGGGCAAAAATCCACTCGTCCGAGACAGTTTGCCCTCCAGGCCCCCAAGCTGTGGAATAAACTCCCTGTCGCTCTTAGAACAACGGACTCACTCGCTAGCTTTCACCGTGGACTGAAGACTCACCTTTTCAGACTCCACCAAAACCCTTAGCACTACTGGAAATCAATGTCCATACATGAAGCTAGTTAGCATTTGTTTTTTAGGTTTTTTAGAAACCTTTTTTATTATTTTATTTTTCTTTACAGATTATACTGTTTTTCTAGATAGATATTCATTTGTTATATTGCTGTTGATGTACTGACATTTGTTTATTATTGTGATATTTGATCTGCTTATTGTAAGTCGCTTTGGATTAAAAGCGTCTGCTAAATGCCTAAACTGTAAACTGTATATGTTTGCCTGTGTCCATTTAAGCCCATATATGAACATCAGAACACGTCATACTGATGACATTCAATACATAACCATGGCATTTTTTGTTGACTCATGTGGCGTACGTGATGTTAGAGCCTTTTATGATGTGATGTCACAATGAGTCAGCGCTTGCGCCGGTTTCCTCAGAAACAGCCTGATGTCAACAATCATCTCTGCATACGGAGATTCCAAACGTTTCACGCCGGTTTGGGAAAACCGCGTATCGGGTCGGGCCGAGGCCCGGCACTGCACTCCGCGCCGCGGCGGGGAACGCGTGTGCCAAATCTGAAGCCGGTGGGACGAACGGTTCTCGAGATACGTGGTTTACAGACAGACAGACAGAGAAACTCACAGAGACTTCTCGCATTTATAAGAAATCCTTACTGTGCATGTATACAAGTGTGTATTGAATACTAAAAAGATGCAATTCTGGGAAATTGTAAGTATGGTTGCTTTGACGCAAGTCACACTTGCAAATAAATTACGTCCTTGTCCTTTTTATGCCCAAATAGGGAGATCCCTGATTTCATCAATGCTAAGCCCATATCTTGGAATCCCCATATATGGACATACAGTAAAGTGTCATTCTCATAATTATGGTCTATGTCATCTCCATATTTGGGAAAAGTTACATTTTTGCATTTTCCCACTCAAGGCAATGGAGAAAATTAATTCACTAATACATTCATATAAATTAGACTATATAGCGTATCTCTTAAAAGGATCCCTGGCTAATACGACAAATATGCCTTAATACATTATAATTGTCCTCTATAACTACAATGTAAAATTAAAAACACCTTAATTATTTTATTTCTTCTAGAATTAGCTAATCTTTCACTCAATAAGGGAAATGCCTGTCGCAAGTTGATGATGTCATAAATGAATTTATGGCATGCATGTGCAAAAAAACATTTGAAATATTGATTTGATGCTAATATTAACCATAGGAAGTATAGTAGTGTTTTTATTTTCACATGCATGCCATAAATTCCATAGGGATAGATCACACATGACATTTATGACATCATCAACTTGCGAAAGGAATTTCCCCTATTGAGTGAAAGATTAGGTATTTCTAGAAGAAATAAAATAATTAAGGTGTTTTTAATTTTACATTGTAGTTATAGAGGACAATTATAATGTATTAAGGCATATTTGTTGTATTGGCCAGGGATCCCTTTAACAAAGTGCAAGCAGACCCGATGAAGCAGGTCGATTGACCAAGCGCGTACCACCAAAACGGTGGGAGGAGTTGCACGGCAAAATAACGTTTATCCAGAAAGTTGGAAAGAAAGTTGGACTGGAAGTACTGTAGTGTGAGCCAGAAGAATCCCTGTGTTGTCACTGAAATCGAAAGCAGGCTGCGTTGTCTGTAAACTTTTATCTATGTTCATGACCATTGCAACTGTGCATCTAAACAGGGGCGTCAATTGGGTATGGCAGTGGTAGCTGCCATACCCTGGGTCCAGGGGGCGAAATAAAAGTCATAAATACATATACCGGTAAACCCATGAATGTCTCTTTGTCTATCTGTGCTGGTTATAATTTTGTTAAATTACAGTAAAATAACTACAAATGCCAAATGTAACAAAATGGTCACTTTAACAAGGTATTATAATTATATTCTCCAAACTTGTATTCTTGTCAAAATGGTATATTCCCAGTTTCCGCAGGTCAGCTGCACAGTGCAATGCATTATTGTAAATTGTGGCACATTTACTAACATGCCAAGTTTAGCTGCACTTGAACAACCGTTCCAGGCTGCCATATCCAGCCCTAGAAACCGTAGAAACCTGTGTAAAAAACTAACAAAACTAGTATAGTTTTTTTTTCAGATATTGTGAAAATAGCCGATCTACATGCTCACAACGCCTCGCAACGCGAGGCGTTGTGAGCATGTAGATCTGCTATTTTCACAATAGAACCGTGTTATACAAAATGTAATGCCTCTTTTCCATGAGGACTCCCATCTTTGCCATACCCTAGCTTTTGCTGAACTGACGCCACCGCATCTAAATCTCCTGCCATTTTCATTTGGAGGCAACATGGAGCCTCAACAGAAAGGCATAGCAGAGAGACATGAAGATTTAGAGGCTTAAGCAGTGCATGTCAAGTGCCGGACACAGCAGATCTGCAAGTAGTGTCACATCATGAGTAACTTGCAGATCATGAGTTTGCAGATCTGTGATGTCGGTTGTCTCCGTCAGGCCAAAAGGCATGCCCGAGACTATGTTTTGCCCCCTGTCAGTCGATCCCTCCATCCCTGTGTGTTAGTGATGCGTGGGTCAGGGTTTTTTATATATTAATTAACTGACTCGACCCAGCCCGCTCCACACCACCGCATCGATCTTCACAACCCGCACTGCCCCGCAACCCGCCGTCATTAAATACACGTCAAATACGTCTTTGAATGTGGATTCTTTTCCCCATCCATCATGGAAATTAAGGCAGCCAATCCCAACAGTGCAAAAACACAATGACATCATTGGAGGAGAAGAAATGTCACTTCAAATCTTTCAAATCAGCCTCATGGTGGCGCTATAACTGTTTTTTATCTACAACCGATCAGTGTAAAACTGAGTGGTGACTTTTATGAATTAATTTCATAAAAGGATTCTCCTCAGAATCCCTATTCTGAGGAGCACTTTGGCCAAACATAACAGATCTACAAGTGTGAGGCGTTGAGAGCTTGTAGATCGGCTATTTTTGGGAAGTAGGTTTGGTGTAGAGGTAAAAAAAAAAAAGCAGACCAACTAAAAAGGTCACATTTACCAAATGTCAAAGATTTAAAGGGGTACTGTCACCTAAAGGGGTACTGTCACCTTAAGAAGTCATCTTAAAATATAAGTTAATATGTTTATGATGTCATTGTGGGAATGCACAATTATAAGCCAATCAAATTAATTAACTGTACTTAGACTACTTACTGTACTGGTCAGCTGTTGTTGGGGGGCGAGGGGCAGATTACACTGTGACATGAGTTTTAGACTATTTCAGATCGTTTTCAGAGAGACCACGTGACCTACTGTATCATACTATTATAATTTCGGGGCGTGTCAACGGGCCTTTAAGTGGTTAAATATTCTGGGGAAAAAAAACACATGAACACAAATTTGACAGTGCTGTCAAACAAGTAAAAACAAATCTGCAACACAATTTCATACAATATGTAGTGGGGGTCCCTGCTTCATTTCTCTCTCATTAGGGGTCCTTGGCCTGAAAACGTTGAAGACCCCTGGCTTATTGCAAGAAGCATCAAATGAATAATCCTCCTCAACTCAGCGGCACCTGTTCACTATAATTCCTTCGATTCCTCCCACCTCTTTCTCCCTCCATCCTCGCCTCTCCTCTCCCATGCGTTTCACTTTGATGCTCATGAAATGGAAATAACCCCGGTGGCAGGTGAAGCAAGTTGTGCGCGTGCGTGCGTTGGCGTGTTTGAAGCAGGTAGTACAGTATGGTTGCAGAACACTGAGCACAGTTAGTTTTTTCCTCTCATAAATGCTAATTTCAGTGGGATCCCAGTGGGATTGTGAAAATAGCCACTGTGCAATTTAATTCTAAGTGTGTGTGTGTGTGTGTGTGTGTGTGTGTGTGTGTGTGTGTGTGTGTGTGTGTGTGTGTGCGTGTGTGTGTGCGTGTGTGTGTGCATTCTAAGACAAATCTACGTGGGATTTAGTTTAAAATGTCTGCTCCTTTTGTGATTTAACGGTTTCTCAAAGTGCATACAGGCTCCACTCACATTTTAGTTTTTGTTTTAATTAATCCACAAGAAAACTGCTACGGCACATTTCCGAAGGAACCAAAAATATCCACAGTCCAAGCATATGAATTAAGTAGTCTGTGCATGACATATTGTTAAGATGCGCTGTGTGTGTGCCACAAGGAAGTGAGAGTGTGCATGTGCCTGTGCATGATGTGCCCGTGCGTGTTAAACCCGTATTTTCTGGAAAATATAGGCCATGCGCATGCATAGTGTGATTGATGTCAAGTTTCTTTGCTGATATTGAATGACCTCCAGCAAAGCAATTTAAATGACTTACAAGATTAAATTAAAAATATGCGTGTGTGTGTGTGTGTGCTAAAAAATTAAAAAAAAAGAAAAACATGTTTCAAATGGGTCTTCGCCACCAAACACTGTTATCACTGGTTAATACTGCAAACGTTGCTTTCATGGAAAGAAACAGGCTCAAAGAGAATGAAATAGATAACTGTGTGTGCGTGCGCTTGTGCGCTTTTGTGCGTGCGTGCGTGCATGCATGCGTGCGTGCGGCTACAGAAGGGGCCGTAGCAGAACTGGATATATTGACTATTCCATCACAAAAGGCTTAAAAAACGTTATTGACCAGGTGGAAGTAAAACACACTCTACTTACCGTCAGGGGCGTCAATTGGGTATGGCAGGGGTATGCGGCTGCCATACCCTGGGTCCAGAGAGGGAAATAAAAGTTACTTTTAAATATAAATCCATGAATGTCTCTTTGTCTATCTGTCCTGGTTATTATGTTGTTAAATTAAAGTAAAATAACTACAAATGGAAAATGTAACAAAATTGTCACTTTAACAAGGTATTATAATTATATTCTCCGCACTTGTATTCTCCCCATCTTGACAAAATGGTATATTCCCAGGTTCTGTAGGTCAGCTGCACAGGTGCAATGCATTATTGTTAATTGTGGCATGTTTACTAACATGCCAAGTTTAGCTGCACTTGAACAACCGTTCCAGGCTGCCATATCCAGCCCAAGAAACCGTAGAAACGTGGGGTAAAAATAAAATGTACTTCTTAACCCTATTAGTGCCAATCAATATTTCTTTTGCTATTTTACTTACCCTGAGCTGCTTGTAGAGACGTGGGTGGTCCTGGCTCGTCCTACGCTTTCCAACGAGCCATTCTACGTGTTCCGACGATTTATTCCATTGAAAATGGTTTAGAATAAAGTTTAGAGCCCCCCAAAAAAAACTCAATCTATGCTGTTGGCGGCGCAACGTATCCGGGGTGCCGATACCGAACTAGTTCGTTTTTTTTAATAAAATTAATTATTAATCAGAGGTCTCAGCGAAGCCTCCGTCTAAATTTTCATCCAGGCCGCCGACCGCGATCTCTTTCCACCGGCCCATAATCGGGTAACGCCACCGCATCACGCCGCCTAATCCAATACATTCTCACATCTTTAGAGCTCATTTTCTCTGAACTGTGTTCCTATGGAAGCGAAAAGGTTTTTTTTGCGGCTAAATAGCCGCAAATCAGGCTTCTAAAATGAGTGATAGCCTATTTGCCTGGCTCCAGCCAATAGACCCGCCCACTCTCTGAGTGGACTGCTTCTCTTGGTCTGGAGGTGTCATATGACGTGTCTCTTTCTATCGGTTTCTTGGCTAACCGACCAATGAAATCAATGCAAGACGGAGGAGGGGTGCGTCTAACTTTTGAAAATCAACAGAAACAGTGGAGGGAGGGGTGGCTCACCAGAGTTCTTAATAGGGAGAATGCATATAAAAATGTCGGCGCATATTCGTGACGTCACGGATGGGGGCGCCACTTCCTGTTGTGACCTGAATCTATGTTATTCTATGGATAAAGGACGTGTGGTCATCATAATAAGCAAACGAAACGGTGAAAACGGGATTAGTTGACGTGTTTTTTTATGTCATGTTCTTTTATACTTTTTATTATTTGTTTGTCGACGTTTAAGTGATGCCATGAGTTCAAAACGTCTTAATAAAATCACTTTACAAAAACGGGAGGGCAGTTCTGCCTCATACCACTGCTGTGTTCCACAGTGTACAGCGTCAGCTAAGTTCAACTCCTTTCTCAGTTTCCACCGATTTCCAAAAGACAAACAGCTGCAGAAGAGGTGGGTAACTAATATCCGAAGAGACAAATTTACTATCACGGAGAATACAAGAGTTCTCCAGAGCACAGACCTGATCGAGCATCAAGCGCCCCTATATGGACCTGTTAGATCTTCACATAAACGTCTCAAAGATGGGTCTGTCCCGGTGCTCTTTACATGGAATGACTTTACCCTACCCACTCCTCGGCCCGGGGTTTGGCAAAGGAAAGAGCGTCCGAAATCTCCGAATACTGAGAACTGCCCCCCTGCGATAAACCAAAAGGAGGACCCTCCCATGGAAATAGATTACCAAGACCACGACTACTGTTCCAGTCCTGAGCCTTCGGCAGTGGATCTCACCATAATTCTCGCCCAGGAGCGCATAACGGAGCTTGAGAAACAGATGTTGGAAATGTCCATCACAAACAAGTTTGGCGTGGAACGCTTTGCTGCTTCCGACGATGACATAAGGTTTTTCACAAGGTAAGCGTGGCTGTAACTGTAACCCCTAGGGTGTACAAATGTAACCAAATGGACCTGTGAAGGGTCCATTTGGTTCCATTTGTACAATCAGAGTTATGGTGGTCCATGGTCTAATGCATGCATGTCCCTATATCCTATATTAATACAAAATATCTATATAAATGTATATCTACATTATCTATCTCCCTATCTATAGAGAGAGAGAGAGAGAGATTGATAGAAGTATATCTATAAATATAGATGTCTATTGAGAGAGAGATTCATTGATAGAAGTATATCTATAAATATACATGTCTATCTATATATCAGTATCTCTCTCTCTCTCTCTCTCTCTCTCTCTCTATATATATATATATATATATATATATATATATATATATATATATATATATATATATATATATATACTGTGTACACACACACACACACACACACACACACACACACACACACACACACACACACACACACACACACACACACACACTGTACATACATACATCTATATCTATCTATTATACTATTCTATTGACACCTATATGTTTACATTTTGACAGGTTTGCAACGTATGCTCACCTGATGGCCTTTTGGAAGCAGATAGAGCCAGCAACACACAGGATGCTCACCAGTACAAAAGCTCAGCCTGCAGCTAAGAAGACTCTACATTTGCAGTCCCAGCAACCCATTGATGAGTTTTTTCTGTTCATGACCTATCTGTCGTTGGGTCTGATGCAGAAAGATCTGGCCCATCGATTCAAAATTCACCAGTCAACAGTGAGTCGCATCATCAAAACATGGGTTAACTTTCTTTACACAGTACTTGGAGCTGTAGGCATTTGGATGTCTGAGGAAGCTGTAAAGGCTCACCTGCCAGATGTTTTCGCCAACTACTCTGATACACAAGTGGTGTTGGACTGCACTGAGCTGCGTTGCCAAACACCACACTCTCTTCTCCTTCAGAGTGAAATGTTCTCCAACTACAAATCACATTGCACCTTTAAAGGGTTGATTGGCATTGCCCCTCACGGTGCAATAACCTTTGTGTCAGCTCTTTATGCAGGCTCAATCAGCGATAAAGAGATCCTGAAGCAGAGTGGCATTGTGCCTCTCCTCAAACCAAATATGGCCATCATGGTAGACAAGGGTTTCCTTGTGGAGGACTGTGTGCCCTGTAAGGTGTACATACCTGCCTTCCTGTCCAAGAGAGCACAACTATCTGCACTAGATGTTAGGCAGACACAGTCTATTGCAAGACTGAGAATCCATGTAGAGCGCCTCATTCGAAGAGTTAAGGAGCACAAAATATTTGATACAGTAATCCCTCTTTCACTCACAGGTAGTATCAATCAACTTTACACAGTAGCCTGCCTCTTGGTTAACTATCAAAATGGGCCCTTAGTCAAAGGCTGGGTAAAAGAGATGTGATCTCAAAACCATGGAACTGTTTGGCAACAACTTCATAAACGTAAATGATGACAAGCCAATGTTGTTAGGGTTTCTGCTGCCATCATATGTACAGTTAAAATGTATTAAGATAACACCATTCCTCAAGTTTGACACATTTTAATACCGTTCCTCATGTGTGACACCTACTGAATGTGATTGTACCATTTGTTTTTGAAAATGAAATGCAATGATAAAACCCATGTATTGCATAGCCATTAAATGTATTTCATAGCCATTGAAGTGTTTATAGTCTTTGTCATGTTATAAACAGCACTGTGCAGTTCATGTTATCCATATAGATCCCACCAGAGTTATATTCAGTGATCAAATTCTTATCCCAACTCTATACAAAAAGCCCAAGCTTAAATGTCAGTGCCAATCAAATGGCAGGTGAGCAAACCATTATAAAAAAAACAAGACAAATGAGTATAAATTCAACATTGTTTTATTATTTCAGCTTAAAACACTGAGGGCAAATAACCCTCTTCTGAGTCTGACAGTTATGGTTGTGAGTTTTCTCCCAAAGTATAATTTCAGTAAATGTTGTGGGTTTAGTCATTTGATATGAACTGTCAACTTGAATGATGTGTATCATCATTTTTCACACAGCATTGTGGCTCTTCATTTACTGGTGCATAGAGAGGTATTTTGACAGATAAGTATAAAAGAAAAACAAGTCACATTTCTTTTTTAGGTTGTCTAACACAGTTGTGTTTCTGTGAATACGCTGCAAAAACATGTCATCATGGGCACAAATGACAAAATCGCACCATTCCATACCCGTAATCAGTAATTGCCCCTGCACTTGCCAATAATAGGCATGGCTCTCTTTCAATTTGTATGTGCCATGGTCAACTCTGAGGTACTTGCATTCAATATAGCTTTGTACATTTGGGCATTTGATTTCAACTAAGCCAAATGATGGTCTCTCAAGTGGGTCATAGACCAGCCCATCAGGAGATGCTCCAAGCCACGGTGCATCTGGATGAACCACCAGTCCACATCTCCTCAAGTTGATGTTTTTCTGTGTTGCATAGTCCTTTAATGCACCCGTCTCCAGATCCAAGCCTCTCCTCATGAGTGCGGTTTGACGTGTTCCTCGGATGATCCTCTCAGCCAGGTTTTCTGCTGAACTCTGCCCTCTAACATGGCTTACCTCTCTAAATGTTGAAGCCGTCACCCTCTCTTTCCTCAGCAAATGCCACTCAGGTGCTCCACTTTGGCATCTGGTTGCCTCTTCAATCTTGTGTGACTGTGACAAGGTCACAGACAAAGATCTCAGGTGCAACTGTTCTTGTTTAGTTGGCACAAATGTACAGACAGTTGGCTCTAGCTGGTATCCCTCTAAAGGTATTTTGGGGAATGGGGGGGCATCATCATGGTTGATAACACAGTCCTCTGATGTAGCAGGCGGCTGCTGATATGAGAGGACGCTACCAGCCTGTACTTTACCAAAGATGGAGTCTACAAGTGGTTTATCTGATGATATATCCATAGTGCAGATTAGAGGAGTGGAGCCTGTCTTGAAGTCAGCGTAGAAAGGAGTAGGGTCAAGGGATGACGGGTCTGGAAGCTCACCATTGTAGGCTCTGTATAGTGTAGACCTGGAAAAACAAATACATGATCAATGTCCATTTTTGGTGCCAAACCATTCCATGCCAAACCATTGAAGGCAGCCTGTAACGAATGCCCCCCATGCCCCTATATTAAGTGCCGAGCAGCAGCGTTTTGGATCTGTAGGAGCGACAAGCTGGCTTGGCTAACACCAACATAAAGTGCATTACAGTAGTCGAGTTGGGTTGAGATAAAAGCACAAGATGTTCAATATCAAAAAGGGTTACAACAGCAGACTTGATTTTGATTTTGGCCTCAGCTGATAAAAGCTAGATTTAACAACAGTTGCAATGCTTACCTGATTCCACTTGCTGAAGTAGCACCTGGTTTGGGCCTCACGACCACCATGGCATCAACCGGTCCTGGCTTTACTCCCTATTTATTAAACAGCTATTAATAAACAAGTTACAGCAATCAAACATTATGAAAGATCTTTAAATAATACATACCATTGTTCGAGGTTTATGCCACTTTTGTTCAGTCTCGGTGCATGAAAGGACAGGAGGGACAGCGGACATGCCACACTCAGAGTAATGGGCAGTTTGGTACAGCAAGGCTACCAAGTGGTTGCACAACCCAGTGCCAGCCACACATGAACAGAAGCTATTAACCAGCACAACTGGATCTGAATCCCGTAAGGTCATCTGAAAAACACACACACACACACGCACGCACGCACGCACGCACGCACGCACACACACACACACACACAACTTAAAATTACTTTATCTCAAGTAAATTTGTTCCTAAGCAATACATCGTGAAAAGTTAAAGATGACAGGACAGTTTAGACCACCACCAAAATAAGCAGTTTAGAAGATAGCTGAGGGAATGAAAGGTCACTTTCTCCATTTCCATAACATTTTTGGAGAAACATTATCATCATTATTTTACAACCATAGCTACATGCCTTTGTTTACATTGTTGTTAACAGACATCACACTCACTCAGCTACCACGTAACTGCATTGCCACTGTTTCAGCTTATTTATTTTTTGATATTATTTAATTGGATATCATGGATATCACTGCATTATGTTTTATTCACAAATATGATCATCAACAATAATAACTCAACATAAACTCTTAAACTCAAGCTGAAACATTGTAGAACAGAAAAAGAACATGCATGCTTTGAACAGCACCTTTGGTTTAACAGTAACATGCAATACATGCTTTGAACATAGTGTCAACAACAGCCAGACCGTTGACTCACACACAATGTTCAAATGCTTCAGTCATACAGCATTCAAAGATTGTGGGACACTTGTCTGGCTTCGGAGACAACTTTGAACGTGTCAACGTGACACTTTTGTTATGTTTACTAGTCCTACTCGCAGCTGGTGTGGCTTCTCAGCTTTCTTCATAGAGCGGTAGCAGTGAGCTCTAACAGAGATCTCATTTGTGACCCTGTTTTTACATGACACTTAGACAGAGAAACATACACACATTTACATTGATAGGGCAGGGGCATTACTAGTTATGTGATTATATATACAACTGGAACTAGCAAGCAGCAGTGCAGTGGAGTACAATTTGGAGGCTTTAAACGTAAAAAAAAAAAGGACCATAAAAGGTCTTATTTGATGTGTTCCTTTTAGGCAGGGTGTTTAACTGTACTTGTACTGTACTACATTTCTATTGTATTGACTATACTTGTACTGTTCTCCATTTTTGTCTAATAAAATAATCAATCAAAAAACGTGTACTTTACTTGAGGAGTTCCAATTTCCAATACTTTTATTTCTACTCCAATACATCTCGGTCCCAAATATTGTACTTTTGTTCCACTACATTTATTTGAAAACTTTAGTTACTTTGTAGATTATTATTATCATTACAAAACATACATTAACCACTTCAAGTAGCTGATCTACAAGATCAAAACGCGACGCGTTTTGATCTTGTATAATCGATGTACATACCTTCATAGTTGCAGAGATAAGATGACACATAAAACTTGAACCCTTTCTCAAGTTTACTCTGCGGTGTTTCGGTACACATTCGAGCAAGTCTTCGGACATCATTTACAGTAAATCTGGGCAGTTCTAGTAAACAACGTGTGAACCGCGATGATTCTTCCATTGCTGCAGTGAAGTACTCTTCAGAGTTTAAAGTGTTTTAAAGACTAAGCTAAAAAAAAAAAATCGGTGGTATGCTTGCTACAATGCAAAGTTTGCGTGAGTAGGCCTACTTTAATGGCAAAACATTGTGATGGAGAAAGACTGGCCAGTGGTAATAAAGACCAGCTGGATCAGAATAAATAATTACCTACTGTTGCTGCTGCCTCTTCAGTCCGCATTTTGAAGAAGTAATCCATTATTTTGAGGTTCAAGGGGAATGCAGAAGGCTTAATAATAATGCAATACCATAATATTTTAATGTCAGAGCTGTTCAGTGGTCACGTCAGCGAGTCCAGTCTGAGCACCGCAGCTGCAGGACTTCTGCGCTAATTGGGTCGTTAACTAGATGCGTCTTTGCTGGCATGCGGTAATTGATTATTTTGGAGAAAGATTCCCTTAGTATAAATATAGTATATAGACCTATATATTTTTAAAAGGCTTTCATACACTCTTGATATTTTTTAAATGAGGTTTGGTCTAATAGATCGCAATGTGCTATTTTCTGGGTGTTCATAACAATTACCGTATTACAATAATAATAATAATAATAATAATTATATAACATTTATTATAACATTTTGATTATTACCCCTATAGTTTGAGAAAGAAAAAATAACCAAATAATGGCCCAGTGCTGGCCAGTGCCAATATAAATAACAGCCTGTTACCAATAGCCGCCTGGTCCCTTTTAAGCGCCTGGGGTCCGACCCCATTTTGCGAAATAAACGCCCGGGCTACTAATTGGTGATTTGTTAAAATTCAGTAGGTGGACATTTTGTGAAAATAACAGATTATTTTTTAGCAAAGATATGTGCGGGGGAAAAGGGGAGGGGACCAAGTATAGACCACTGGGGGACTCCAGTCAAAACTATAGGTCAGGGGTCTTCAACGTTTTCAAGCCAAGGACCCCTTAGTTGAGAGAGAGATAAAGCAGGGACCCCCACAACCTTTTCATAGATTCCATATAGTTTCATCATTTGACAGCACAGTCATTGTATTTTGGATTCATGTCAATTTGTGTTTTCAGATATTTAACCACTTGAGCCATCATTACCTAATAAACTTGACCTTTTACTCTGTACTTGGTCTGCTCGTTTTCCCCTCTTCACCAAACCTCATTGCCGAAAATAGACGATCTACAAGCTCACAACGCCTCGCGCTGCGAGCCGTTGTGAGCTTGTAGATCGGCTATTTTTGGCTGCAGTTCTCAGAATATGGACACTAGGGTTCACGTTGTTTATATAAAAAAGGATTGGAAGATTGGAGGACCCCCTGTAGTAACACTGAGGACCCCCTGTTGAAAACCACTGCTATAGGGTTTAATATTCTGCAGCAGGAGTGTTAACATTATTTCATCCAAATGTTGTGTGGTTGGGGATTTAAAAACCTAGACTCAGTCTTGACTGAATGAACACAACTTAACTGGCATCTCCCCAACTTTGACGGCAGACTTTCACTGTTCCCACCACCCTGCTATCATCATCATCCCCATCATCAGCACCACTGGCTCTGGTCCGTGCTGATTGCCTCTTCATCGAGGCGAGTCGTTATTCTGCCTGGGAGCACTGATCAAGGTGCTGATGCAGGGAAATGACCTCATATAAAGTAAATATTACGGTGTTGAGATGACTTAAATGACGTTTGTTGTGTGCCGTTTTGTTTGAAAGAGGTTGCCGTCTATACGAGGGTCTGTTGTTTTACTTTCTTGGAAGACAACGGGGTTGGATTGCCCAAATGTTATCATCTTGACTTGTTCAGACACAAACCATTAGGAAGGTAATGGCAGTCGAGTCAGGCTGAAATCTTGCCCTGGGCACCAAGCTCAGGGGGGCACCAGACGCCTGGCCAAACATGAAAAAAAAAAAAAAGACTGGAGTATTGTAAGAGTATTGTATGACTGCTGAAGTAGCGCTAAAGTAATTTCTCTGCATCAAAATTATTATTTTTGGCTTTATGAACAATCATAAGTGAACTGTTTTTTTTTTCTTTTTTTTTTCTTTTGCTCATCTAAACACAGCAAACAACAGTGATTTCCAACTGAGAGAGGCTGTGGTCAGGGGTGTCGCACCAAATTCTGGGCCCTGGGTACAAGGATTCATTGCGGGCCCCCAATGAATGTTCTTCATAGGGGGAGGGGGTTTAACCCATTTAGACTGGGCACACATCATTACACATTATTTTGTGCTTTAACTCTGTGCCGCGCTGTGAGCTTGTAGATCTGCTATTTTTGAAAAATCTTGAACATTTGTGCTTCTGAGGTTTTTTGAAAAACCTATGTTTCTATGTCGGCGGTGCTCAAACTTTTTCATGTGAAGGACCCCCATGTATTTGGCCACAGACCCCTATTTTAAAATATTTAGTTCCAGGGACCCCCCCCCCCCCCCCCCCCCGGAAGCTAAATTTGAGTTACAAATGTTAAAAATACATAAATACATATATTCAAAGAGTTGCACACATTTTCACGACTTTTCAAAAATAGCAGATCTACAAGTACGCAGCTGTGAGCTTGTATATCTGCTATTTTTCAATGGTCATGGTTGAGGCGGACAGATGTGTCAAGCTGCTGATTATAGAGCTGGAATCACATTATCCTGACCAGATTGTAAAATGCTATAGGAATACACTAATGCCGGAGAGGCATACATACAGTAGGTGTGTTATGGCTATGTACATGGGGTGTGCCTGTGCTGTGGTGAGTGCCTGGCCCTGCATACATGCATGAGTGTACTGTACCGGTCATGCTTATGTGTCAGTCAGTGTGTAATGTATTATCTTGTTTGGGCACTCGTGCATAGACATTTATTCACCCTTACATGGGTCAACATCACACACACACACACACACACACACACACACACACACACACACACACACACACACACACACACACACACACACACACACACACACACACACACGCGCCTTCGCGTGCATGCAAGACACCAGTCATGTTGCCATACCTTAGCAACAGGCATGATACATTTATTTTAAGAAGTACATTTTATTTTTTTCCCCCGTTTCTACGGTTTCTTGGGCTGAATATGGCAGCCTGGAATGGTTGTTTAAGTGCAGCTAAACTTGGCATGTTAGTAAACGTGCCACAATTAACAATAATGCATTGCACCTGTGCAGCTGACCTACCTGGGAATATACCATTTTGTCAAGATGGGGAGAATATAATTATAATACCTTGTTAAAGTGACGATTTTGGTACATTTTGCATCTGTAGTTATTTTACCGTAATTTAACAACATAATAACCAGCACAGATAGACAAAGAGACATTCATGGATTCATATTTAAAAGTAACACAATTTCTGCTTGGTTTCACATCCATACACCATTGGAGAGGGTGAGCAGTTTCAGAGTACATTTGTCATGGACAGTGCACACAGACACAATGGCAGGAAAAGGTTAGGCATCTGAGCAAATTCTAAAGTCTTCCGGAAGTATCCCGAAATCCTTCTATACTCTGCTGCTACACAGAGCATTCTGAAGCCCTGCATGCGGAGGGTTGTGCGCTCTGTTGAGCGCACAGTGGGGTAATTCAGTCCTCGCGCTGAAGGACTCATATTCGGGGACGTGCCGGAGCAGCGATAAAAATATTTTGAAGGATCCCGGCCATAACGGCAACACTCGGTCTCGGCTGAGGTCGGGCAAACGCCTGAGCCTCTCACAAAGCCACTGCAGGGAGACAGTGCTTTATCAGAGCTCTGGAGTCTCGAAGAAGGAGACTCAATTGATTCTCCTACTGAGCAGCCATCCGGGCATCAAATTATTGGCTTTAGGAATTGCAACAGAAACTAAAAAGGAATGAATTGAAGGCTTCATGTGTGTTAATTCACCCTTTGTCAGCCTTCTGGTTGGTCCCTGACTGACCAACCAGAAGGCTCTATCTGCCTTGTCCCGCCCTGGTTCCGCCTTTTTTATGTTGAATTTGCTAAAACATAATTTGTGGAGGAATAAAATAATTTAAAAACATTCTGAGTCACTATACTGCCACTGAGCATGCTCCATTTTACTGAAACCAAGTTTGAAATGAGAATTGAATACACAGACTAACAATACGAAGCAACTGAATTACAATGGTAGTGGATGGAGTGTCCCACCGAATGTCCCACCGAGACGTAGCAACCAATGGGTGTGAAGAGGGGCGGGACAACGGGCGGGACTTGACAAAGGGTGAATTGATAGAGTAAGTAATGTTTTTAGGTGAACTATTATTTTAAACCGCGATTCTAATACCTTTGTGTGTTGGCTATAGGATATTGCATGTGGGCCCCAACTAATTAGCAAAACACTCTGTTGATAATACAACATGATATATAATAATATATCCTACTTACTAGTAAGACACCTAAGGGCGGAAAGCGACCACAATCTAAAGGGTGAGGAATTCGCACAGGACGGAATTCATTATTATATCGGACCAGTTACCCATATATGGAGATCCCTGATACCCATATATGGGGATCCATGTATATTGGAAATATAGGTATATTGGTTGGATCGGCGGTTCTACAAAAGAATGTTGTTTCATACAACTGTACATCGTGCAAATACAGTAACGGCAGGGGAAGCAGCTATAGAGCATCTGAGCTATCCGTGTGCAAAAGTTGGAGTCTGTAGAACCAACCGTGTGCTGTGAGACCCCAGACATGCTTACTCAGTTACTGGTTATGTATATAGGTAAGATCAGGGGCGTCACAAGGGGTAGGAAAGTGGGACTGAGTTACCAGGGCCCAAGGTGGAGGGGCCCTAGTAACTTTAGCTATTGAAAAATAGCAGATATACAAGCTCACAGCGCGGCACCGAGTGCCACGCTGCGAGCTTGTAGATCTGCTATTTTTGAATAGTCCTGAAAATGTGCGCAAATCTTTGAATTATGTATTTTTTAAGTGAACATTTGTAACTCAAATTTTGCTTCTGTGGGGGTCCCTGGAACTATTTTGAGATGGGGGGGGGGTCCTTCACATGAAAAAGTTTGAGCATCACTGACATGGAAACATAGGTTTCTTGGCACACATTTTCACGATTTTTCAAAAATAGCAGATCTACAAGCTCGCAGTGAGCTTGTATATCTGCTATTTTTCAATAGTTAACATTCATGGGGGGCCCGCAGTGAATCCTTGTACCCAGGGCCCAGATTTCGGTGTGACGCCCCTGGGTAAGATGCAACTCAAAATGTATGCAGTAAGTGTAGCTGTTGGAGATAATTAGACACTCTGGTGGAGTCTGTCTGCCACATCCAATATTTCACTATGCATAGTTATGATCCTGTGAGCATTAAACCTCTTGAATTTTGAACGCTGCCTCAGCAGCAGACAGACGTATAGTAGAGAGGGAAACGCTCATAAAATAAAAAGTTATAACAGCAATGGCAAGTGAAGCACGTTGTGTGTGTGGTGTGTGTGTGTGTGTGTGTGTGTGTGTGTGTGTGTGTGTGTGTGTGTGTGTGTGTGTGTGTGTGTGTGTGTGTGTGTGCGCGTGTGTTTAAAGCAGGTGCAGTATGGTTGCAGAATGCTGAGCAGCTAGTTTTTCCTCTCATAATTGCCGTGTCTAATTTGATGACAGTACTACTCTACTTCGCTGGGTCCCAGATCTGTGTTGCATCATCTTTGGATATGTCAATCCATTTATTGATATAGTCTGGCAAAAAGGCAGTTCAATATGTTCTTTACACCATTCAAAAACATAAAAGATGGAAAGGTGTAGCTAGGTGGGAAATGATTCTTATATCCAGGACGACCTCTTCTCTATCTAGCTGACCCATTGCAATCTATACCTCCTCTTAGAGATATTACAGGCTTGGGGAACAATCTATAAGCTAAACCTGGAGAAAAGTGTCCTTTTCTAGATGATGCTCAGTTTGATCGATCCCTTTTTAAAGAGGAAAACACAGATTTTACCTGGGAATAAAGGTCACTTATTCTTTCAAGGATCTGTTCCAACCAGTTTTAAGGTGTTATCAGAAGGCAGTCAACGCACAAAGCAAGATTTAATGAGAACTAGCCGTATAAATTCCATCCAGATGACAGTGTTGCCTAGATTCCTTTGCCTATTTCACATGATCCCCATCTTCATACCAAAGTCACGGTTGAAACAATTAGACTCCTAAATTTCCTCTTTCAGCTGGAATCGTTTAAATCCAAGAATCAGGAAGACATTCTTAGAACGACGCAAAGTCTGCATGAGAGCAGGACATAGGTAAAGAGATATCAGAGGTCATTTGGAACTGTTGTATTGGGCATATTCGCACGTAATCATTTTGTATTAGACATAGGCTTATTCAGTTAGATTGGGGACAATTTACAATTTAGGCATTTAGCAGATGCTCTTAATCCAGAGCGACTTACAATAGACAACATTGTTGATTGCTGCCATCATGTTAAATTTGAAAAATTAAAATGTATATTGCATTGCTCTATAAATTATCTAAAAGTCAACATGCAGGCCACTACATGCAGGTAGCCATCCTGGATCTTCCTAATTAAAGCCCTCAAAAGGCATGCAGTGCACAGGTATCCACCAGGGGCAGAAGACATGAAGCATAGCGTTAGTTTATGCTTGACACAAGAGTCTCGCCCGCCTCAGCTCTTTAATCAGCTTTCAGTCAGATCCTTTTCCTATTCCTCATTCACATATCTGCTGATCATTAAATCACACTGCCATTATCATTATCAGAGCTCTCGCTGAGTAGGAAGGCTCCTTATACTGCATTCACTAATACTGTAGTTCTGCTTGTCTTTAATCGGAGGCATATATCTGCTGCTGCTTAGCTACCTCCTCCACCCCATGCTGAGTCTGGCATAGGCTCACATACTTGTGATTTTATGTCTGCTGATTAAAGCTAATATGTCAATGATTGCTGATGTATCCCTATGTGTGTTTTGCTTAAAGTTCCCTGATTTTGCATAGCAGGCATGCATGCACAAAATTCAGGAAACATCGCTGAATGCGGAGCCCTTTAACACCAAGTTTAACTGCACTCCATATTTTGCAATAAATGGTTAAATCTACTTAGACGTGAGTAGCTGACTAAAATGTAGCAAAACATATACAATTCGTTTTTTAAGTAAAATGTGACCTGGAGGGCGCAGAACTGAATGTAACCCTATCAAATATGATGCAAATTGCATGAAACACCATTCTTCTATGCAGTTATAGTCTTATTATTGAAAGTATGTGGGAATATAATTGTTTTAGATTGTAAGACAACATAATGTAATATTTTCTTTTATTATATATCCATAGAAGGTTAATTTATTGGGGGAGACAATTCATGTCACTTTAAAGACAGCAAGGACAAATCAAGTCTTCATTTAAGGTGTGACAAAGTAAAGAAGTGATTTTAGGTTCAATACCATATTTTTCACAGATGAATTTCAAGTCAGTGTCCCACCTGCTTCAAGATTGACATCCTAACTTAGATCTGGAGAGAAGTACAGTAGGAAGTATAAAAACAGGAGACCAGCTCACTTGGAGCAGAACCATTTCCTGTAAATGATGAGTGTGGCGACGCAAAGTCCAGCCACAGAGAGAAGGAAGCAAACTGTAAAGGAGAAGATAAGTTAAATATATGTATGATACAGTATATTTCATGCAGCTGTGGTTCACAAACTGTAGATAGAGCAACAGCTAAGCGCACCAAAGTAGGGAGATATACTGTTATGGAATTCTCTAAATGTAATGTAAGACTGTTAAATATGTGCAGTAATGTGTCTGTCACTTTACCTCAGTAAGTTAAAAATACAGTACTTGGCAGTTGGCACAAAAAGACTGACTCAACAACAGCTGTCTATCGGGACAGTGGCTCCACGCTTGCTCCGACGTCACCAGTCCATACACGGAAGACTCTTCACAGTTGTATCTTTAGACACTGTTTAGGAGACACCTTTTCACTTATTCTTGTCACACTATCTTGTATAAAGGAGAGACTGTCTAAGAGAATGGGAGCGACACTAGCACGCGTGTCGCTCAGAGCTCTTGATTGTGTTGTTAATAAATATGTTGTAATATATTGTCACTCCACCCTCTGGAAATTAAATGTATTATATTATATACAAGAGTATGATGCTTGAAGATTTCTAGTACAATACAGTGACCACCCTAACCTTCCACCTACACATGCAAAGAAGCATACAAAAACGTTCAACCACATTTGCATGGTGCAGCGTTAATGAATCAACCCACAAGCACGCAAACAAATAAACAAACAAAAAACAACGAACAGACATGCCCACGTGTGTGTGACACGCACACGTGCGCACACACATGTGCGTGCACGCACACACACACACACACACACACACACACACACACACACACACACACACACCCGCATACACACACACACACACACACACACACACACACACACACACACACACACACACACACACACACACACACACACACACACACACACACACTATATATTTACATCACTTGTGGGGACATTACATAGACTTCCATTCATTTTTATGCAAGTCCTATGGCCTTACCCTAACCTCTATCCCTAACCCTAACCCCTAACCATAACCCTAACCCTAACCCTAACCCTAAACCTAACCCTAACCCTAACCCTAACCGTTGTGGGGACCTACTATTTTGTCCCCACACTGTCAGAGGTCCCCTGCAGGTGACTGTGTGAACATGCGTTTAGTCCCCATAAGTATAGCTTGACAAACACACACACACACACACACACACACACACACACACACACACACACACACACACACACACACACACACACACACACACACACACACTTCACATTTTTCCTCCACATTTTATGAGTGCTCAGATCTCCTCATCCTTTTCAAACCTTCCATCTACTGTTCCCTGCCTCAGAGGGGTTCTGGGCATCATCCGACAGGACGGCATTCCAAACAAGAATGTGCATTAGAACCTGAGCGATGCCAGATCGTTCCTATAGCTCTGGTACAGAGACACTCTGGACCAGAGCTAGCTCGATCCCAAGTAGGCCGGGAACCAGTAGGCTATGCTAATCAAATGCAAATAGCATTTAACTTTAATTATGCAATGAAGAAGCAAATAAGAAAATTCAATACAGGGGGGAAAAAGACAGATATATACGTAACCTTTTAGAAATGTTACTTATTTAAAAATCAAGACACATCGGCTGCATAACTGCCAATACTGAAAATAATGGCGAATATATCAGTCAAACTGATATATTAGTTATAGGCTCTACCAAGTATGTTCGCCTTGCTTTCTCAAAGGCGCTAACCGTTGCTCTGTCTATTCATGTGTTGCACCGTGATGCATTGTGAGATTGTAGAGCTGCTGTTATCGTTGCATGACACCAGCGCACAACTCGCGTGCAATCCGGCTTTAAACATTTAAATATTTAGTTAACAGGCATCCCCCAGGGCTCCATACTAGCTAGGCCTGCCAGTATTTCCCTCTAGGCCTAGCCTCTACAAGCTCACTATGCATGTGATTCATCCCTTTTAATGCAGAGATCGTTTTTGTATTTTTAACTTGTGTGAATCCCATGGCGAGCAGCAAGGCATCAATCATTGTGCGCCGCTTCAAATGAATGGTTTCCTTGAGGATGTCTGCAATTTTTGTTTCATGCTTGGAAATCTGCACAGCACATCAGCGCCTCTATCACTATACGTTCGATCTGAAGAACACAGCGGTGTTTAAAATCTTTCATCTCGATATCTGCAATATCTTAATGATCGCTGCTATTCCCCTCTGGTAACCATGGTGACGCACGTAAGTCTCAAAGCCTTGCAGAGATATATAAAAACCCAGAGTAAATTATAATGAAGCCCCTGACGTTTTGTCATGTTGCCTGTGCGGATGTGGAGAATCGATATCTCAGCAGTAGCAGTGAGTTGAGTACAGTCAAGCAGAGGCTTCATTGATGTAGTCTACCTTAAAGGTGATACACCATGAAATTTCACTTTTCCTATTTTAAAACCTTTTTTGGGGGTCCCACTAGCACCTTCTATCCTCACAAAGTCCCATTTCAGACCGTTGTGTCTTTCTCTGGTTTTGGGAAGGCGGAGGTTAAAAGCATCCCACGGGTTCTCAAAACAGGCTGTCTAGATTTGCTGCCGTCGCTGACGTCATCGACGGCCGTTTTTGAAAGATTTTTTTTTATTTATTTTTTTTAAGTTTTGTTTTTCAAAAACTTAAAAAAAAAAAATCAAAAAGATTTTGGGGGGGTGGCGCAGTTCAGGCCAAAGGTGGTACTGCAGCTGAAAATGCTCTGAGAGCCATTCAAAATGAGAGAGGCTCTCTATTCAGGAGTGGTAATTTAGCCTCAAACCTTTTGAAAACGGACATAAACAATATGACATGGTGATAAAATGCATGGTGTATCACCTTTAAATGCAGGAATATGACTTTGGGATCCAAATCAGGGATTCTTACTCCTGCGAATTCCTTTCCATGTTCTCCTCCAGTGGTGTTAAGTAACAAAGTACCGTATGTACTAGGGTTGTCACGGTTTCACATTTTTTAACACCGAAAATATTGTCTGTCTCAGCACCGGTATTATCGGTTACACCGTTTCAACCACTAGGTGTCCTGTTCAACACAACCAGGTCGAAACTTCCAGTAGTTGTTATTATTAATAATATATCATGGTGTTACTGTGCTTTTTTGCAAACTTATAATAAAGTTATCATTCAACAGGCCTCTCTTTGATACAAAGATACCTATAGGCAGCCAGCACCCTGTAGACAATATGCCTTCCGGTGTGTTCCAAGATTTCTAGCGGAAGTGCTGCGTTTAACGGACGTTACGTCATGCAATGCGGGTCTGTTAACATTCCCCAGCGAAAAAACTAAAATAGATTGTAGCTCTTAATAGGTGTAACATCGCCTGAATCAATGTTTTTGTTTGTATATTGTTTATTTTGAGAGCAACCGACGGAGCAGGAGACGTAGACCCGATTTTTTCGTGCAGGGAATACGTTTGCAGGAACACCGCAATGTGAAAAAAATACAGCTTCCGGGAAAATTCAGCCCCACCTCCTAGAACGGTTTCTGCCTTCGATTGTCACCAGGCTTTTCTCTTCGCAGATGAGTAAGCCTGGCTACGCGAGGCTAGGCAGCCAGGCAGGCATATTAACAACAGTCGCGCTCCTCGCGAATACTATCGCATCGCATACTGTAATATTAAAAACCCATTTAGGCCTAACCTATACATTTAATTTCCAGAGGGTGGAGTGACAATATATTACAACATATTTATTAACAACACAATCAAGAGCTCTGAGCGACACGCATGCTAGTGTCGCTCCCATTCTCTTAGACAGTCTCTCCTTTATACAAGATAGTGTGACAAGAATAGGTGAAAAGGTGTCTCCTAAACAGTGTCTAAAGATACAACTGTGAAGAGTCTTCCATGTATGGACTGGTGACGTCGGAGCAAGCGTGGAGCCACTGTCCAGATAGACAGCTGTTGTTGAGTCAGTCTTTTTGTGCCAAAAAGAATAGGGCTAAATCAGAAATTAGCCTACAAAACAAATATGTTGCTACATACTGTACATGTACTGTAAGCCCCTCCCAAACAGCAAAATGTGTTCCCGGCCTGAATGGGTAAACAGGCTTTACATAACACAACGTCTTTTCGTTGTGTTGTCTTACTGTTTTACTTTTTTTTTTTACATCAAATCCCCTGTGTCCTCCAATGATTGTGCGTTGTTGTCTTGTGAGCACTCAGTAGCACCCAATGCTACCTCAAGCTACAACGTCAACCAGGGACGTGCTGGGACCCTGATTCAGCCCGGGAAAAAGAGTTGGAGAGGCCCTCATTGTGCGCTATAGAGAGAGATCTCTCTCTATAGCGCTGCTGCTACTTTGCCATTTCAGATCATGACAAGTGACAAGCCAGTGGGCCAATTACATGAGTTATATTTCGCCGTTGTCGGGTGGAAACCTTGTATGAAAACCGTTAGTTTTGTATTTATCATTTAAAAAATGATTTAAACTAGTGAAAACAGCCAATCTACAAGCCCACAACGCCTCGCACCGCGAGGCGTTGTGTGCTTGTAGATCTGCTGTTTTCACTACTTTTGTGCGACGGCCTTGTATGATGAAGCAGGGCTTTGCTTTGCGAGGTTTCTGCCCGACAGTGACGATTTACTTAGTTGGCCGCCCAGCCCCCAAAATGGAACGAAGGCCGACATTTTATTATACATATTTTCCTATTGGCCGGCCTGGACCGGCCGGGAATAAACCGGCCATTCGGGAGTTGTCCCGCTTTTCCCAATGGCCAGCACGTCCCTGGCTCAGATAAGATGGTAACAGAACCTAGGGTTTAATTATAGAGCAGGAGTACGCGTTTGAACATCAATCCCCTCCCACATGGCCCAATGGCAAGGCTCTGGACAAGAGAGGGATTTGCATAAATTAATCCTATAACTCATCTGGTCTCTTTCACAGCCAGGTGTGTCTCATTACACGGCCTCTGTAGGAGGTGTGGTGGCCTTAGTGAGAATCTTGCACCCGGGACTGCTGTGTAGGGTGACCAGACGTCCCGGTTTGGCCGGGACTGTCACGTTTTCTAGCTGTGTCCCGACAAATATCTCTAATAACACTAATATGTCCCAGTTTTCAACATTCACTACAGAAGTTTAGTTTTTAGGGCTTGTGGGGCATCACGATACCATGCATGGACTCCGTAGAGAGGGGCTGGATTATTGCACCAGCTATGGTCTTCAGTTTGTTGAAATTGACCATCGGGGCGATAAAATATAGCTGAAAATATAGTCACCCTAGTATTGAGTAAATGTACTTAGTTTAGGGTGATCAGACGTCCCGTTTTCAAGCTGCGTGTCCCGGTGTCCCGACAAATATTTCTAAAACACTACTATGTCCCGGTTTTCAACATTCACTACACTGAAAGAAATGATCCTGATGTCCAGTAGATGTAACATAATTAAATCTTTTAAAAGTTACAATAACAAATGAAGTTTGTTCGTTTACATAAATATGTCCCGTATTATGTGAAATATCACTTGTTGAAAATACAAGAAAAAGTGCATTTATTCCTCAAATAGCTTTATTTACTTTAAACCAACCAATCTTGTTCAGTACACAAATTCAACTAATACAATCACGTAATATTTACAGCCAAACTCAACAATCAAAACGTACTAATTTCTACAGCCAAGGAACATCTGTAGAATTGATGTGATCTGCAACTATAGCAAGAAGTACACGCCCCTTTCAAAAAGTTTGAACTGAGAAGAAAGGAGAAGCAAGTCGTCGGCGTCGCCATGACAGAGCCTCGGATAAAGCTGCGTTTTATAACTTCAAGGTAAGAATTAAATTAGCTTACAAGCTTTGCATTTGATTTAGGTTCAGTTCCGCAAGTGTTTATAGGATTGTTTTTTCTTAAAACAGCGGTGGCATGTTCTGGCAGTAGCTTGTATAGTCGAGTCAAATATTTTCACGGGCCGCGGCTGGAGGAGCCGGCGGTTCGGAACCGGGCAGGCGGTCGGTCGCGTGGTGGTCTCGTGGCGGCGGTCGGTGCCTCTTGGGGCACCGCCGCCACCGCGAGCCACCGCCGCGGCCGGCACAACCTGCCCGGGGAAGGCCGTCGGTCGGCGGGCCCTATTCGCGGATCTCCTCAGCTGTATACGGTACTCGCCGCGGACCCGCTCCCCTCGGGGGGCGGCCGGCGAGCTGCCTCGGCTGGTGCCTAGCAGCTGACTTAGAACTGGTGGGAATCCAGGGGAATGTGACTGTTTAATTAAAACAGAGCATCGCGAGTGTCGACAAAATGCCATTGTTTTGCTGTGGGTATAACGTTGAATTGTTTTTGACGAGGGAAGTTAATTAGTTTGTAGTTTTTGCGCCTAAATCCCATGCATTGTGTTATGTAAGTGTGACAATAATGTCACGCAGCGTGGGTGTGTTTTTCGTGTCTTAAAAACGATTTCTTCGTGGAATGTAATGGTCTGTGAGTTTAACCAAAGATTTGGGACGTGTATGATATCTAGATAAACTGTTGTGTGTGGCAAGGACTGGACAGTCAGAACATGCACCGCTAACTTCAGTCTCTCAGACCTGTAACAATATACTTCCTTGTCTAGCCTGTGCTCTGCACATAATGTCAGCATCCCATAATAATCACACAACCACTGTACAGAAACACACAGTAAACCCCATGGATTATAGTGTGACCCAAGTTATTAGAACAATACACCCCAGAATTTTAGTTAGATTTACCTCTGTGTGGGAGGCATGCATATTTGTAGGCAATGGGCTTCAAATGTACTAATTCATGGGTTGCATTTGTAGTCCTACACAGGCCATGTTGAGGACCAACACAGGTATAGATATTGGCATAGATTTTAGAACACGAGTTCTATGCTATTCAGACAAATTGAAACACATGTGTTGCTCAACATGGGTCTCTATTGTGTATCATTATTTTATGCTTTAACTATTGTAAAATAGCAGATATACAAGCTCACAGCGCGGCACCGAGTGCCACACTGCGAGCTTGTAGATCTGCTATTTTTGAAAAATTGTAAAAATTAGAATTTTGACACGATTCCATGTGTCTTTTGAATCTTTCTAAGGTTTTTTTGAAAAACCTATGTTTCTATGTCAGCAATCTGGCCAGCCATCGTCAAAGAAAAGGTCCTTTTAACATAAATGGAGCTCAGTTAGTCTGTTCTTGAGAGACTATACTATGTTGGTGGTGCTCAAACCTTTTCATTTGAAGCCCGCCTAGTTTAGTGCACCCTTTTCTCACCCTTGTGCTCAACTCTTTGCGCAGAATGGCCAGTCATGAGGTTTAATGAAGTATGTATGATTTTACTCTATTCACCCAGATTGCTGACGCCCACCCAATCGGTCCCCGCGGTCCCCGCAGAGAAAGGACACGCCACCCAAGCCAGTCGGTCTCCGTGGTCCCGTGTGACAGGTACAGGCCTAGCACACACTAACACAACCGTTTGACTTTAATGTAGGGCTGTCACGAAATTACATCTGTTTGGCTTTTAGGCTTTGAAGTTGCATATAACCAAAGGGACCTTTTAGGGTTCATTTGGTTCCATTTGAACACTGTCAGAGTTACAGACTTGTAAAGGAACCCACAAAGTCCTCAGTGGGAATCCTCTTTGAGAACCATTACTGTGTTCAAAACTCTTTGCCCAAATGTCATGTTGTTTAAATGGGTTAAAGGAGTAGTTCACTCCCAAAATGACTTTTTTTCCTTTGATTTCTGAGCCCTATGGTTGGGCTGAAGTGTTGCATGTAGCTCTTATTGGCTAACCATGATAGATCCAGACACCAGGCACAAGCCAACGCTCGCTCACCTCCCAGGCCTGGCTCTTGTCACTTTTTATTATTTAAAGACATTTAAAATAAGTGAAAATAGTCGCTCTACAATCTCACAACACGTCTCAAGATACATTGGGGCAACTTAACTCAAAACCAAAACCTCTAAACCTCTACCAAGTTTAAGTGTGCTTTAAATGCCATTACAGTGATAACTGATGACAAGTGCTCCTTTATATTAGCACATTCTCACTGTTGTCTCTATTTCACAGGTATTTGATGACAACGATGCTGTCGAGGTCCAGGAGGCCATCGCTAAAATGGTTCTGAAAATCTTGTCAGCCGGGGCACCGATGGTCGAGACAAAGCCTTGGGCGGGTATCGGCATCGAAGGAACAGAGGTCCTCTTCGTCCCTGATGTGGCAAGCCCTGAGGGCTAGCCTCTTCTTTTAATACTTCACTTCATGTGTCACAAGATTGTGCTTCTTCAATGTTATCTGTAATATTTGACTGATACTTGTGTACAATTACAGCACGGAAGTCAATTGAAGAATGTGCTGTGTGATTTCTAGACCTATGTGATGCAAAGGTTCCTTTAACATTTGTCTCATAATGACAGTCTTTGAAGACACAGCGCACAGTTTCCTTTTTTTTCAAGATGAACTCCAAGATGTTGGAAATAATCCTTCTCGTTGGAAAGAGTAGAACTGCAATATTCACACTTGAAACAAATGCCTTTGGTAGTTGACTTGTTGAATGTTTCCTTGACAAGTGTGACTTGAGGGCACCACAGGTTTTGATGGAGCAGGGGCAATCACATTGTAAACAGTTGTTACATTGAAGCGAAAATAGATGTTGAAATGTTGGATCTAGCCTCCATGAAAAAATTAGGCCCTACTGACCTTTAGAACACTTAAATATGTGTCCCAATTTGGCTGGGAGCCAGTCATTGGATTTTTATTCATTTTCATTTTTTCATTTCATTTGAAAGCTGGGGATCATAGCTACAAAATGATATATTGGTTGTGGAGATTGACCCAACAGTTTTGAAGATATGGCTTATAGAATGATGCCATGCTGAAATACTACTTTTGAGATATTCAAGTTCTAAATAAATTTCTAACCTGCAAATGACCTGACGATCTCTCACATTAATTAAAAAAAGTCTTATTTACATGCAGAGTTAAGCTCTGGCGTTTAAGTGAAATGTAGCCTGAAATTTATGAAATGCTTTAGTGGCTTTATCACATTTTAGTGAAAAAAAAAAAAAGGTATTTTCAGTCCCTGTCTAAAGCTGTACTTTCCGAGATGACTGGCTCTCAGTGAGATTGGGACACATATATTTGGAACCAGCCCTGAGGGCTGGCCTAGTCCTTTAATTTGGGACTTAAATCATACACCTTGGAGTCTTCTTTGTATCCAGCTCCAGAAATATCTTCTGGAAGACCTCGAATGTGAACTTCAACGGCTTCTGGTAACTGAGTTCCAACGAGTAGGCCCATCAGGCATGTGCACACCGTAGTTCCAACATTTCAACATCTATTTTCACTTAAATGTACTATTTTTAGTTGTGTAATATGAAATGTACGGCAATTTTTTGTTGTGTAATATGAAATGAAGCGCTGCACTGTACTGTAGCTGTCCTGAAGATTCAATGAGGAATAAATGTTATTAAACCTGACTCATGCTGGTGGTGTTCATAGGACAATATAAGCATTTACAGTATTTTCAGAAATGGCATAGTTACAATTTAAAAAATAAGTTATTCTTTAAAATGTATATTATTATTTATTAAATTAATGAATTGTATTATACTTGTAGATTTTACTGGACAATCCTTGTAGAGTTTATGAATGCAGACAATACTTAAAATTCCTTGTATATTTTACTGTGACAAACATTGTAGAATTTACTGTATAATTCTAATAGATTTTACTGCCTTAGATCTACTCCCGTAGATTTTACGGGAGAAGATAAGTTGACTACTTAAACAAATTAAGTATTTGATACAAGACATGTTCTAGTATAATTTACATAATTCCGTGATGCAATTGGTTGCATAGATTTTTTTTTGTAAATGGGAAGAGAAATTTTTCTCAGTGTACAGAATTGTCCCGGTTTTCAACATTCACTACAGAATTGTCCTGGTTTTCAATATTCACCACAGAATTGTCCCGGTTTTCAATATTCGCTACAGAATTGTCCCGGTTTTCAATATTCACAACAGAATTGTCCCGGTTTTCGCCAGAATTAAAATAATAGTTGCCGTTTTCAGTGGTTGCATATACACATTTATCATGTTCTTTTCATGAAAACATGCTCACCTAACCAATCAGAAAACATGTCAAATTAATTGCGTGTCTGAATTCAACGCTGAGGCTGTTTGTCAATCACTCACTGCCTGTATATGCAACCCTGCCCTGCGTGTGTGCGCGTGCACGAACGTTAGAGAATGGACACGCGCGTGCGTGGTAACGTGCACATTGCTTTAAGGGTCCCGGTTTTAGGCAACAGTGGTTCATGTCCCGGTTTGAGCGGCTGAAAATATGGTTACCCTAACTTAGTTACATAAAAGTACGTAAAATTACACTAAGTAAAGTAAAAGTACCTCGAAATTGTACTTAAGTAATGTACTGAGTAAATGCACTTAGTTACTTCACACCACTGAATGTAGGCTACAAATGTTGATTAGAATACAGCACACAACACATGTCATTTTGGGGGTCCTTGACATGAAAAACAAGTTTGAGCACCAACGACATGGAAACATATTTTTTCTTCAGAAACCTATATTATGATTTAGGAGATCTAGAATCGGGTCAATAAATTCAAAGACTTGCACAAATGTTCACGATTTTTCTAAAATAGCAGATCTACAAGCTTGCAGCCACACTGAGCTTGTATATCTGTTATTTTTTACTAGTTAAAGCATACAACTAAATGGGTTGAGTGAGTCTAGGCTGATAGTGAATTAAACATGTAAACATGTATTTAACACTTTAAATGCAAACATCATAGAGGTACAGTCACACATTAAGGATAACAATGCTTTATTAGTCTAACAAAGTACAGTACAGTCACACAGTAAGGTTCACAATGCTTTAGTCTAACAAAGAGCAGTACAGAGAGACATTATAAGGTCAAGACATTTAAACAATGCTTTGTTCATGGTTTCAATGTTTGATGTTTGACCCCCCTTTAAACTGAACCATCCTAAATAAGTGTCCTTACATAGGATAGAGCAGGAAACCACTGAACATGTTCTGGTTGTATGTTTTTCCGTTATCATGGAGCTTGTTCCCACCATATAACTTCATGTAAACTCTGTCTCCCTTCTGCAGCTCTAAGATCACTCCATTAGATACAGATCCCCAATTACCACCAACACTGTATGCCTCGTTATTAATGAGTCTCTGTTCATTTTTATACATATAGATAACCGTAGCACTTGATGACTTGGCGTGAGCTGCAGTAAATGTGAAGTGATAAACTCCTCCTGATGGTGCTGAGAAGATACCTGAGAGAGAACACACAAAACATGATTTTAAAACAGGTTCTCAATGTGGGGTCCGAGGACCTCCCAGGGTCCTGGAGGAGGTTCCAGGGTCCCCAGCAACATGTTTCATAAAGCATCAAAATCAGTTTAAATACCTTAACCTCATTTTATAATTAGACTATTAGAAATAGATCTACAAGCTCAAAACACATTGTGAACTTGTAGATCTTCAGATGGGGGTCAGGGTCAATGTGGAGGTCCTTTATATTAAAATGTTTGAGAACCACTGATTTATATCATTGTTAATTAATAATATAAACATTATCATTGTTAATTAAAACCAATGGCATTAAACCAGGGGTCTTCAACAGGGGGTCCAGGACCCCTAGGGTGTCCTCCAAATCTTTGTGTGATCGTAGCCCTGAATACACGACGGTCATATACATGATCGTCATGCTGCCGCCTCAACCCGAGAACCAGTGTGGTATTCGTGGCACAACGGTTTGAGCTACAAACGTCAGATTAAAAAAAATAAGTGCTTACCCAAGTCTCCTTTTACTCAGAAACAACGCTGTTCAACGATAATTACACACAGCTCCCGGTTTGTTTAATAAAAAGCATTTTTATCCTGTTTTCCCTTGTATTTCCCCCTCTAGTGGACAGTGGCGTCATCTCCGGTTGCTCATTGTAGTGAATGGAGATGATGCGATGACGTGACTCTCCACTAGAGGGGGAAATTCAGGAAATACAAGGATAAAAATGCTTTATATTCAACAATCCTGGAGAGGCGTGTAATTATTGCTGAACGGCGTCGTTTCTGAGTAAAAGGAGACGTGGGTAAGCACTTTATTTTGAAATCTGACGTTTGTAGCTCAAACCGTTAGGTCTAGTGTGATAGAAACCCCTTTTCTCCTTTTCTATATTAACCACTTGAACCCTATAGCGTCCATATTCAGAGAACTTTAGCCGAAAATAGCCGATCTACAAGCTCACAACGCCTCGTGCTGCGAGGCGTTGTGAGCTTGTAGATCGGCTATTTTCGGCTAAGAGCTTTTGTGTAGAGGTGAACAAGAGCAGACTAAGTAAAGAGTGAAATCTCAAGTTGTATAATTATTCACAGTTCAAGTGGTTAAATATCTGAAAACATAAATTGACATGAATCCAAAATAAACTGATGATTGTGTTGTCAAAAGATAAAACTATATGGAATCTATTAACAGGTTGTGGGGGGTCCCTGCTTGATCTCTCAAAACGTTGAAGACTCCTGCATTAAACTTTTCTCACCTTATCCTGTCTATCGGTTTAAATAGGTAACGCACTTTGAAGGTCTATGTACATTACTGTCATATTTACCTGTCTGATAGATGTAAGTTGATGAAACTAATTGATTCTATAAAGATCATTAAAGTGAATTAATCATAACCCACCTGTAGATGGATCGTATGCCTTGCCGATGTTCGTGATGACATTCCTGTAGACTACAGTGCTGGTACTAGATGGTGAAAAGTGTCGACCCAAACCAGCTGAAAAGGCCACCTTTGGTTTGTCTGTAAACACATAACATTTTCACATTGGTTAGAATATTAATAAAAACATACATTATACCATTAATTGTTTATCATTAATAATACAATCCATTATAATATCCACTTAAACCTTACACCTTACTGTATAATTATATTCTTAATAAACAACGCTAGTGTTTCCCTCAACATCAAATATCTGCCAAAAAACAGCAGATCTACAAGCTCACAACACGTCACATTGCAAGCTTGTAGAACTGCCATTTTACTATCAATGTTTGCCGGAGATTTGGGATGGGGTTCTGTTTAACTGTGGATTCTGACCTTCAATTCATTACTAGTCATTACTAGTTTTGGGAGAATAATTGTAATGTTCAGTATTCAGTCTTCATTTTAGAACATCATGTTTAATAAATATACTGTACTTACTCCTCAGTGCCTGCACTTGTTTGTCAGTAGCATTCAGGCGGGTGTCAGTAGCATTCAGGCGGGTGTCAGTAGCATTCAGGCGGTTGTCAGTAGCATTCAGGCGGTTGTCAGTAGCATTCAGGCGGTTGTCAGTGGCATTCAGGCGGGTGTCAGTAGCATTCAGGCGGTTGTCAGTGGCATTCAGGCGGGTGTCAGTGGCATTCATACGTCTTTCAATGGTGGACAGCAGAGCATCATGAGCTGAAAACACAATATGAGCATTAATAATAATAAGTCATAAATACTCTTTATATGAACAATACAACAAATGTCAACAAATTGTTGCGTTACTAATAAAATTACACATTTTAAATATTGTTTGGAAGGAAATCGCCAACTTATAAAATATGGTTAATACACATTTGAAATAGTGTTTGTAAAGAAATCGCCGACGTATAAAATATGGTCAAAGTGTTTATAATGATCACTGTATTGCCTACTAAAAATGAAACCGACTATTTCCTGGTTTTAATGGGTTAAGTCATGTTTCAGCACTGCCCTTTCCAGCCTGCATCCACTGAACATCAGCTTCAAATTACCTTTACTTTCTTTCTCCAAGTCTGTAACCTGGCCCTCCGTAGCAACCAGTCTGGTCTGATGGTCTTTAACCTGGTTCTGGGTTGCAGTTAGTGAGGTCTGGAGGTCTGTAACATCGCCCTCAGTGATGGTTAGTCTGGTCTGGTAGTCTGTGACCTGGCCCTCTGTGGCAACCATTCTGGATTGACAGGAACTCAATTTGACAGCCATTACTGAAAAAAAAAAAAAAAAAAAAGTATGACTTTCGGTAAAGAGAGAGTTCACCACCAAAATGATTTTTTTTCTATCAATAACTCTCCCCATGGAGACTTGAATTCATGGATTATTCCCCTTAGAACTATCCCTGTTTAACTGCTATATGAAACATTTCAGCCTGTATTGTTCCTAAAGCTCCATCTGGACCATCCTTACCTTTCATTAAGTCCTTCTGCTGCTTGGCTTCTGTCTCACTGCCGGTCGCCCTGGCCTTGGCTTCTGTCTCACTGGCTGTCACCCTGGCCTTTACTTCTCCCACCAAGGCCTCCATGTTCTTCAGGAGCACCTGTTGTTCCTTCAGCTGCACCTGTTGTTCTGCCACCTTGTCTCTGAGCTCTTTGACTTCTCCCTCCAATGCCTTCCCTCTCTGCTCCATCACCATGTCCCGAAGCTCCTTCAGCTCAGTCCAGAGGTCAGCTTGGCTGCCTGGTCCACCCTGAGCCCCAGCAGCCTCACACAGACAGAGCAGTAGAAGCAGCGCAGCAGCCCAGCAGCTCTTCATTCTGGAATGGTGTTGGTGTCTCACAGCCTTCTTTTAAGTCCCCCAAAAAGACACCTGATGAACATCAGACACGTCATTGAACCCATCCGTCTTAATGGACAACTTTGTCTTTTTACAAGAAGGGTTCATATTTTAGATCGTAATTAGAGAAAAGAGGAGCGTTAGAATGTTTATTTACTTCTATCGTTTTAGCCAATTTAGCGAGTTTGATTTCAGTGGTTGGGGGCAACTAAGTCTTTTGACACAATAAGCCCCCTACATGCACCACATGGTTTTCTTTCATGGTTAGGTGTGACTTCTGGTGGCAAGTAGAGTTGCTAAGGCTTCCTACACACATTAACGATATACATCGTCTCCGTGTCGTTTGAGAATGAGGGGGGAGGGTGGGTCCAATTCATTCTCTATGGAGGTCACATGGTTTTTTGTCTCTTGCAAAACTCTTGGCCAAGAGACAAGAAGATAAGCCAAGAGGCTTGGAAGAGACATGAAGCCATGTGACCGCCATAGAGAATGAATTGGACCCCCCCCCCCCCCATTCTCAAACGACACGAAGACGTCACGTCACTCTTGGAATGAAGCCTAAAGAATTTGTCGACTCATTGTGTCGAAAAAGAAATAATTAGCCACTTGCACGCATGCCACCAACCACTGAAATCAAACTAAAATTGGCTAAAACTATAGAAAGAACTAAATGAAAACATTTTAACACTCATTTTTTTAGGTGCTTTAATTACAATCTAAATAATGAACCCTTGTAAAAAAAAAAAAAAAAAAGTTGTCCTTTAATGATACTAGCACTGATAACTGGCTTCTCAGCCACTCAAATGCTTCATATAATCAGCTGCTGTTATTCAAATAAATGTAGCATAGGGTTGTTCTGGTGTGCTGAGCATGCCTTCAGAGGTTCAGTTAGATATCAAAACAGATTGATATGAATTCAAGCAATGTGTTTGTGTTCCTGTACATCGTCTCTGTCTAAAAAAACATGTTTGGGTCAAAATTAAGCTTGTATTCTCTCCAATGACAAAGAAAGTCAAACAATGTAAAAGGTGCATTCAGGGGAAAACCACTCAGTCTCAATATTGAACAATGTCATTAATATATCTTAGGAGTTGTGGAAAGAAAAAAAATCCCCTGTGTTGCTTAGAACTGGAGGATTGATTGTGGAGTTTGAACTCCAAGGTATATAGTATAGGAGAGTTAAGTTAAGTTTTCATATATTGACCCATGTAATTTTCACCTAGTGTTATAAAATAAAATGCATGATAGCACCCATAAAGCTACTTCTGGTGCAAGGCTATCACATATGTTCTCACTCTAGACATGTATACCATGACAAAAACCACTGTGAGCATTATTCCCCTCAGTTGGTACCGACCAACCCCAGTGGCTCACCGTCTTAAGACTGCCTTTGACCTACATTTGACCAAATGCTGAATATCTTGTGTGGCTCTGGAGCTTTCAGAAGACAACCAAACTAGTCTCAGTCCACTGGCAACAATCCTCTCCACAGACACTGAATGTTGGTCTCAGAGTGAGTCTGCAACAATCCTTCTACACTGACTGTTGGTCTCAGACAGAGTGAGTCTCTGCTCCTCCCTTGCTCTGCTCAAATACTCTGATTGTCCTGAGTGCAGTCACCTGTGAGGACCAGCTGAGACTGCTCTGGTGATGAGCTGTTCTGTGTGTGTGTGTGTGTGTGTGTGTGTGTGTGTGTGTGTGTGTGTGTGTGTGTGTGTGTGTGTGTGTGTGTGTGTGTGTGTTACTGTGTTCAATGCTGGCTCACACCTTGTGTGTCAGTCACGCCATGGAGACTTTAGTTCAATAAATGCAAATGCCCTGACGATCTCTCACATTAATTAAAAAAAGTCTTATTTACATGCAGTTAAGCTCTGGCGTTTAAGTGAAATGTAGCCTGAAATTTATGAAATGCTTTAGTGGCTTTATCACATTTTAGTGAGAAAAAAAAAAGGTATTTTCAGTCCCTGTCTAAAGCTGTACTTTCCGAGATGACTGGCTCTCAGTGAGATTGGGACACAATTGTTTTGTTGTATGTTCCACATTCCTAAGATAAAACAATGATTATAGTACATTTACCCTCGTTGATTCTGAATGGGGACCCAAATGCATGTTGGTCAGAATCAATGGGGGTACATTTACTTTAAATTTACCCCCATTGATTCTGACCCAAATGCATTCTGGTCCCCATCCAGGGCCTTATTTTGGGTCCCCATCCAGAATCAATGGGGGTTAATTTACTATAATCAATCTTTTTTTGTATTAGGAATGTGACAATATAACATATTATATATATACTGTATATGTATATATATATATATATATATATATATATATATATTAAACTCAAGTCTCCATGGCGTGACTAATCCATAGGGAAAAAAAAGTCATTTTGGGGGTTGAACTACTCCTTTCATTGTTGAGTTCAGTTGTTGCATTAGGTACCAGAGAGTTTGAATTGTATCATTGTTATTCTATTATGTCATTTATTCGTAAACCTACGTTTATGATCCTCATCTACTGCGTTTGTCTGAGTTCCTGCACTTGGTTCCTACAACACCAGTTCCTGCATTCTATGATCCTATAGTTTACTGAGACGCTACGCTGTCTCTCTGCATTCTATGATCCTATAGTTTACTGAGACACTACGCTGTCTCTCTGCATTCTATGATCCTATAGTTTACTGAGACGCTACGCTGTCTCTCTGCATTCTATGATCCTATAGTTTACTGAGACGCTACGCTGTCTCTCTGCATTCTATGATCCTATAGTTTACTGAGACACTACGCTGTCTCTCTGCATTCTATGATCCTATAGTTTACTGAGACGCTACGCTGTCTCTCTGCATTCTATGATCCTATAGTTTACTGAGACGCTACGCTGTCTCTCTGCATTCTATGATCCTATAGTTTACTGAGACACTACGCTGTCTCTCTGCATTCTATGATCCTATAGTTTACTGAGACGCTACGCTGTCTCTCTGCATTACGCCCCAAACTTCCCCAAGTGAATATATGTATTTCGACGACGCGATCACGCCCCAAACTTCCCCAAGTGAATCAAAGGGGTTATATGTATTCCGACGACGCGATGGTAATGCAAATAACATTTCTGTATGGAAGAATTTTTGAGGGAAGTTTTTAGAAACTTTCGATTTAAACTAGTGAAAACAGCTGATCTACAAGCACACAACGCCTCGCGGTGCGAGGCGTTGTGTGCTTGTAGATCTGCTGTTTTCACTACTTTTGTGCGAGGGCCTTGTATGATGAAGCAGGGCTTTGCTTTGCGAAGAAATGTACAAATTGGAAACTTGGAGATACAAGGTTTCTGTCCCTTAAAATGGAACAAAGGCCGGCATTTTATTTATTTATTTTTCCTAATGGCCGGCCTGGACCGGCCGGGAATGAACCGGCCGTTTGGGAGTTGTCCCGCTTTTCCCAATGTCCAGCACGTCCCTGACGTCAACAGCAACCATCCTACCCAGGGACATGCTGGGCCCCTGATTCAGCCCGGGAAAAATAGTTGGAGAGGCCCTCATTGTGCGCTATAGAGAGATATCACTCTCTATAGCGCTGATGAAGATTTGCCATTTCAGATCATGACAAGTGACAAGCCAGTGGGCCAATTACATGAGTGATATTTCGTCGTTGACGGGTGGAAACCTTGTATGTCCAAAACCGTTTGTTTTGTATTTATCATTTAAAAAATTATTTAATCTAGTGAAAACAGCCAATCTACAAGCACACAACGCCTCGCACCCAGATGTAAAAAATGACCAAATGTGCAAAAATGACCAAATGACCACCCCAACGGGGCTGCTCACGGGGAATTCCCGGGGACCACCGACTCCTGGTGCTCCAGAACGGATGCAAAAGTGGTGGCGCCAGTGGCGCCAGTGGAGGACCCCCTGCCACTGCAGCGCACATAAAATGCCGTAACTCGGGCTAGGAGCGTCCGGGAGAGCCGGGGCCGGTACCTATTCGTCCGCCAAGGCAACGCGGAGACCCCACCCCTCATTTCTCACATGGCCCTATGTTAAAACACATTTTTGGACACTGCTCCTACAGTTTTTGCCCTAAAATCACGAATATCACTACACAGCATGTCTACACTCATGTCATCAACATGGATCAGGAAGATTTTGTAAAAACAAATTTTAGCCCTATTTGTGGAGATAAGCCACCTACGGTCGCTTATCTCCCGATTAGGGAGTCTTACTGGTAATTTATGGCTACTCAGCCAGTCGGAAGACAAAAAATAGCCGATCTATAAGCTCACGTTGCGACGTGTTGTGAGCTTGTAGATCGGCTATTTTTGGGCAAATGTTCCGCCCCAGGATAATGGACTTTGATTATCGCGATAATATCGTAAATCGCGATTTCTTTGGTCAAAATGATCGCGATATGTCCAGAGTATTTTTACATTGCGGTGTACTCAAATAAAACATGTGAGCACTTTTTCTCATTTTGAACGAGTCAGTAATACTGGGGGACTGGCAGGCATATTGGCAGAGGAACCCTGCACGGTAAGGTGCAGCCCGAAATTAGAGCTCCACCGCTTCCGGGGCTTAAACAAACAAACAGAAGGACATAACTTTCCCTGGCATGCTCAGATTCTGAGAACAGAACACAGTGACACATTGATCAAAACCTCCCAGAGATTCTGGGCACCCATGTCTGTGGAAAAAAAAACTAGATTTCTTTTGACTCCCACATTGGATCAATATGGCTCTGGTATTGATGATATATCCATCTCGCTGTTTGTCAAGATGACTGCTGCTCAATGCCAGCCTGCTCCACTAGCCAAATAACAGTCAATCAGACAGCCAGCGTATAGCCGGTCTTGTGCATCAATAAGGTAATGGGCCGATCTGTATCTGGGTGATGCAAAGTTTAAGAAAAAGTGTGTGTGAAAACAAGGGAGGCTCATGACAGAAGGCAAAACGATATGCTCATCAGCGGGCTTAAACAAGGCTACTGTATAGCTGAGTGGGTAGAAAGGCCATCTGGGAAACATAAAGTCACAGTTTTGGTTCCTGGCCACAAAGAGCCTAATTATAATACTAAATCTCTCTATAGTGGCATTTCCATAAAGCCTCTAAATGCGCATTTACGGCTTATTCGAAAAATCTTTTTTATGGAAACACTTCAAAATGCGAATATACTTTCATTTATCCGCAAAAATATTTATCCGCTTGGAGGAGGTGGATTTTGAGGCTTTATCGAATAAACTAAATGCGCATTTGTGAAGGTCAGACAATAAATGCGAATAGATTATGACGTTCTGGTCATGCATATCGTCCTCCTATAACACTTTCCCCCGCCGCTTAATTAGGGTCCATTAATAGCGTTAATGTTAGCCCACAAAACAAACCTGTTGTTACACACACAGAGTGACCCTTCGTCATCACACCGTGTTGCGCGTGCCAAAAGTGCCCGATCTACAAGCTCACAGCAGCTCACATTTGCACGTCTCTCGGTCTGAAAAAAAAAATCAGACCCATCCCAGCTAGCTCTGTGCAAGCCTGCGGAAAGTGTTTACAGGTCAGACGGACCCAGGCAGGATCTCCCAATCACATTTCATCAGTTTAATGGAAACAGGCTAAATTCGCTTTGTCTTAATACACATTTCTGATAATTCGCTTCCCTGATTCGAATACGTTTATGGAAACATGGCTTATGTTGCGTAGATGAAGTACACATTTTTGCAATTCTTTGTCTTGATGACAGAATTTTTATCATGAGTTTGAAACCTGCCATTATAAGCAATATACTGTAATAAAGAGATACATTATGATTTATCCTCACTGCCTGAGAGCCCTGTTCAGCTGTTTCCAATAATTTGTTAATTGCATGAGCTTCTTTCAGCTTGGTACATGTAGTGAGGTGTGTGTGTGTGTGCGTGTGTGCGTGCGTGCGCGCATGTGCACACACATGCGCGTGCGCGCGTGTGTGTGTGTGTGCGTGCGTGTGTGCGTGCGTGTGTGTGTGTGATCTGTAAATCAGCAGACAGCTTGTATGGCTGAGTGAACAGGGACAGATGACACAGCACCTGCACTGCAGTCTACTGGGAAAGTAAAGTAAACCACACAGCACACCCCCTCTCCTCTCTCCATTTCATTCAATTCTATTATCAGCATGAGAAAACATGCGTTTACATTGCCAAAGCAAAAGTTGGACAAAACAATTAGGCTTATGTATGTACAAATACATATTGAATATGAATAATAAAAGTGTAACTAGAGCTGTGTTATTTTGCAACTTTGAGGGAGGGAGTCTTACAAAATCATATATTTTTGGGGCATATAATAGTCAGAAATAGTTATATATCCATATAGGAAAGGTTAGCTTGGTATAAAGTATTCCAAGTTTTTGCATTCACTTGGTATAAATCCTTCGTGACAAATAGAGCATCGCAGCGGAAGTGGATTCCTGGGGTCACTTAATATTCCCCATTCATTCTCGCCATAGACTTTTACAAAAATATTTATAACAATTATGTTAAGCCTCGAACCAAGCCATCCAGGATGGAGGTGAATCATGACCATAAAACCTTTGATCCTATGTGAAAACATATTTTAATATTACATTATTTGATATACTACATTTAATAACTACCCTTTGTTTAGCGATTTTCAAAATGTTCTTTTCATAGAAAAAAAGGTTATATGGTCATGATTCACCTCCATCCTGGATGGCTTGGTTCGAGGCTTAACATAATTGTTATAAATATTTTTTGTAAAAGTCTATGGCGAAAATGAATGGGGAATATTAAGTGACCCCAGGAATCAACTTCCGCTGCGATGCTCTATAGCAGCAATTTATTCAAATGTAATTGAAGGTACTGTAGTTGCTCCGTTCATACTGTATGTACAGTATTTCTATGTACCGAGGTCATCCTTCTCCTGTCACAACAGCTCACACATCTTGCTGCTGTGTTTGCACATTGTTGTACTTCACCCAGCAGATATGGGAGCATTTTGTCATTAGTGAAGTTTTCAAACTCTTCTTGCATAGTCTGTCTTCTCTTGGGAGTCGGGTCTGCCTATGGCGGCCTTTCTCGATCGCAAGACTGTGTTCACTGAGTCTGTAGCCTACATAGTCAACATTTCCCATAGTTTTGGATCAGTCCCAGTGCACAAGTATTCTGCCATTGGTATTCTCTGTTTAAAGCTAAATAACATTTATTTTTGCTCTGGTTTTGGGTAGATCTTTTCCAGTATGTAAGATTGCTTTCTTTTCTTATAATTTGGTTTAGTCCTGTTTGTTTTCCATCTGGTGGTTGTGCCTTGTGGCGATTATAATTTCAATGCTCTCTTTTTGATTTTGATAATTAGTGTGTATTATTGTCCTAATTGTTCTCTGCATGCATTGTTTGGTGTTGTTTGACAGAGTCTCAATTTGGTGTTTATCCCATTTTTCAAATTGGCAAGTGGGGCCCCAGACACACACACGCACGCACGCACGCACACACGCACGCGCGCACACACACACACACACACACACACACACACACACACACACACACACACACACACACACACACACACACTCTCTCTCTCTCTCTTTCTCTCTCTCTCTCTCTCTCTCTCTCTCTCTCTCTCTCCCTTTCAGCCATTCTCTCTCAATATCTCACAAGTATGCAGAAGTGACTTGTCTTTCTTTTATACGAAAGCACACATGCGTGCACGCAGTAAAAAGAAATCGGCCATTAAAGTCTTATGTCAAATGTTTGTGGACAGTGGACAGGTCATTGTAAAATCCTATATGATTACAATTCCCTAAAAGCAAAAAAAAATAAAAAAAAAATAAAACAATAATAATAATTATTTTTTAATGATCTCCACGAACAGCATCCCCATTCAAGCTTTTACTGTATGATCTTTAAAAAGTTAAAATCTCTCTCTGTTAGCAGCCCATATTACTTTCATATTCATTCAGACGGTGGTACGTAGCAAAGCCAGTCAGGAGAAATGCATCGGGTCAGATGTAAGCCAGGACTCAAACCCTGGCATCTGGTACTGACATCAGAGTTCTCAACGCTGATATTATATTGAGTTAAAGCTCAGTTTGTTGGAGCCGCTGATCCCGGATTTACAGGGAAGGTGTTAGATTTTATGAAGGAACGTTATTACAGAGCTGCAGTATTCTGTGCCAGAGGATTTTGCAGGTCTCTACCCTCTAACCTGATACATAAATCATATAGCAGCAGCAACCTGGAGAAATTACAGGGGAAAGTTCATGACCTTTATGTTGCTTTTCGAATCCCTGGTCCAACAAGGGGGAAATCCCAGCCAGGGGAAGGGGATGCGAAGGGTTGCGCTTTGCTTACAAAATGAACTTGAGGGATTGAGGCACCTCTCTGTGATTAGTAATAGAAGTTCCAAATGTGAATGTTTTGTGTGTGTGTGTGTGTGTGTGTGTGTGTGTGTGTGTGTGTGTGTGTGTGTGTGTGTCTGTGTGTGTGTGTGTGTGTGTGTGTGTGTGTGTGTGTGTGTGTGTGTGTGTGTGTGTATACTGTATGTATAATATATATATATATATATATATATATATATATATAGTTTTCATCGTCGTCATCATCGTTGTCCGATGAAAACCGTTCGTTTTGCATTTATCATTTCAAAAACGATTTAAACTAGTGAAAACAGCCGATCTACAAGCACACAACGCCTCGCGGTGCGAGGCGTTGTGTGCTTGTAGATCGGCTGTTTGATCTGCTGTTTGATCTGCTTTTGTGTGACGGCCTTGTCTGTTGAAGCAGGGCTTTACTTTGCGAAAGAACATACAATTTTTAAACTTGGAGATACGAGGTTTCCACCCGACAACGACGATATATATATATATATATATATATATATATATATATATATTAGGGCTGGGATGCGATTAAAAGTTTTAATCTAATTAATTACAGGCTCTGTGATTAATTAATCGCAATTAATCACATTTTAATCGCACATCGATATTTGACCTGAGAAGCATTTCTTTTCAAGTAAAACAAATTTTGTTGTATGAGTGAATCAACGAGTGAGTTTTTTAAATCTACATTTTGCATCCACTGGACCAAGCAAAGCGCTCTGATCAGCTACTTCTCCCTTTGCGTTTGTTGTCTCTTCTTGGTTGGTGCATCGCTATGATCGGTATGCCCGAAACTGAAGGTTCTGTGGTGCAAAAACTAAGTGCGATTAAAATGCGTTAATTTTTTTAATCGCGTTAATTTTCTGTAATTAATTAATCGCAATTAATTAGTTAAAGTCCCAGCCTTATATATATATATATATATCAGTGATGTCATTACGTGTGCATCCCGCATCAAAAAACTCATTCAAGTCGCCCAGGGACTCATTCATGTCATGGTCCTGGGGTCCCGGGGATGCGCCTCCATTGGAGTCCATGTTAAAATAATTTACTTCTTCTACTTAAGTTGCTATATTAGTTTAGATAGTTTAATTTGTTTTTTAATGTATTGTGTAAGATAAACACTGTAAAGATTTATTATCAGTTAAACCTGGAACAGCTAAAAACTATTTTCACTAGTGGTTCTCAAAGTGGGGTCCTGGGTCCTTGAGGGAGTTCCAGGGGGTCCCCAGATAAATGATAGAACTTTATGGGTCTGTATCTGTAACTCGGTGAACAAATGGAACCAAATGGACCTGTTCCATTTGTACTCTAGTATTTTAACATTGAATATAAATTGGGGTCCCAGTGATATAAATATAATTAAATGGGTCTCTGTAGCCTAGTGTATTTAGAAATCCTAGTTCTAAGTTCAAACATTAGCCAAATTGTAAAATAAATATAAGAAATAGGCAAACATTTTGAAAATAGCCGATCTACAAGCTCACAGCGCTCAAAAACATTGTATTGAGGACTCATAAAACTTTTCTGGGACCCATTTGAATGACCACCTGTGGGTCCCGGGACCCATTACATTGAAAACCTAGTAACATCACTGATATATATATATATCCCTGTTTTTCAGCAATGCCAAACACAACCCCCCCCCCCACGCAACCCCCCCCCCCCCCCCCCCCCCTCCACATTATGCCTTTTCTTTCTTCCCCTCCTGTGTTTTTGTTCGTCAACCTGTTTTGGTTTTCCTTATGTCTGTTGTTTTTTTTTGTTTGTTTTTGTTTGTTTTGTTTTTGTCTTCATGTGGGGACTACGGATGAAATTTAGCATTCTTGCTAATTCCGGTGTATTTACATTGCATTCATGTAGTGTTCATTAATATGCATTGTCCCGTCTAAATAAACAAATAAATACAAAATACAAACTTCTATTATAACAGATCTGTTGAGTAACCTATATATACAAGCTGGATTACAGTTACTTTTGTGATAGGCTCTGAAACTTTGATAAAATGTTCACCCATAATGACATGCCCAAAATAGGGTGGCCAAGTTGAGAGTGATCACACACAATTTATTTTTTTGGGACCTGGTTGGCTATGTTCCATCCAGGATCCTTATTCTCCTTTTGCACAAAGTAGTGCATTGCAAGATAGGAGTCGCCAGATCCCTTTTAGTCACACCCTAACACTACTTCCTGTTCATCCACAGAGCATTGATTCTAGTAGTTTTCTCCATTAGATTAAAGTGCTTTCTTTTCACTTTTTTTCAACTTTTATTACTTGTCAAAATAAATTGTATTTGTCTGCCTCATCTTTTTACCATCCCAAGTAATAAAAGTTGAAAAAGGTGAAAAGAAATCTAATGGAGAAAACGACTAGAATCAATGCTCTGTGGATGAACAGGAAGTAGTGGTAGGGTGTGACTAAAAGGGATCTGGCGCCCTCTATCTTGCAATGCACTACTTTGTGCAAAAGGAGAATTTTATCTGATGGGGAAAACCTGAAACCATCTGATGTTGACTGATACGATGTAAATTGTCCTTATAGATCCACACAGAGTAAATACATGGTTCTGGGTTCAAGTCAGCTCGTCTTCTTCTTCCCTGTTGCTGTCCAATAAAAAAGAAAACGAAGGATGTCAGTGAATGAATCACTTGTCCAGGTAATCTCTCCTGTGGATTACAAAAAGGAAGAACAATGCATTGAAAGCACACATTTGAAATGTTTATTTATGTCCACATAAACAGAAGTACAAGGATGCCAATAGGAAAACAATCATTTACAAAGTGCATAGATGGGAGAAACATGTACATACAATATACAGTAGTTGACATACTTGTCAGACGTGGACACATACACATGAACATGTACAGTATAAAGCATGCACACATACCGTACAACCGTATACGTACAGTATATTAGATTGATATTCATATGCATTTGTTATATTGTTGTTGATGTTCTGACATGTTAACTTGTTTATTATAGTGATGTATTATCTGCTTATTGTAAGTCGCTTTGGATTAAAAGCGTCTGCTAAATGCCTAAACTGTAAACTGTAACTGTAAACTGTACAACATATTCACAAAAAGGAAAATAAGATACATACGCACAACGCACGCACGCATGCACGCGTGCGCTCGCACACGCACACACACGCGCACACACACAAAACCCTCTCTTGGGATTACTTTTCTCGATTCAGCGCGACATAAAAAAGGTAATAACAGTCTTTTATGTTCTTTTCATCTGTGACAGAGAATAAATTCGAATTCCTCTCTCTCCTTCCTCTGGGATAAAAGAGAAGAGCAGACAAGTCATGTTCAAGCTTTCACAGAGAAACTATGGGATAGAGAAAGGGAGAGAATGTTATGAAATAGGTCATGAGTATATAAATGTCAGAAACAGTCTTTATTTAGTGATTATCTAAAATGAATCGTCAATCAGATTAATTGTGAATGGGTCTAGTGTATTATGATCTACAGTGCACCCCTAAGTGTTTGCGATTGGCTGAATTCGGGAAGGGGGGCACCCCTTCTAAATTGTTTTAGAGGGGTAAATAGTTTTTCTCTCTTTCTGCAATTTAATGTTAAAGGGGACCCACCATGCTTTTCAAAATATATATTTTATATAAATATTGGTCCATAATACGGTTTCATACAGGTTTTAGCCCAAACAACCACTCGGATATTTAAATTTCATGTTCTGTCTGCCTCTAATTCCAAGCCGTTTCAGATGCAATACCAAAATGCCCTTTGTTGGCAACGGGGCACTGTTTCTGAGCTAAAATTAGAAAGATACAGAGAAGATTAGCATGGTACCACAATGAGAACAATGTAAAGTCAACCCAATTCAAGCCAATCATAATACCACTACCTCATGGTTCCACCTCATATATATATAGTTTCAATAGAATATAGCCTCCCAAAAAATACCGCCCCCTTCTCAAGGGGGCCCAATAGGAAATGAGCCCCTTTGTGACATAAACAAGGGGCCGATTTCAAAAGAGTACCGTTCAGACACGCCCATTCAGAAAATCACTGAAATGAAAGGCAAGGCTTAGAGTTAATGAATGTTTTTTTGGGGGGCTGGAAGAGACACTGGGAAGACCAAAAAACAAGAACAAAAAAAGAAAAATGAGAACACTACAGAGCGAGAAAGGGAGGTGACCAGACAGTGAGAGAGAGAGACAGGCGGAAAGAAGGTCTGATCAAACGTTAAAGTGCTGTGATGCTGAAAAAAAAAGAAAACTTGCATGCAGCCAATGAAGAATGCATTCAGCTTGAAATGTATTCATAGGTGTATGTATAATGCATGCTCCCTCAGTGGTGTGCGCACTGTGTCTGTGTGCTGTGCGTGCATGTGTGCAGGGGCGTCAAACCAAATTCTGGGGCCTGGGTACAAGGATTCACTCACATTTTGTGCTTTAACTGTTGAAAAATAGCAGATCTGCAAGCTTGTAGATCTGCTATTTTTTTGAAAAATCGTGAAGATTTGTGCAAGTCTTTGAATGTTTCAAATCCTTCTATGTTTTTTTTTTGAAAAACCTATGTTTCTAATATCAGTGGTGCTCAAACTATTTCATGCCAAGGAATTATATGTATTTTGGCCACGGACCCCCATCAGAAAATATTTAGTTCCAGGAACCCCCCAGAAGCAAAATTTGAGTCACAAATGTTTTTCTTAAAAAAATACATATATTCAAAGATTTGCACACATTTTCACCCCCCTTGTGACGCCCCTGCATGTGTGTGGGCGTGTGCATATAGCGAGTGTGTGCACGTGTGACTTCCTCCTCTGTGCGCGCTGTCCAGCTGAAGTGAGAGCTGATTGATGAGAGAGCATTTGCCTTAACGAGCCTCCAGAGTGACTTCACCTTGAGACGCATTTGGTACGCTCACTTTATACTGAAGCGTGTGTGTGTGTGTGTGTGTGTGTGTGTGTGTGTGTGTGTGTGTGTGTGTGTGTGTGTGTGTGTGTGTGCGTGTGCGTGTGCGTGCGTGCGTGCGTGCGTGCGTGCGTGCGTGCGTGCGCGCGTGTACGTGCTTGTATTACTATATTTGTGAGGGACTGTTATAACCCTAAGATGTTCTAGGGTTAAAAGTCGAGGGGAAAGGAAATCAATACCCTAATGGCATACAAAAATCTAGATAAAAATGTATCATCAAATAATCAAACCACTGAATATGCACTGAATGTTAAGTAAGGGATAACGGCTGGCTCTGTGGTCATTGTCCTGGACAACGACCAAGGTCCTGGACAACGACCAAGGAGCCAGCCGTTATCCCGCTTATTACCTGGCTACTAAATAAAATTAATAATTTTACTCAAAACTAAAAACAAAACAAAGTATTTCCTTGTTTACAGACGTCTGAAAGTATTCCACAAGTGTTGCGTTGGGCGCCCCCCCCCCCCCCCTATTTCTCGCTTCTCACAAAAACATTCTTGAGAGCAACGTTTAGTTCTAAATGTCGCTGTGTGTTTGTTTACATGGCTGACACGTCGGTTACAACACAAGATTCACGCAGTGCAGGCTGTGCAGCCTGACTGCAGCAGGTGCTCTGAGCCTTTGATTAGGCAGCGGTCTGTTATCCACCTGTTTCCAACGTCCCATCATGCATTGCGCAGAAGGCGTGCGGCATTTCCGGCATCGCAGCCGAGTGTGATCCACAAGCTCACAGCGGTCGCATCTGCGACGCAACGTGAGCTTGTATGTCTGCTGTTAACCGGATGTGTCCCACGAATAATGCTACAGTAAATTCTGGAGGAAATCAAGGAATATCAGACCTCTGATTTCAGTGATTGACCAATCAGAATCAAGCATTCAAACAAGCCGGGTAATAGAACAAACTATTAGCCGAACTACCAAGAAAATACACAATAACAAAAAAGAGGATTGTACAACAACAACAAAGTTCACGCACGCACGCACAACTAATAGTAAGGGGATTTTATAAGATATTTGACCAATCTGCTAAGTAAATCGTTACAAAGAAATGTCTTCACCAATGTGTTTCTAAAGGTGTGTAATAATATGTAAAAAGGTTGAAATTCAACTCCCGGGGGAAACCTTATAAAAAACTGATTTGTGTTTGTGTCCCATTAATTTACTATCCCGGAAAAAAATACAAAAATATTATGCTTTAAGTAGCACGTTAGGAGTCAAACGTATAGGTTCCGGACGGAACCATGTTTATTTAATACCGGAGGACAAGTTCCCCCTATGGGATAACAGCGCCATCTGGCGCTGCAACAGAGTAAAACTCATAAGCTCCCGTACGAGAAATATCATTTGTCGGGAGGGCTGTCAATCACAAACGAGGGCACCGCCCCCGAGTGTATATAAGCCCTGTGGGCTATCATAACTTCCTCTAAAGCCGCACCTCTGCGCCCGCAACTAGCGAACCGAGGGGCTTTATTCGGGGGACCTTGTCCTCCGGTATTAAATAAACATGGTTCCGTCCGGAACCTATACGTTTATTGTCATACCTCCAGACAAGGTCCCCCTATGGGACTCATACACTCCCCGAGAAGCCATGAACCGACAAGACTGTCGTGCACACCGACCACACCCGGAAGGAGGTCCCGTCAACCGACGTGACCCCTTTCAGGACTGATCCGACCCAGACCCACAGGGCCTGGGCGTGTTCAGACAGAAAAAGACCCTGACAGACCGAGGCCTGCCTTATGCACTAAGGGCAGACACAGGTCCACCTTATAAAACTGCAGTAATATAAGGGAAAAACTCAGGGTCCCCCCCCCATGTATCCTAGAGACAGTAGCATGCTGTCTCAGGAAGGGGAGAGAGCCGCCCCACTACATAGTAGGAAGGGCAGCAGCACCCAGAACCGTATGCGCCATAGCAGAAGGCGCAACGTCCAGGTGATAGTAGGTCGCAAAGGTGGACGGCGAAGACCAATTCGCCGCTGCACAAATCTCCTCAATGGAGACACCTTTGGACAAAGCCCAAGAGGTAGACACACCCCTAGTACTGTGGGCCTTAAGTGCTTCCGGCACTTCAGACCCAGACCGGGTGTAAGCCAACCTAATTGCATCCACAAGCCATCTCGACAGAGTGGGCTTGGACACCGCTTTTCGTTGACGGGCATTCATGACCACGAAAAGCCGAGAAGTAGACCTGCTGTCCACCGTCCTATCACAGTAGGCCTTCAGGGCCCTAACTGGACAAAGACAATGAAGACGCCTATCCTCCTCCGATGCAAACGGAGGAGGATGGAAAGCCGTCAAAACAACAGGTTCCTTCGGGACCACACGGTTCTTAGGAATAAAACTCAAATGAGGTTTAAGAAGAACCTTGGAGTCATTATTGAGAAACCTCATACAATCAGGGCTCACAGAGAGCGCATGAAGGTCGCTCACACGCTTAGCCGTAGACAAGGCAAGCAAAAGAGCTGTTTTGAAACTTAAATGTTTCAAAGAGGTCCTCCCAATCGGTTCAAAGGGTGCCTTGCAAAGGCCCTCAAGAACCACTTGTAGATCCCAAGCAGGAAACAAGGCTCTGGTCACAGGTCTCAAATGGTCAACACCATGCATGAACTGGACCACCTCAGGGATTTTAGAAAGGCCTTTGCCTGCCACCCCCAGGTGGCATCAATAGCCGCTAAATAACCCCTCAGTGTAGAGAACGCCAGACCAAGGTCCAGGCGGTCCTGCAGGAAATCTAACACCCTCTGGGCCGAAGCTAAATGAGCCACCACAGGTGGCTCCTGTAGCTCACACCAGTCCAAAAAGGCATTCCACCTTCCATCATACACAGCCCTAGTAGAGGGGGCTCTAGTACTCTGAATAGTGGCTACAACCGTCGGTGAGAAGCCTGCTGCGAGCAGGTTCTCCCTCTCACGGGCCAAACCCACAGGTCTAGGCCCCGTGGGTCTGGATGGAAGATCTCGTCCCCTGCCTGGCGCAGCAGATCCCTGTGCAAGGGAAGCCGCCAAGGGGGTCGAGAGAGCAGTGGGGTGATCAGAGACCTCCACACTCCCCTGGATGGTGTCACCAGAAGAACCTCCTGGTTGGAACATCTGATCCTCTCCAGAGTGGGAAGGATCAGTTCCAGGGGTGGAAACGCGTAGAGAAGACCTTGTGGCCATTTGTAAGCAAACGCGTCCGTCCCCAGAGGAGAAGGTCCCCTCACTGAGAAGTAAAGGGGACACTTCGCGTTCTCCTGGGAGGCAAAGAGATCGACTCGAGGTTGACCGAACCTGGAGAAAATCTGCCTCACCACCGCAGGGTGGAGAGACCAATCCTCGTAACGAGGCTCCCCCCTGGACAACAGATCGGCGCCGCCGTTCTGAAGGCCCGGGACATGGGAGGCTCTGATGGACCTCAACCGAGGCAAGCACCAGAGGGTCATCTCGCGCGCCAGCTGATCCAGCGTACGCGAGGAGAGGCCGCCCTGTTTGTTGAGATAATACAGGGCCGCCGTGTTGTCCGTCCTGACCAGGACATGGCAACCCCGGAGAAATGGTTCGAAATGCTTGAGCGCCAAGTAGATCGCCATTAACTCCAGATAGTTGATGTGGTACTCCAACATGGCCTGGGTCCAAAGACCCCTGGCTGAGCGCCCCTCGTGGGTGGCGCCCCACCCTGAGCGGCTGGCGTCTGTGGTGATCACCTTGCGTGACACCACTTCGCCCATGGAGACCCCACTCGTCAACAACGCCTGGTCCCTCCATGGGACCAGAGCGTCCATGCAGACCTGGCTGACTGTCACCTTCCTGTACCCTTGAAGGGAAGGAATCCTGAGCGCCAGTGACCACCGCTGGAAGGGTCTCATATGAAACCTGCCCAGACGCAGAAGTTGCACCGCTGACGCCATCAGCCCAGTCAACTTCATGCACTCCTTGTACCTGACCACCTGGTTCAGTCGGAAGGAGCCGAGACAAGTCAGAAACCTGTCCACCCTCTCCGGGGAGAGGCGAGCGGACATGGTGGCCGAGTCCAGAGATATTCCTATAAAGGAAATCTGCTGGGAGGGTGACAACATGCTTTTGCCAAAATTGACGTTGAAACCCAAGGCCTTCAGGTGTGACAACACCAGATTGGTATGGCGCGCCGCTTCTGAGCAGGAGGCGGCGGAAATCATCCAATCGTCTATGTAGTTCGCCAGCCTGACTCCCTGATGCCTCAGTGGAGCAATGGCTGCCTCGGTCACTTTCACGAAAACCCGAGGGCTCAGGGAAAGACCGAAAGGGAGGACCGTGTACTCGTACAGGCGCCCCTCGAAGGCGAACCGCAGGAACTTCCTGTGTGGGGGATAAATGAGGATGTGCTGATAAGCGTCCCTCAGATCCACTGAACAGTGGAAATCCCCCTGTCTCACTGATTTCATCAGTGACTCTGACGTCAGCATCCTGAATTTGAACTTTTTCAAGTGCTTGTTCAGAGCACGTAAGTCCATAATCGGACGCAGCCCCCCTCCTTTTTTCTGAACCAGAAAATAACGGCTCCAGAAGCCTAAACGGCTCTGGTCGCGTGATAACTCCACTATAGCGCCCTTGCGCAATAGTGAGTCTATCTCCTCCCTCAAGGCATCCGCTTTCAAGCCGCGGGCTCGAGTGTAAATAACCTTGCTGGATAGGGAGGGTATTTCCGCGAACTGTAGTCTGTAGCCCCGTGTCACCGTCCGAAACACCCAGTGATTCGGATTGCAACGCTTCCATTGCTCTGCACACTGTGCTAACGTGTTGCTGAGCAACGGAGAAGCCTTGGGGTTGTACCGCCTGAGCGGGACTACTGGGCCGGGAGGGAGAGGTTCCGTATCCGGGCACGTATCCGTATCCGCTAGACGCCGGGCCGGAAGGCGCGGAGACACCGGCGGAAAGAGCGTTTCCGTTTCCGGTACGCTTATTTCCGTATCCGGTGGGAGACGGACACGTGACCTCCAAGAAGCCTCGCTTGTTAAAAATACAGGCGGCACATAGCGTGGAGCCCGGGGGACAGGGTTCATCGCATAAGTAACATAATCCCCGGCTCGGGGAATTGTATTTACGTTTACAACCTGTGCTAAGGCCTTTATATGCTTCCTTGCGGGAAGACGAGGCCGACCCTGGGTGATATGTGTTGGCTTCTTCCCTGACGCTAAGACCAAACTCCTGTCCTGAACTAGAGTCGGCATAACAGTGCCGCTCGGTGGAGACAGAGGGGTATTGCACACTAGTGAGACCATACCATTGTGAATAGGAATTAGCTTGTCTGGGAACATTTTGCAAAGAGAAATATTCTGCTTGTAACCTGTCTGCGTGACTGGAGGAAGCGATATTTTCTGAGTGGAAAGAAATTCCAGCCTGGACTTCTCTACACTGGCTAAATTCATGCAAAATGGGGTCGTCTGTACTAAAGCAGGTGGGTTTGAAATAAACAGGCATTGTTTTATCAACACACTTTTTAATACAGGCACTGGAGGAGAGCACAGAGGAGGAATAAACATTGATTTCTTGGCATAAGAAAATTTGTTCATATTGTCCAAACGTCTGCGCTTGCAAGGGGGGGTCCCCTGAATTTTCAGGGGGACCCCGCCAGAGTCCAGTGTCACTTTCGCGGCGGCTTCCCACAGGCTTTGTGGGAGCTGGCCGGTATCCCGTGCCTGGGAGGGTGGCGGGATTGGGAGCGGGCCTGAGCCCCCGCTGCAGTGCGAGGGGGTCCCGCGGAGGAAGAAGAGGGGGTCCTAGGGGGATTGTTCTGTTTCCCCTGCTTGGAGGAAGAGCGCCCCCTGTCAGCCTGACCAGGGGCCTTGCTCCGTCCCTGTCTCTTTTCCTTTCTGGGTACCTGGGGGTCCGTCGTGGCCTCCAGGAGCTCCAGAGTGATCTTCTTATCCGCCACCTCCTGGCGGAGAAGCTCCAGTCCACCGCCCATGAGGGAGGTAGGGTGGCCGGGGAGGTCTTGCAGGACCTTCTCGGTCTCCTCTCCGGAACTGCCAGGACACTTTACCTTATCAAGCCACCTGGCACGTTCCGCCTGGATGCAATAATCCATGCCGTGTCCAAGCCACTCGATGGCGTGGACGTTCAGGTCCATCAGCATGCGCAGCGACTTGTCCATTTCCTCCACCATCACGTCAGGCACCTCCCGCATCTCGCTAAGGAGGCGCCTGGTGGAGAAAAGCAGCAGCTGGGTGGCGTTCATCGTCCTGGCTGCCAGCGCGGAGGCTCTGTAAGAGTTCCTAACCCTGGAAGACTGCTTGTCGTCAAAGGGGATGGCAAACCCAGGAGGCTTCTTCCCCACGGCCAGATTGAGGGGATTGCGGCCTCCAGGACCGGTCCGCTCATGACCTGACTTGAGGCTCCCGATAAGGGACTGCGCCATCAGCTTGTCCATGGGAGGGCACAAGGGGATTCCCGCCTTCTCTGCGTCGCTGCAGTCGACCAGGAAGGGGAGCTTGGGGGGGTCCTTGTGTGTAGCCCAGGTTGAATGCAGGGCCTCTGCAAAGCCTGGGACCAGTGGGAGCTTTTCCATTCGAAGCGGGGGAGAGGAATCCACATCCTGGCCAAGGAGGGGAACTCTAGCCCGTGGTCCGAGTGGCGCGTCTCCGAGCGGCAGCTCCAGGCCACAACGGATGGTAGCACGTTCCAGCACCGAGAGCTCGTCCATGGGGATGGAGTCTGGGTCTTGTGCCGCTGCCCCTCTCGCCCCAGCCGGCATGGAAGGGGGGAGAGAGGCAGAAGGGGCTTGGGAGGACGCGGCGGAGGTGGAAGCCTCGGCATGAGGAACCACCCTGGCCGCGCCTCCGCCCTGTCCGGAGGGGAAAGTGGACTCGTCTTCCTCCGAGTACTCACCCTCCGTGTCCACCTCATCCATGTCGCAGTCCTCTAGCTCCGGTTCGTCTCCGTCGCTAGCGTGCCAGGAGACGGGGCTAGGTGGCCGCATAGCCCGTAGCTGGGGGACGGAGAAAGAGAGAGGAATGTCACCGACGACTAGAGGGTGGAATTCTTTGGGGGGGACGGTCCAGGTTGCAGCTGGCGGTGGAGCAACGTGGGCGGTCTTGCATGTTCTCTTCTTGGGCACGGCACCAGTCGAGCCCGTCGGAGAAACAGCAGGGAAAGCAGGGGCCGCAGACCCGCTAGCATCGGGGCTACCGAAGCTAGCTGAGGGCGAGGCCGCTGGAGGCCTAACCACGTGGCGAGAAGCAGCGCTGTGGCGTACAGCGCTGTCCGGCACACGAGGAGAGGTGTCTGGGAGGGATCCGGCGGAGACCGTGGTGTGAAGGCCGTAACCAGCGCCAGCGATCTCACAGCGGGCCTCGAGGGCTGGAACATCATACTGGAGGCAATCAGTACAGTTCACCCCCAAGGCCGGGGCCGGAGGGGACAGAGAGGCCAAGGCGTGTCCTACCCCCATGCAGACAATGCAGAACGGATGAGTATCTTCATTGGCGATGAGGCCTTTGCAGCTGGGAAGGCCGCACTTCTTCGGTACCCTAGCTAGCAGGCTGCTAACTGTGGGCCGACGAGCCACCATCGTGAGCTAACCGAAGCTAAGCTAAGCTAGGGCAGGGACACACGTGGCAGAACGTACAGAGAAGAAGTAAAAAGACTCAAAGCGAAAGTGAAGAAAAGACCGAACTGTAGGAAGAATAGAAGTAGAAAACGTACGGGAGATAATCTATAAAGGCCAGTGGCCGACTTCCTAGCCGTCGCTTTAGGCTAAACTTTACAGAATTAAAACTTATATGGCTGAGTTCGCGACACTCTAGTTGCAGGTAAGCAGAGGTGCGGAAGAGGAAGTTATGATAGCCCACAGGGCTTATATACACTCGGGGGCGGTGCCCTCGTTTGTGATTGACAGCCCTCCCGACAAATGATATTTCTCGTACGGGAGCTTATGAGTTTTACTCTGTTGCAGCGCCAGATGGCGCTGTTATCCCATAGGGGGACCTTGTCTGGAGGTATGACAATAAACTAGGGGTTTTTCATGATGCTGAATCCATTGCAAGCATTCGTTTTGCACAAAAAAAAAACATTCCGTGGGCTAAAAACGGACCCACAAAACGATTATTTCGCGATTAATAATCACTTTTCACCGTTTTGTAGGGGCCATTTGTTGCCCACGGAATGTTTTTCGTGCAAAACAAATGCTTGCAATGGATTCAGCATTATGAAAAATCCCTAGTTTGACCCCTACTTAAAGCATATTTGTTTATTTATTTTCCTGTATAGCAAAGTTAATGGGACACAAACAAAGGTTTCCCCCGGGAGTTGAATTTCAACCTTTTAGTACATATTATTACACACCTTTAGAAACACATTGGTGAAGAAATGTCTTGGTAACGATTTACTTTGCAGATGTTCTTATGTTCCCCTTACTATAAAGAGAGTTGCGCACAGTCACCTCTCACTACAGGTAAAGCACTAAAGCTTGAGCCCCTGCGGTACCAACAATAAGTTGGCTAGGGAGCACAGAGGGCACAATGCTCTGCCTGGCTGCCAGGAGCTCAATGAGCTTGCAGCACAGTTTCTCATGCCTTTTTTTTTTTATACACCAAGGCAGTGAGTGGCTGATTGATTGCACCGGTGCTCAATCGGTCACTCACTGCTCTGGTGTAACGAGGCGGGTTGTGGAGGGAGCTGGACCTGGAAGGAGACATTACATACAGCCCAAAGTTATAAGTGACTGCGGGCTTCTTTTCCCCTGACGTTGCTTGTAAATATTGGTACCGGTAGTTGCTTACTTGTGCTTGTTGTTTAAACCAGTGGTTCTCGAACAGGGGCGCCACAAGGAGGGGGGGAGTGGGACTGAGTTACTAGGGCCCAACTTAGGCCAAAGGCAAGGCCCTAACCCTAACCCAAGGTGGAGGGGCCTTAGTTATTTTATACTTAAGCTATTGAAAAATAGCAGATCTACAAGCTCACAGCGCGGCACCGAGTGCCGCACTGCGAGCTTGTATATCTGCTATTTTTGAAAAGTCGTGAACATGTGTGCAAATCTTAGCCTGATCTCAGACTCAGCTCACGCAGTAGTCTGAAACTGTGCCTATTCTGAGCGATTTACGGGGAGGGACTTTTTTCACGGTGGACGCGACGCACGGTTGCGGTGTGTGTGTGTGTGTGTGTGTGATTGTGTGTGTGTCTCTGTCTGTGCCAGTGACTGCTTCCACACAGAACTGCGACCAGAAACATGTAATCAACATTAACAGCTTGGTGAAATCAGCACGCGCGCAGGGGCGCTGGAACTCCCAAATCCCAAGGGGAGCTGAGCCTGGAGGAGTGCATGCGTGCGGCCCTTGGCCGCACGCCGAAAATTCACGTTTTTTATTCGGTTTTGGGTTATTTTTATTACGGTTTCGGGTGCTTATTCCCCGCACAACGGTGTAACAAGGAGCTATATAGTTACTAGTTATTTTAGCACACAGTGCAACACACAGCACGCATGCACACACACAGTCACTCACGCACACACTACAAAATCGGGTATTATTTTTGTAACAGTTTTCTACTTTTTTTTTATTCCCCATATACAACGGTGTTAGTTTGCAACAATGAGCCTATAGACAGTTTCTAGTTCTCAAATAAATAGACTTTGGTGTGCCATCAAAGCAGGATTTAAATTTGACTTCCCTTCTGACCGGAAGTGGCAAGGTGACCATGTGATTAGGTCACCATGTGATAATCAAATACCTTTTTTCAACATATTTTATTCTCCAAAGTCAAATACATTATTGTTTTAATATAGCTCTGTGTGTGTGTATATATAGGCTTATTTAAAAAAAAAAAAAAACGTTTTTTTTTTTCTCCCCACCACCAGGGGAGCTGCAGCTCCCTCAGCACCCCACTTCCAGCGCCCCTGCACGCGCGTGCGTGTGTGTGTGCCTTCCTCAGCCTGCCTGTGTGTGTGCAACTTCGTTTGAATCGTTTCAACTACTGCGCGGATTGGATATTCGTTAGACCCACCCCCACCCCCCGCGCTCATTGGACGGGCCGAAAATAAATCCTGATTCGTGTACTCAGCTCCAGACCAGAGAAAGAGTCCACTCTGAGAGTGGGCGGGGTCTATGGTCTGGAAGCAGGCTATGCAAATCTTTGAATATGTGTGTTTTTTAAGCGAATATTTGTAACCCAAATGTTGCTTCTGGGGGGGGGGGGGGGGGGGGGGGGGGGTCCCTGGAACTAAATATTTTGAGATGGGAAACATAGGTTTTAAAAAAATAAACTTTGAAGGATTTGAAATATTCAAAGACTTGCACAAATCTTCACGATATTTCAAAAATAGCAGATCTACAAGCTTGCAGCGCAGCACTCAGTGTCCGCGTTGTGAGCTTGTATATTTGCTAAAGCACAAAATAATGCATAATAATAATCTGTTCCCAGTCTAAATGGGAACAGATTTTGAGTTGCGGGAGTATAGAACTGCTTATTTGGACTTATGAGACAGGCAGATCTACTTTTTTTCTTCTTCTTCTTCTTCTTCTTTTTTTTTTTTACAAAATCAAACAAAAAACACATTCAAATATTTATATTCCGGTTTGAATCCCATGGCATCTTCCAGGGTTTTTAAGCTTTGAAGTAATTGGGTCATCACCCCTTGAGTTGTGCAGCACATTATATGAGATGCATGGCAACACTACTTTGCGAGAAATGGATCTTAGATATAGTGATGTTTGTGTTGCGGTGCTTTTCTCAGACCACTGCTGGTTTAATTATCCATAATAATTAATTATTGTTGTAGAGTCGACAGAACATGCTGTACATAATCACTGGTGCTTTTTTCAGGCGCTGCTTGGAGCGAGTTTAATAATCCATTTATTCATTGAGCGATGCATTATTGACAGAACAGCCTCAGACCCATTCCATTGTTTTAATATTTTTTTTATTGGGACAATCAATGTGGTGGAACAAATAATGGATTATGCCTCCAGGCTTCATCAGCTTTGCTCGTCACATGCTCACTGCTCACGATTGGATATAACCTGGGGTGCCGCGACGGCAGTCCAGGGGTGCCATGACGGCAGTCCAGGGGTGCCGCGACGGCAGTCCAGTCCAATTTGATATTATTTGGAATTGGACACTTGAAAAAATATTTAGTATCATTTTAAACTTCAAGTACAAAGTTATTTTCAGTCAGTTCTAACCAAAATGGCTATTATCTCAACGATTTCCTCGCAACATAATCACAACATAACACAGCACCTCGTGCGAGGCGTTGTGTACTTGTAGATTTGGACATACAAGGTTTCCACCCGACAACAACGATAGAGGGCGCACACACACACACGCACACGCGCACACACACACACACACACACACACACACACACACACACACACACACACACACACACAAAAGTACGTACACACGCACACGCACTTCATTGTTCAGGTCGGCGGTTCAAATCCCGGCTCCGCCTGTCCACCTGCCGAAGAGTCCTTGAGCAAGACTCGCATTGCATGGTTTCCTCCGCCGTCGGTGTATGAATGTGTGTGTGAATGGGTGAATGTAATGCACATTCTATGTAAAGCGCCTTGGGTAAAGGCGCTATACAAATGCACCATTTACCATTCGTGCAAAACCGCTTACAAACAAACTCGTACAGACAAACACCCACACACACAGCAATAGAAATGAATGCACACTCATGCATAGTGCATGGAGTAATTTGTGGATACCGAACCCTCTCTCTCTTTCACACTCACACGCACATAGGGGCGTCACAAGGGGGGGGAAGTGGGACTGAGTTACTAGGGCCCAAGGTGGAGGGGCCTTAATTATTTTATACAATCAGACTTGTAGATCTGCTATTTTTGAAAAGTTGTGAAAATGTGTGCACATCTTCGAATAACGTTTGTAACTAAAAATTTGCTTCTGGGGGTCCCTGGAACTAAATATTTTGATATGGAGGGTCTGTGGCCAAACACATATCATTTTGGTGATATGAAAAAGTGTGAGCAGACTTGACGATTTCACGATTTTTCAAAAATAGCAGATCTACAAGCTCGCAGCGCGGCACTCGGTGCCGGGCTGTGAGCTTGTATATCTGCTGTTTTTCAATAGTTAAAGCACAAAAGAATGCGGAATAATGCGTTCCCAGTCTAAATGGGTTAAACCCCCTCCCGCTATGAAGAACATTCATGGGGGGCCCGCAGCGAATCCTTGTACCCAGGGCCCAGAAGTTGGTGCGACACCCCTGCACGTACACACACACGCACGTGTGTGCGCGCGCACACACACACACACACACACACACACACACACACACACACACACACACACACACACACACACACACACACTGTAGCAGATCTAAACCCAGGGTGAATGCACACTCAAATCACTGTCATACTTGTCAGGCCTTCTCTTCACCTCTCTCTGACACATGAACACTCTGGAGGAATAACAACTATACTGGAACTAAACACTGACAGTCTTCGTCTAAGTCAGTGTGTGTGTGTGTGTGTGTGTGTGTGTGTGTGTGTGTGTGTGTGTGTGTGTGTGTGTGTGTGTGTGTGTGTGTGTGTGTGCGTGTGTGCGCGTGCGTGCCACGTGCGTGTGTGTGTTTACGTGTGTGTGTGCCTTTAGCAAGATTTTACACAATTCTCCAGACCAAAACAGACCCAGGCATCTTGCATTCATGTTTAGCATAATTATTAGGTATTAAACTGATGTCTCTGTAGTGACAAGAAGAAAAAAAAAAGTCCCTACGCTGGGATGAATATTCACTGAAAATAGCAGATTACGACGCTTTGTGTTGCAATGTGAAAACAGGAGGGGGCCAGGAGGACGGGAGTATAGAGTATAGAGTTAGTGGTTAATGTTATTTATTTAATTTTTTTTACGACGTAATCCATGCAGTTCAGAAGTTTCTGAATTTAATACGATTTGGCAGTTTACGAAATATGTGACAACTTGTTATATAAATAATGGTGACACATGCTGAAGAGTTTCTCACTAAATAGTACATGCATGCATATCTGTGCTGATTCAGACCATGTTCACTAGTAAGAGACCACACCTCTGCTCAGGTTAACAGCATTTATTGAACAAGTGAGATGTATGCATGCAGTATTGCGAGTGTGTGTGTGTGTGTGCGTTGCTGAGGAGCCCGAGGTAGGGCGAGGCTCAGGATGGGGAAGCAGCCTCGGGAGCGAGACGACCCGGTTTGCTCGGTCCGTGAGCCAACTGTCATCTCTGCTCCTGCACTGCCCACCTCGATGCTCCTAGGAAATAGAGAGACGAAAGTTAGTGTGATGAAACGAGAAACGAAGTTAGCATGGTAAAACGATTCGAATAAAGGTGGTGACTGGGGAGGGGGTGGGGATTTGCGTTCTACCTCAGCAGAGTCAAACAGGTAAGTGACATGATCTGAGGTGTATTTATTCTGTGTGATTGCTGTGATAGGGAGAACACGGGTGAATTTAATAAGGTGATAAGGAACGTGCGTGGCTGCGGAGAGCAGAGGCAATATGGATGGCTGAGACGAGCGGTGACGGGGATCGCAGTGGGTGGTCTCCACTCCTGAACTTGCGTTGAGCACAAGTGCACAACTACATTTAAAGGGGCCCCACGATGAATTCCACATTTGTTTTCTTGTTTTTTGGTCTTCCCACGTCTTCCAGCCCCCAAAAAGAACCCCATTCATTAACTCTAAGCCATGCCTTTCATTTCAGTGATTTTCTGAATGGGCGTGTCTGAACGGTACTCTTTTGAAATCGGCCCCTTGCTTATGTCACAGGGGGCTCGTTTCCTATTGGGCCCCCTTGAGAAGGGGGCGGTACTTTTTGGGAGGATATATTCTATTGAGACTATATATACTGTATGAGGTGGAACCATTAGGTAAAGTGGTACTAAAATTGGAACGATACAGAAAAGATTACGATTGACGCTACATGGTTCTTATCGCGGTTCTCTAATATTCTCTGTATCATTCCAATTTTAGCCCAAAGACAGCGCCCCGTTGCCAACAAAGGGCATTTTGGTATTGCATCTGAAACGGCTTCGAATTAGAAACAGACAGAACATGGCATTTCAATATCTGAGTGGTTGTTTAGGCTAAAACCTGTATGAAACCGTATTATGGACCAATATTTATATAAAATATATATTTTGAAAAGCATGGTGGGGCCCCTTTAACTTCTTAACTGCCAGGGGCCACAAGAGGCTGCCAAAATGCCAGACATTTCTCCATAAGCCTTCGCTATAACATCCGGGTACCCAGGCAGAAGTGCATTGGGTTTTCACTGCAAACAGTGTTATGAACGTGAACCGGAGGAAGAGAGCTAACAGTTAGCTATCGGCTTTTTTTTTTTTTTGAAGCCCGATTAAAGGCTATTTAGCTGCAAAAAAACTTTTTCGCTGCCCTAGGAACACAGTTCAGAGAAAAAGGTCTCTAAAGATGTGAGAATGTATTGGATTAGGTGGCGCGATGCGGCGGCGTTACCCGATTACGAGCCGGTGGAAAGAGATCGCGGTAGGCGGCCTGGATCAAAATTTAGACGGGGGCTTCGTCGAGGCCTCCGATTATTTAATTCATTTTATTAAAGAAACCGGAATTGTTCGGTTTTGGTACCTCGGATACGTCGCGCAAAAATAGAGTTTTTTTGGGGGGCTCTAAACTTTATTCTAAACCGTTTTCAATGGAATAAATCGGCGGAACTTGTAGAATGGCTCGTTGGAAAGCGATGGACGAGCCAGGACCACCCACGTCTCTACAAGCAGCTCAGGGTAAGTAAAATAGCAAAAAGAATATTGGATTGGATTGAAAAAAAGAACCGAAATTGTTCGGTTTTAGCACTAAAAGAGAACATACGTTGTGCCCTGGTACATCAGTTGGTAGAGCACTCTGACTTGGATACCGGACCCCAACAACTCATGCACATGAGTAGCATGGCTTGCAGGGTTCGAGTTATGTGGGGGCCAATGGGGGCTTAGCCCCCATAGATAAAGTCTGGGACCCCATAGTCAAAAACCCCTATGGGGTCTCTTTGTGTGTTTTTTTTTTTTTTTTTTTTTCTCCCCTGCACTCTCTGGCTCTCATCAACACAAACGTAACCTCTCAGTGGCATGTAGGTGCTATTTGGCTACTATTTTCCAGGACAATTTCAAAATAAACATGTTGAATGATCGATTGTATAGATGAAAAAATAAAAATAAAGACTCATAGGACGAGCCTTTAACGGTCGTCCACTCTGTCGTCAGTGCGTATCTTGCGCCCTGATGGACTCGTGGTGAAATTAACAACACAGGCATAAAGGAATATAACAGAACACCAAGACAAGACCATGTAGGCTATAAAGGCATTAAACATCGTCCTGCTCGTCTCATCGTCACTCAGTCAACAATTGGTGAGTGAGTCGTGGCTTTAGAGTTGGAGTAATGATGGATGCTATGCTGCTAGCTAACACTGTTTTGGCTAGCGTTGTGGACACATTGTATGGGTCCTGAAAATAGCAGATCTAGAAGTTCACAACGCAGCGCGAAGCGATTCCTTGTGAGCTTGTAGATATTTTCACTTCTACTTGTTTGGGTTTAGTTTCTCTTGGTTCACGGGCTAAAACGTTTGGGAAGCAATACCATAATGCTTGCTGTAGTAGAACAGTGGTGTAAAATTAAGTAGATAACTGAAAAGCTTTTGGAACTGAATGATTATATGATACTGGTGTTGTCTGTCTGTTGGAGTGTTGGTACCAAGAATTCCATCTACTATAACTATATAGACTATCTTGCTGGCTGGTGCATGTGGAAAGGGGCAAAGGGAAAGTGTAGTGTGCCGTTCCCGATTGTTTAGCAAAAAAAAAACCCTGCGGAAACCCGAATAAAATGCGATAAAAACGCGAATTGTAGGGCCCCCATAGCTCTGGGAGTATAACTGGAACACTGATGGCTTGTATGTATTATGTAATATGTGCATTAATTACTGGCAGTCATAAATCCATCTCCCTGGTCTAGCACCTGGTACGGTATACGCCCTCTTTATTTATTCTTTATCAGGATCCCAATTAGCAAAAATGTATACAGTAAAAGCAGACAACAGTAAAAATGTTGCCCTCTAAAATAGACAAAATCTAGTTAACAGCAAAAACAGTGAAAACGTTCTGCAAATAAAAACAGAGACAACAATGACCACAAATACAGTGTTTTCACAAAATACATAAATAGAAACCAGTACCATACACAAACTTTAGAAGGCAATGGTAGCCAGTCAGGAGGGAACATGGGAAATGGGACAGATCCATGTTGATGAAATGACTTTAGAGACTGTGTACCACTTTGCATGATTTTAGGGCTAAATATGTAGGAGTAGTGTCAAAAAATGTGTTTTGCAAGAATCGGCCACATGGTGGCGCTAGAAGAGGGCCATGTGACAAAAATCAGGGGTGGAGATTGTGATTTGCCATTTAAGGAGTGTGTGCGCAAAGTTTGGCATGGATAGGGGCAACGGTGGCGGAGATATGACTAGGGCAAAAGTGTGACGTGACGTGTGACGGACAGAGTGACAGACTGACAGACAGCCGGTGGAGGTTTTGATAGTAACGGTCGCAATAAGGTACAAAAATAGAAAAACAATTACACCTATAAAGGACACATCAATTGCCCTTCCTCCTCTTTGGTCGGCTGGTAGCGTACGCTAAGCCTACTTGCTTAACATAACGAAGTGCAACAGAATAATATGAGTATTTATAATTAATAAATCGCTGTTAGTCTACATAATGATGCCAGAAATCTAATTTGAATTGCCAACAGTGCATTAGCCTGGAGTGAAATGATTTAATAACAAAGTCTTGCCTAGCCTAAACTGCGGTGCAGTTCAGGGGTCTGCCATGAAAATAGTCAGACTGCATGAATCAAAATTGCACTACAGCAGGCACGGCAAAGTCCCTGTAGTAAGGGGAACATAAGAAAATCGCATTAACTTTACTATACAGGAAAAAACTACAAAAAATAAATCTGCTTTAAGTAACATGTGAGGGGTCAAACTAGGGGTTTTTCATGATGCTGAATCCATTGCAAGCATTTGTTTTGCACGAAAAACATTCCATGGGCGACAAATGGCCCCCACAAAACAGTGAAAAGTGACGATTCATCACTAAACCATTGTTTTGTGGGTCCGATTTTAGCCCAAGGAATGTTCCGTGCAAAACAAATGCTTGCAATGGATTCAGCATCATGAAAAACCCCTAGTTTGACCCCTCACATGCTACTTAAAGCAGATTTATTTTTTGTATTTTTATCCTGTAACACAAATCAGTTTTTTTTATGAGGTTTCCCCCAGGAGTTGAATTTCAACCTTTTAGTACATATTATTACACACCTTTAGAAACACATTGGTGAAGAAATTTCTTGGTAAGGATTTACTTCGCAGATTGGTCAAATATCTTATAAAATCCCCTTACTACTGCCCTTTTATCCGTCTGTAAAAAGTGCCCTCTCCAGGCCATGAATGCATGCTTTTACTGTGGTGAAAGAAATGCAGATGCCCTCTTTCCATGCCATACATGAAGGCAGCATTCGAGAGAATGGCCCTTTCCAAACTCTCCTGACCTTGAATGCAGCATCTTATGCTGGAAGAATTGCCCTCTCAGGCTCTCTGTGTGGAAATACATGCTGTACGCCACATCTCCAGTATTGACTTGATTATGCTTAGTTCAGTGTGTTATAACGCACCAAAAATAGCCGACCTCCAAGCTCACAACGCGTCGCGCTGATCGAGGTCGGCTATTTTCGATATTTTCACCAGCCCCTGCCTCTCTCACATTCTCTGCACCTCCCTGCACTACAGCAGTGTTTAACACCTCAAATGGCTATAACTCGGTTACCATGCTCTGATCAGGACAACATATAGGGCTGGTGTTGAAGGCCGCGTAGCTCCACATAAGATCCATAGGTTGATGAAACCTTGGGCTTTGCTTTACTTGTGAAAGAAAACAGGACTCGTGCGTATCTGTCTCATTTAAGAGCTTCTCAAGGTGAAATCTAATGGCCATGAAGCTACAGTAGCTCTGTGTGCGTGTGCGTGCGTACGTGCGTGCGTGCGTGCGTGCGTGTGTGTGTGCGTGCGTGTGTGTGTGTGTGTTTGTGTGTGTATGTGGGGGGGATGTGGTATTTCTCATTAAAAGTCACGGCTGGTTGAGTTTGTCTTTTGTTTTCCAACCAATTAGGAGACAAGATTGACAAATTTACTCCCTCTCTCCTTGCCATCTAACCCTACTTATCCTTTGTATGTCCTCCATAGCATCTTTCCTCCTCCTCTCCTCTCCTCTCCTCTCCTCTCCTCTCCTCTTTATATTCTCTTTCTGTCTTCCTTAGTGTCTCTCTTACTCTCTAGCAGGCATGTGCACACGTAGACATCAAAGGGGGCTTGAGCCCCTGCCCTTTTATCTGTCTGTAAAAAGTGCCCTCTCCAGACAATGAATGCCGTTTTTACTATGGTGAATGAAATGCAAATGCCCCGTTTCTATGCCATACCTGAAGCAGCATTTTGGCCTTGTCCAAACTCTCCTGAACTTGAATGCAGCATCTTATGTTGAAATAATTACCCTCTCTATGTAGAAATCCATGCTGTTACGCCACATCTCCAGTATTCACTTGATTATGCTTAGTTCAGTGTGATATCCCACAGATTACACACGCCCGAGGTGAATTTGAAAACTCGACCAATGATGAAAAACTTCCATACCCATCCCATAATACACGGCAGCAAGATTTGCGAACTGTTGCGACAAAAGAAGGCTAGAAACACAAACACCCTAAGGACTACAAACCATGGATTGACATCTAGACCTACTGCACATACAGTATGAAACAGAGCTGATACCTTTAAATACCTTTAAACGCGTTGTGAGCTTGGAGGTCTGCTATTTTCCAGCAGACCTATTTACCAAAAGGCCTTTTAGAAATTTCAGCCCCTGCCTCTCATAACATTCTCTGCACGTCCCTGTTTTCTAGTCTTCTTGCAGTGTTATAATTGACGACCCTGAAGAAGTCTTGTCTGTCCGAAACGTTGGTCTTTGTCTCTGTGTGCCAATAAATGTTGCATCTACGAGTGTGCGGCTATACTCTTTTATTCTGAAGTGTTTATTGCGTTGGCTGGCACCGCTTAAGGACCGGTGTGCTGCTGTGCACATTTGATACACATAATGGAAGAACCTTCGGTTTCTGAATAAAAGCTCATGCTGCAACATGTGCTCCAAACAAGGCTGCAACTAAACATTAATTTTTCATAAAATGAAGAATATTTTTGATATTTTATGTGGTGGAAGGTGAAGTGGGAATACGGTGTCATTAGTTGCGTTTAATGGAAACAGTTCAAAATTCGAATAAACTTTAATTATTTCCTCCTCCAATATGCGCTTGGAGGAGGTGGATTTTGTGGCTTCGGAAAATCGAAAAAACTAAACGCGCAAAAGGGAAATGAAAACAGGTTTTTAATTCAAATGCATTGAACTCGCATGATATCGATTTGGCTGAAGGGAGCTGATGGGAGCTACTTAAACTTGTTGGCGCCGTGTTCCCAACTACTGTACCTTGTCCTTGCATCAAATGTTTATTTTACGGCGCTGTTGTGTGCAAGCCTCGTCCATCACTCACATCACTCAAGTAAATCCTATCTAACACTTCGTCGTCACACCGTGTTGCGCGCGTGTGCCAAAAGTGGCCGATCTACAATACAAGCTCACAGCACCTCGCATCGGCGGCGCGTTGTGAGCTTGCTGATCGGCTACCTTCCAGATCCAGACGCAGAAACTTGCAGGGTGAGACGTCGGGGCTGTCTGAAAAAATCTGCCCGATCCCAGCTCTGTGCAGTGTGCACTGTGTGCAGGCCCGCGATAAGTCATTTACAACAGGTCTCCCAAGAATCACATTTCATCAGTGGATGGAAACAGGCTAAATTCGCTTCATCTTTTTTTGAATTTCTGACAATTTGCTTCCTATTTTCGAAAAGGTTTATGGAAACGCAACTATTGTCAGTCGTGGAGGAGAGGGCATGCATTTCAATGAGGATTGCATCACTGCTTTTTGCCGATCCTGATGGCATCATTTGGATCAGCCTCTCACTGAACGGGTGATGTGAGCAGGGACGTGCAAAGAATGTTAGAGAGGCAGGGGCTGACATTTCTAAAAGGGCCTTTTGGTGAAAATATAGAAAATAGCAGACCTCCAAGCTTGGAGGTCGGCTATTTTCAGCACTTGATACCACACTAAACTAAGCATAAAAAAGGCAACGTGGCACATGGATTTCTACACAGAGAGGGCAATCTTTTCAACATAAGATGCTGCATTCAAGTTCAGGAGAGTTTGGACAAGGCCATTCTCTTCAATGCTGCCTTCAGGTATGGCAGGAAAAGGGAGGCATTTGCATTTCTTTCACCATAGTAAAAACTGCATTCATGGTCTGGAGAAGGCACTTTTTACAGACGTTAAAATAAAACAGTAAAGGGGCAGGGGCTCAAGCCCCCTTTGATGTCTATGTGAGCACGTGTCTGGGTGTGGGAGTGTGAAGCAGCTGGGATGAGGATCAGCATCTCCACATGTGAGGCTATTTGTCGGGGGAGCCACAGGCCCAAAAGCTCAAAGAATAGGGTTTTACCTGTGACGTCATGACATACTTTTTATTTTAGTTTTTTCTATTCATTTGGTCATTAAGGTACACAGAATGAGAGGCCTGCTCTGCCGGAAACATTGCGAAAAATGGTTATGGCCATTTGTATATTCACTCCATCGATTTCACTATACAGGAAAATAATACAAAAAAATAAATCTGGTTTAAGTAGCATATGAGGGGTCAAACTAGGGTTTTTTTCATGCAAAACAAATGCTTGCAATGGATTCAGAATCATGAAGAACCCCTAGATTGACCACTCACATGCTACTTAAAGCAGATTTATTTTTGTATTCTTTTCCTGTATAGTGACGTCGATGGGACTTTTTTTTCCGCAATGTTTCCGGCTGTGCAGGCCTCTCATAACCTGACTTGCGCCAGATGGTGGCAGTATTGCGTACCGCCCTACTTTACCATCTGAGATCTCTCTGGGAGAGTTGATCACACTCGTAAAGCCCCGGGCCGGACCAATCAGCGGCAGCTACGGGTGGGCTCTGAGCGGCTCTGAACCAATAGAGTCTGATTGCAGACCACGTGGAAACCCAGGAGGCGGATGAGTGGTTGGAGTTGGCACTCCCAGACTGTGATAGAGAGACGGCCCCATCCATCAATCACCTGCTAAAGAATTTGAAAAAATGGCCCGCCCCTTACATCGAGTCTGCCCGAACGGTCCCAGATGATGGTAAAGCAGAGCGGTATGCAGCCAGGCATACGCACTACTGCCATTATCTGGCGCAGTCAGGTTAGGCCTCTCATTCTGTGTACCTTATTGACCTAATTAATAGAAAAAATCACACCCAATGTGAAGTGAGCGGTGGTAGTGCTTGCATAACGTCTTCAGACTAGGATTTGAGTCTAGGATGTACAGGCTATGCTACACACACACATTTTGCTATGGCAAAACGCTGAGGAAAAAGGCTACAGACACACGCATGACGTCACCATGCTACACACACACGTTTTGTATGGCAAAACGCTGAGGAAAAAGGCTACAGACTATTATAGAAAAATATTATTATCCAGTCAGGGTGAAGTCAACCATTTATTGAAGAAGATTCAGCAACAGAGAAACAGCATACAGAATCAGAGAGCTCTGGCCTGCTGGCCAGAGCTTTGCCCTGTCGGGCAGAAGCCTTCCTGAAGTGTCATATGGGACACCTCTTATACACCAAGGTGCTCTCCCTAGATGGAGAGAGAATCTAAACAGCTATACTAAGTACCATACAGTATATAATAAGGCTGACTGGTTAAGTTGCAATGACCATGTATAGAATCTCTTAGTACAGATTTATGCTGGCACAGAGTAGGAGTAGAAGTCACAGTCCATGGATGTCAGCTGTTAGATTGACAGCTGCAGGTACATCTAAATGAGTAGCCTTGTGAGATTTTCTTTAGACAACTATAAATATTTCTACCACATTCCATCCTTTTTTTTTTTTGAATGAATAATCTATTCATTTACATACAACAGGATATGTATAGAGTGCCAAATCAATAGACAATTACATGTTGATATAGCTATGTAATTAATTAATTAATTCATTCATTCATTCATGATTTCCACATGATAGCTATATGTTAAATAGCTATACGTCCGCGTTCCACGGCTAACACCTTTGACTTAAGGTATTACACGTCCGAGTTCTATAGGGCAAACACCTTCTATCATGTAAGGTATTTCTAGTCTGAGATATGAGAAAGTTAGAATTTAGTAAATGTGAATCTATATTTGTTTGTACTTTGAAACTCTGTTTTACAACATCAAGAGCCCGCATGTCTCCCGTCTGACTCAAGTGTTTTCCTTGACAGTCACCACGTTTCCGGAGCTGCCCGACATCTCTTCAATGTTGGAATACCAGAGTTTAGACCATAAAACCAAATATTCTCACATTAGTGGCAAATGCCTTGTTGACACATTTTTCAGATATCAACTTTTTGATAATATTCCTATATACATTACTCAGCTTCATATCAAACATATAGTTGTTGTAGTCTTCATGGCTCTTCTCTCCGTCTTCATTTGGCTTATGGCATGTGGTGGTTAATGTCTCTGCCTCAGCGATCTCCACTGGGCTGGTGGGGTCCAGCGTCCAGTGGCTCTCACACCGCATGTGTGTCTCCTTGGCTTGGTATCCTGCTGTGGCAAAAGTCTGTTGTTGCTCGACATGGTGTCAATTCCGTCACCTCCGCTGTCAATCTGTGTTATTTGGTGGTAGGCTTGCTTTCCTTGTTAGTGAACAGCAAGCTTCCCTCTGTCCATGATGTTGGAGCTGTCTTCACAGAATAGATCGATCCGCGAGGTTCCATTCTTGTAGATTTAGTTGCTTCTGTAGTGGTCTCCTCTTTGTCCTTCATGGTGGTGGACCTGCTTTAGGTCCGCTTTCAAAAATCTCCTTTTCAAAAAATTCCTTCACCCCAGAGTTCTTTTGACCAAGTATCCATCTATGGTAAAGATGAAATATTGATCCACCCAGGGACGCCAAATATTATAGAAAAATATTATTATGCAGTCAGGGTGAAGTCAACCATTTATTGAAGAAGATTCAGCAACAGAGAAACAGCATACAGAATCAGAGAGCTCTGGCCTGCTGGCCAGAGCTTTGCCCTGTCGGGCAGAAGCCTTCCTGAAGTGTCATATGGGACACCTCTTATACACCAAGGTGCTCTCCCTAGATGGAGAGAGAATCTAAACAGCTATACTAAGTACCATACAGTATATAATAAGGCTGACTGGTTAAGTTGCAATGACCATGTATAGAATCTCTTAGTACAGATTTATGCTGGCACAGAGTAGGAGTAGAAGTCACAGTCCATGGATGTCAGCTGTTAGATTGACAGCTGCAGGTACATCTAAATGAGTAGCCTTGTGAGATTTTCTTTAGACAACTATAAATATTTCTACCACAAGACACACGCACAGCCACTCTATGTAGCGGTTTACCATCGCTCAAAAACTAAAATAAAATGTATGTTATGACATCACAGGTCCTCTCAAATTTTGGGCCTGTGGTTCTCAGCAGGAAACAAGTGGATTAGTTCACTCCGGGTACGGAATGAGACCTTACACCAAGTGAAGGGAGCGTTTCTGGGTCTTGTCCATGAGTGAGGGGAGGATGGAGCGGGCAGTGGTGTAAAGTAACTAAGTACATTTACTCAATTTTGAGGTATTTTGAGTTTACTGGAGTATTTCCAATTTTCAATACTCCTACTCCACTAAATCTCAGAGGCTAATATTATACTTTTAGCCACTACTATTATTTAAAAACTTTTGTTAATAGTAGATTTAGATTATTATTACAAAACATACATTTCCCACTCCAGCCCTTTATACATTTCGGCCATTTGAACATAGCAGATCTACACGTTTACAATGCGTCGCGATGTTACCCATTGTGAGCTTTTAGATCTGCTATTTTATACATTTTGAAACATTCACTGGCAGACTTTGAAACATTCACCGCCAAACTCGTATATATACAGTATATATCCAATCCAAAGCTTGAGTGCAATTTATTGATACTTTTACTTATTGGTAAAAAAAAATGTGAGTACTCTTTCCACCACTGGGAACGGGAGATCAGCTGTAGAATTGGAGCAGCAGGAGCAGTATACGCTAGTGTTTAATACCGGGATTCCCGGGAAGCGGGATTCCCGGGAAAAACTAACATATTTAGCCTCCCGGGAAAAGGCTTTGTTACCCGGGAATCCCGGAGGTTGTTTTTTTCTTGCTAGAAATTGCTACTAATTCCTAGAAAGGCCTACTACAGAGCAGAGGCAATTTGGCTGCATGTCACATCATCCTCGCCTCCTTTTTTAACAGGAAAAATATATCAGAATGCCCAGTCCTGTCCTGCTAAAGCCCAACAAGGCACTGCAATACAACAATCCTAGCCCTGAAACATGCTGGTCGTATAATACGACCGTCATGTTTCAGGGCTACAATAATCCTGCCAATTCCAATACCAAATGAATCTCTCTCCGACTCTCTCTTCTGGCTGATTCTCAGCATGAGAATGGAAGTTTGGTTTGGCTATCATGGGAAGCGGTGGACGGAGAGTGCTGCTGTGGAATTCTACATGTCCCATATAGCCTACTAGATAAACTTGTTTGATTCAATATAACGTGGTGGCTCATTAAAAGCTCATTAATACTGTGTTCCGACAGTCCCTTTACCACTACAGAGACACAGCATAATATTCTGTAAATAGCCAAGTTTTATGTTCTATACCTTGCTTTCTTTGGGGTGAACTATGAAGAATGATCTTGCAAACATTATATCCCCCAAAATAAATATCCATGTAACTGTAGGTAGGCCTATGCGATGCTTTATAACAAGCCATTGAGGAACATTGTTTTTCATTGGGAAGAGTTGTGCGTAGCTTCGTCCATCTCCCATTAAGCTTGATTAGGCTATAGTTTGTCGTGCAAGTGTTGTGCCATGCTGAAAATAGCCGATCTACAAGCTCACATAGCGTCTAATCTACGAGGCGTTGTGAGCTTACAGATCAACTGTTTTCAAAGACACATGGAAATTCAGACGATGGGCTACGCAATGTCGCCCCAATAGGATCTATAATGAATTTCAGCTTGGTTAAAGGCACATTCCATGGTTTTAATAGAAAATTATTATTATTATTTTTTTAACGGGAGATTTCCCGGAAAATCTTAAACACTAGTATACGCAGTGGCGTCAGTTCAGAAAAAGCTATGGTATATGTTGCCATACCTTAGCAACAGGCATGATACATTTATTCTAACTCATTTAGTGCCTATCCCGAACAAATTCGGCTTTTCTTCGGCAAAAAAAAAAGAAATTCTCTTTTTTTTTTACTCACCCTGAGCTGCTTGGACCAACGTGGGTGGTCCTGGCTCGTCCAGCGCTTTCCAACGAGCCATTTTAGATGGTCCGACGATTTATTCCATTGAAAATGGTTTAAAATAAAGTTTAGACCCCCCCCAATGTTCACTGAATGTTCACTGTCGGCGGCGCGACGTATTCCAGTGTGCCTATCCCGAACTAGTCCGGCTTTTTTAATAAAATGAATAAAATAATCCGAGGCCGCACCAAGCCTGGCTCTAAATTTAAAATCTAGGCCGCCGACCGAAAGCCATTTCCACCGGCCCGTAATCGGGTAACGCCGCCGCATCGCGCCGTCGAATCCAATACAAACTCACATCTTTGAAGCCCTTTTTCTCTGAACTGTGTTCTCTGTGGAACCTGGAAGGTTTTATTTACGCGGCTAAATCGCTGAAAATCGGGCTTCTAAATTGTGATAGCTTATAGCAATCCTGTTGCTATTTTCATCTGGGTCTTTTGTGTCTCATGCACAAACATGTGCACGCGCGTCACTGCCACGTGGGTCCCTGTATGTTACTACGCTCGTCTATGAGAGAGACGCTGGCCACTCAATAGACCTTGGGCGCCCCCAAGTGGCCCGGCATTGGAAGCGTTAAGAAGTACATTACATTTTTTCCTCCGTTTCTACGGTTTCTTGGGCTGGATATGGCAGCCGGAACGGTTGTTCAAGTGCAGCTAAACTTTGCATAGGCTATAGTAAACGTGCCACAATTAACAATAATGAATTGCACCTGTACCATTTTTTCAAGATTGGGAGAATACAAGTGTGGAGAATATCATTATAATACCTTGTTAACCATTTTGTAACATTTTGCATTTGTAGTTATTTTACTGTCATTTAAAAACATAATAACCAGCACAGATAGACAAAGAGACATTCCTGGATTTATATTTAAAAGTAACTTTTATGTTCCCCCCTGGACCCAGGGTATGTCAGCTGCATACCCCTGCCATACCCAATTGACGCCCCTGAGTATACGGTCGCTGTACTGCACTGGTGTGATGAAAAGAAAGCTGAGCCAGGAGGCAAAGCACTTGATCTACCCGTCAATCTTCCTTCCATACTCTCACCCTATGACCATGTGGGTCGTGACCAAAAAGGGCAAAAGATCACAAGTACAAGCGGCCAAAATGAATTTTGTTAGACGGGTGACTGGCGTCTCCCTTAGGGATTCACCCGGGGAGAGACTCGGAGTCAGGGGTGTCACACATCATTCTGGGCCCTGGGTACAAGGATTCACTGCGGGCCGCCGGGCCCCCCATGAATGTTCTTCATAGGGGGAGGGGGTTTAACCCATTTAGGGAACGCATTATGCATTATTTTGTCCTTTAACTATTGAAAAAATAGGAGATCTACAAACTCGCAGGGCGGCACTCTGTGCCACGCTGTGAGCTTGTATATCTGCTATTTTTGAAAAACCGTGAAAATGTGACTTTGGATATTTCAAATCCTCCTAAGGTTTGTTTGAAAAACCTATGTTTCTATGTCAATGGTGCTCGCACTTTTTCATGTGAAGGACCCCCAAAATGATATGTATTTGGCCACGGACCCCCATCTCAAAACATTTAGTTCCAGGGACCCCCCCAGAAGCAAAATTTGAGTTACAAATGTTCGCTTAAAAAAAACATATATTCAAAGATTTGCACACATTTTCACGACTTTTCAAAAATAGCATATTTTTGAAACCGGATAAATAAGTGGAGACATTGAAAAATATTCAATTCACTGGATCCGTGTAGACATGGAACCCGGATATCTCTGAAGACTTTACTGTGTGTGTGCTTGTCCCCCTAGTGGAGGTCTGGGGAGTCATATTATTTTAGACCTAGATATCTTTGTCATGTGGACCTAGATATATTTCTATGTGGATATCTGAAAAACCGGGATATATGAAATATCCAGCTCCGTCTGGCCTAGGCCTTAAGGACATCCTAGTAAGCATTTCTGCTTATTTGCACAGGAAACCATTTAAGTATCTCATATAACATTGAATGACACAGATGTAACACGCATGCAGTAGATATTATATAAGAAAAAGAAGGTGCGCATCAGCAATGGTTTTCTCAGTGGAGTGCCCTAGACCTAAAGTCGGATGCATGCTCTGACGAAGGCTCTTAGCTGAAACGCGTAAGCGTTCCTTTTTGGTGTGTGCCAATAAATAAGTGGAAATGTGAGTACTTTGTCCTCCTGATTAAAAAATTGGGGATGTGCTACCTTTGTGGAATTCAATTCCTATTTTTTATGCAGTAGATAATGTCAGAAAAAAAGAAAACAAAATAACAGTGCAAGACATAGATACAGTAGATAATGTACAAATTATGTACACTCTCAGAGTTACAGACCTGTAAGGGTCCATTTGGAACGCCCTCAAGTAACCCTGAGGCTCCCTGGACCCCACTTTGAGAACCACTATCCTAGATTGTTTAAAATGCTTTGCACACGCGTTTTTTTCGCACGGAAAAAACAGACAATTTCATTTTTTAAAAGAAAACAATGATTCTTTATGACCTCATGCACACCAGCTCAGAATTTGCCATGCGGCAGGTGGCTGCGGCAGTGTGTTTCTTTCCCGATCGAACCCAGCTCGATTCGTGCGTCTTCTCGTATGCGGTACAAACTCATTGACTGCTTTTATGACTCCTTTTCGGATCCGCAGTGTGGATTCCGCACAGCTTTGCACACCAAATCCAATGCGTGTTAATCATGCAGCAAACGGAAAAAACACAACTGTCCTGTGTGCAAAGCCCTTTACTCGGCATCGTCCGAGTACGCAATGGGGTATCAGATGGGTATGGGTATCAGAATCGGTATCGATGAGGAAAAAATGTAATCGGTACATATGTGTGGACAATATAATTATGCTAAAAATTATATTTGGTGAATCAGACAGGCCTGCAGTCTGAACAAAGCCTTGCGTGTCACAGGTCACATATATAGAAACATGATTCAATCAGGTGAAGAGGTTTGGAGTGTTTGTGCAAGCAGATGTGCTCCTTTGAACTTTTTCCAATGCAAATTACCACTCCAATTATATGCAGAGTCTCATCGTGGAATATGGTAACAACCTCATTATCATGTCTTTGTTTTATAGCATTGTGCTTTAATTAGCACGTCGAGGCCTGACCTTCAGTGTTTACAAAGTCTGCTTAGCAAAATTCAAATTAACTCTCCTACTGCCAGATTATTTATTTATTTATTGGGTCTGGTGCCATCAAAAAGCGGCTTACCTTTGTGACGTTATAGTAGATAGACAGACATTTGCCAGGCAGCAGAGGGCGGCGTCATGCTAGAATGAATGTGAATTTGCCTGTTATGTGTTGAAGAAGAAGAAGACCAGTCACTGGCCACAGAGCCTTACAGCCAGAGGAAATCAACAAGGAAGTGAATTGTTCTCCGTTGATGTTAACGCATAATGGATTTTTTACACCATCACCGCGGAAAATGTGTTTACAGTACACGGCCGCGCGACCCCTCATCAGCTTACAGTCATCAGACGAACGAACCGAACGAGCGCCGTATTGGCGCAGAGGTCTCTTGAGAATTGGGGCGAACGTGAACGTTCAAAGCGTGGGGAGAGTTAAGTACTAACTTGTTTGTGTTTGACTTGAACTCTAACACCCTCATGCATCTGTCTCTCCCCCCCCTCTCTCCTTCTCTAGGCAAACAAATCGGTCTGATCATTCTGAATCTGCCTCTGGAGAAGAACTTCACGCCCTGCAGGAACAAAGGCAGCCTTGAGCATCGCTCTAACAGTCTTAACAAGTAGTTTAAATTATACTCAAGGCTTCAACATTTTCCTCCTTGTCACTTTTGTTAAACCGTGTTCCCCACTAGCCCAGCCCTTCTTGGCCAAAGTTACAAAATTGCTGCTTACAACATCACTGACTGACATCACTATACGTGCCCAAATTTGGAGATGACATCAAAGACTGGCCTGGACTAGCCAGACCAGCGGATAAAATGGGTATTACACAACTGGGCATCGATGGTGAATAGTCTGGGTTCTCCAACATTACTTCTGAAACTCCTACATTCAATCCCTCATCGCACACCCCCGGGCACAGGACTAGTATAGTTTAATTTATATATTATATGTATTTGTTAATACATTTTCTCCATTGACTTTAATTATGGAGATGACTGAGATCATAGATGTCTGACATCATAGACCACATGAGACTGTCCATATATGGGCATTCCAAGATATGGGCTTATAAAGTTAATATTGATGGCATGAGGGATCTCCAAATATGGGCATAAAAGGGACAGACACAGAGATCTCCACATAGGGCCATTAATTTATTAGTGAATTAATTTTCCCCAGCCTCATAATTGCAGAGGCGTCAATTGGGTATGGCAAGGTATGGCAGCTGCCATACCTTGGCTACAGGGGAAACAAATAAAATATACCTCTTAAAATGAATTCATCATGCCTGTTGCTAAGGTACAGAATGGCTGGTGTCTTGCAAGTTGCCATGTTACCTTAACTTTTGCTGAACTGACGCCACTGCATAATTGCTCCCTCAAGGTCATTCAGGTTGAAGCAGTATAAATAAGTGTATACTGTATAAGTTCAGCCCATACATTGGAAGTTGCTGTCCACTCCCTTTAAGTACAGTAGCAGGTTCAGAGGGTGCAGCAATAAGCCCTATAAACAAACTTAGTCCATGGGCCATACGAGATGTCGGTATCGGAAAGGTGGCAAAGGTTATCATGCATTTTTGAAAAGCTCTATATCTGTAGATTATATTTTGGTATGATAACCCTTTCTGAGACACAGCTAAATTGGTGTTATCAGCCGCTAGAGTTGGTAACTCCCAAAAGTCCCATTAACTTTACATTACAGGGTGAAAAAAAAATCTAAAAATGTATCTGCTTTAAGTAACATATGAGGGGTCAAACTAGGGGTTTTTGATGATTCTAAATCCATTGCAAACATCTGTTTTGCATTAAAAAAAAAACATTCATTGGGCTAAAACGGCCCCCACAAAAGTGTGAAAAGTGATGACTCATCACTTTTCATCACTAAACCATAGTCTTGTGGGGCCGTTTTTTGCCCAAGTAATGTTTTTTGTGCAAAACAGATGCTTGCAATGGATTCAGAATCATGAAAAAACCCTAGTTTGACCCCTCATAATTATGCTACTTAAAGCAGATTCTTTTTTTGCTTTTTTTCTTCCTGTAATGTAAAGTTAAAGGGATATTCCACTTTCAACAGTGAGCAGTGGTAGGGCCTATCTCCACATACAAACCCATTGTAACTTCAAACTCCATTTTAACCATGATAGATTCATTAAAAACACCCATTATTTTTCTGGTGACTCATTTTACCTTCCTAATACGTGAGCAGGCCATGTTTTTTCCATAACCTTTTTCATTTATTTTTTATAATTATTTGGGAAAATGGAAAAAATGAAATACAAAAAAAAGATTATTATAAATAAATGAAAAAAGTTATCGAAAAAGCACGGCCTGCTCACATATTAGGAGGGTAGTATGAGTCACCAGAAAAAACAATGGGCGTTTTTAATAAATCTATCATGGTTAAAATGAAGTTTGAAGTTACAATGGGTGTGTGTGGGGAGAGGCCCTGGGCCTGGAGGGCCTGGTAACATTTACATAAAATATCTAAATATTCAATCAAGCTAATTAAAAACTGTTCAGGGTGTTCATAAGAGCCTGATTAGATGATACAATAGGGGCCTTTCTGGGCCCGCCCCTTTCCCCCCTCCCCCTGAGCAGCAGCCATGATGGTGGTGTTACTGCTGCAGCAGTGTGTGTCTATGTCTATGGAGATGGGACTGGTAATGAAATTAGTCATTACCAGTCCCATCTCCATGATATTTAGATCTAATTCCATCGCCAGTTCCATCCGCCTGATTTGTAGATCTAATTCTATGAGTCCCATCCCCATGATTTGTAGGTCTAATACCATCACCAGTCCCATCCTTATGATTCGTAGATCTAATTCTATCAGTCCTTTCTCAATTAAGTGTAGGTATAATTCCATCGCCAGTTCCATCCACATGATTTGTAGATCTAATTCTATACAGTTCCATCCTCATGATTTGTAGATCTAATTCCATCGCCAGTCCCATCCTTATGATTTGTAGATCTAATTCTATCAGACCCATCTCAATTACGTGAAGGTCAAATTCTATAGCCAGTTCCATCCCCATGATTTGTAAGTCTAATTCGATACAGTCCAGTCTCCATATTCTTTAGATCTAATTCCCATGATTTGTAGATCTAATTCCATCACCAGTTCCATCCCCATAATGTGTAGGTCCAATTCCATCGCCAGTTTCGCCAGTTTCATCCGCATGATTTGTAGATCTAATTATATCAGATCCTTCCCAATGATTTGTATATCTAATTCCACCGCCAGCTCTATCCTTATGATTTGTAGATCTAATTATATTAGTCCCATCTCAATTATGTGTAGGTCTAACTCCATAGCAAGTTCCATCCGCATGATTTGTAGATCTAATTCCATACGGTCACATCCCCATGATTTGTAGATCTAATTCCATCACCAGTTCCATCCCCATATTATATTTCACTTTCAAAAGTTTTTTTTTAAAGTGAAATATCCCTTTAATGGGACACCAACTCTAGCGGCTGATAACACGAATTTAGCTGTGTCTCAGAAAGGGTTATTAAATTATAATCTACAGATATAGAGCTTTTCATATTCACTTTCTTCAGTCATAACAAACTCCACTCCACTCCAGATCCAAATCCAACCTCCCCGGCGGCAACCTCTCGTGCTCACTTCATCAAAGAGCCTTCTTCAGGATCTTCTGTCATTCAGAAAGTTAATCGCAGTGTGAACGATAGCAGTGGTGGAAAAAGTAGGCCTACTCACATTTGTTACTTAAGTTAAAGTATCAATACTGCAATGCAGAAATACTCTGTTGAGTCCTGAATTCAAAATTTACTTGAGTAAAAGTACAAAAGTATTGGTATCAAAATACACCAAAAGTAGAAAGTGCTCGTTATGCAGAATGTCCAATTTCAAATGTATAACAATCTTTTGAAAATAGCAGATCTACAAGCTCACAAAGCGTTGCATTGTGACACATTGTGAGCTTGTAGATCGGCTATTATCAGAAGTCGTTAATGTATGTTTTGTAATAATAATCCAAATCTACAAAGTAATTAGTAACTCTTAAATGTAGTGGAGTAAAGTACAATATTTGCTTCTGAGATGTAGCGAAGTAGAAGTAAAATAAATGAAGTACAAATATCTCAAAACTGTACTTAAGTACAGTACTTAAGAAAATGTAAGTTACTTTACACCACTGACCATACGGCATGTTGAAAAATCCTTGCCAAAATAACTGTGATTTCAATGGGTTAGCACTAATATTATCAGAGAGCAATTGGTTTCCGCCTCTCGTAAAATTACTTAGTTTAGTCCATTTTACTATCGGATCAGAACCCTTACCTTTTAGTGTTGAGTGATTTAGTAAGGGCAGGGGTCTGTACATGTCAATAAGGATCCTTAAAGAGGTGGTGCCATGATTTCCCCCCCCTCTAAAACATGATTATCAGGTATTATGATTATACTAGGAGGAAGATTTTTTCCAAAAAAGTGTACAGAAAGAGTTAAAATTGTGTTTTTATGTGGCCACACCCACCAGTTCATTGGTATGCGTGGTTGTCATGGTGGGTGGTGACCCAGCTGAAGTTAGCCACACCCACGTATGTTGGGTGAATGGTAATTAGGGGAGGGGTTGATTCTGTGATGTAATAAGTATGTGTGTTTTTGGACCGGCACATTTGACCCCACAAGGTGGCAGCCTACAGCTAAAACCCAAATAGAAAGGCAATATATAATTGCTCATAACAACCACACCAGGGGGTCTAATGAAGTACTGTCAACCTCCTAGACACATGAAAACCAGAAAAAGTACAAAACTATGGCACCGCCTAATAACAATCTGGTTAGGTATGGTCTAAACCTCAGATCAAATGCTTGGTTACGATGTGAAGTACCTTCATTTTCATCTGAGGGGGCTAAAAAATGTCTCTCTTTCTTTGGTCCCTGGTCATGGAACGACCTTCAGACCAGACTCAAATTGGCTGCGCTGATTCCCCTGAGAAGCTTCAAAAAGATCACCTTAGATTTATCCTCAAACATTTGCACTTGTTCGGATGTTTATTAGCCTTGCGGTAGGTGCTTTGCACATGTTGTACATTATGTAGGTCAATTCTGATGAGTATTGGCCTTTTTTTTCCTATTGTGTAAAGCAGGGGCCTTCAACGTTTTCAGGCCAAGGACCCCTTATAGTAGGGCAGGAGAGAGGGGTCTACCAGCACCCGAATGACATGTTTTCGAAACCTGTTTTTTTAGGACCCTTATGACGTCTAGTTATGATTTCTGCTCGTTGCCGTGGTCAACTAATGTCCCATGGGGTTCATTTTTTACCTTTTCTTACATCTATCCCCAATCTGAACCATACAATGGACATAACATAAAATACCATACCTCTTGAAGTAAACAACGTACAGGGACGAATAAACACATTTTTCTATATGGTTTTGACACAAGGAATGTATTTACGTCATAATTTTGAACATTAAATCACATCTTGACCCTATTTCAGGACAGAAACAGCGAAAAACAACCAGAAATGTTCAAAACACATCTATATTTCTCTTTGTACAAATACATGAACGTGTATTCTTTTTATACCTCATGTTTTTTAGGACCCTTATGGTGTCTAGTTAGGATTTCTTCTTGTTGCCGTGGTCAACTAATGTCCCATGGGGTTCATTTTTAACCTTTTTACATCTATCCCCAATCTGGACCATACAATGGACATAACATAAAATGCCTTAACTCTTGAAGTAAACAACCTACAGGGACATTTTCTTTTTTTTTTTCTATATGATTTTGACACAAGGAATTTATTTACATCATCATGTTTAACATTCAAGCACATCTTGACCCTATTTCAGGACAGAAACAGCGAAAAACTACCAGAAAATGTTCAAAAAGATCTATATTTCTCTTTGTACATATACATATTAAGGTGTATTCTTTTTATACCACTTGTTTTTTGAACCCTAATGATGTCTAGTCAATATTTCTTCTTGTTGCCGTGGTCAATCAATGTCGCTTGGGGTTCATTTTAACCCTTTCTTACACCTATCCCCAAAACAAAACATAAGGAGCAGCGGTTCTACTCCAAGTCTCTCTCAGGTGATTGAACTTCTCACCCTATCTCTAAGGGAGATACCAGCCACCCTTCTGAGAAAACTCATTTGTACCCGAGACCTTATACTTTCGGATGACCATAGGTGAGAGTGGGAACGAAGATTGCTCGAAAGACAGAGAGCTTTGCCTTACGGCTCAACTCCTTTTTCTTCCCAACAGTGTGATTTAGCGACTGCAAAACCGCTCCTGCTGCTCCGATTCTCCGGCTGATCTCCTTCTCCGTCTTCCCCTTTCTCTCACTTGTGAACAAGACCCAGAGATACTTAAACTCCTTCACCTGGGGTAATGTCTCATTCCCTACTTGGACTGCACAATCCATCGGTTCCCTGCTGAGAACCATGGCCTCAGACTTAGAGATGCTGATCCTCATTCCGGCCGCTGTACACTCGGCTGCCAACCGATCCAGTGAGAGCTGAAGGTCTTGGACCGATGGTGCCATCAGGACCAAGTCATCCGCAAAAACCAGTGACGCAACCTTTAGCTCACCAAGCCTTATACCTTCTCCACCACCACTTCGCCTCGAGATCCTGTCCATGAAAATCACAAACAGGATAGGTGACAAGGTGCAGCCCTGGCGGAGGCCAACCCCCACCGGAAAAGAATCCGACTTATTACCGAGCACACGGACACAGCTCTCACTTTGGGCATACAGAGATTGGATGGCCCTCAACAAGGTCCCCCTCACTCCATATTCCCGCAACACCTCCCACAGAACCTCCCAGGGGACCCGGTCATATGCCTTCTCCAAATCTACAAAACACATGTAGACCGGATATGCATACTCCCAGGCCTTCTCCAGGATCCCTGCCAGAGTGAAGAGCTGGTATGGCGGATTACAATAAGTGTTTTGCCATTGCATGGCAGGCACACTTAACAATGAATAGGTCAATATTGACGGACATACTCTTCAATGGTACAGAAAGACACCAGTCATGTTGCCATACCTTAGCAACAGGCATGATACATTTATTTTAAGAAGTACATTTAATTTTTTTCTCCATTTCTGTGGTTTCTTGGGCTGGATATGGCAGCCTGGAACAGTTGTTCAAGTGCAGGTGAACTTGCCGCAAACCTGCCACAATTAACAATAATGCATTGCACCTGTGCAGCTGACCTGTGGAACCTGGGAATACACTGTACCATTCTGTCAAGATGGGGAGAATACAAGTGTGGAGAATACAATTATAATAATGCCTTGTTAAAGTGACCATTTTGTCAAATTTTGCATTTGTAGTTATTTTACTGTAATTCAACAACAATAAGCAGCACAAATAGACAAAGAGACATTCATGGATTTATATTTAAAAGTAACTTATTTTCCCCCCTGGACCCAGGGTATGGCAGCTGCATACCCCTGCCATACCCAATTGACGCCCCTGCTTGCGCTGTGTTTTACGGTTTGTCTGATCGTTGATTTTATTGTTGCGTTCTATTATCGTAGTCTTCTGTCTGTAGCTGTCACTCTTCGGTAATATCTTGTGAGCCTGGCCTTGTGATTCTAGAGGTTTATAATTCCCTGAGGATTGCCAACTCCCAGAGAGATCTTAATCCGAATAATTAATAGTTACTCCCCCTGGGAGTTACTACATTTGTTGGATGCAACTGAGGTCTCCTATGACATCCTTAACACTTAAAGCGTAAAGCTTCCTCCAAAATGTGGATAACAATACAATAAAGAATGCAATAAAATAGGAGAAGTATGGTAAAAGACAATTTCAGGAAATTGTAATATGTGGTTGCGGCTAGTGGCCCATGTATATGAATGTCTTATAGGTAGAGGTTTGCAGATACGTCTGCGGACTGTTGATGTGTCTGCAGTGAGTTGGCATCACAGAGCTAGGGTACGTGGGGTTACAATTGTCATCCTAAACTTTTCATGTAAAGTAATATAACCATGTGTAGGCCAGTCTGCGTGCGTGAGTGCAAGCGTATACAGGGGCGTCACAAGGGGAGGAAAAGTGGGACTGAGTGGTGGAGGGGCCCTAATTATTTAGCTATTGAAAAATAGCAGATATACAAGCTGTGAGCTTGTATATCTGCTATTTTTCAATGGTTAAAGCACAAACTAATTGAAGTGAATCCTTGTACGGCCCAGATTTTGGTGCGACACCCCTGGATGGGTGCAGGTGCTCTGGTCCTCTAGCTCAGTGTTTCTCAACCTTTTTTCGGCATGGGCAGAATTTTCATGTCCCAAGAATCCATGGGCACATCAACATAATACGGGGGTGTAAATATCGTCACTGTTGGGAAGAAACCTTGTATCTCTCCAAGTTTCAAATGTGTACGTTTCTTCGCAAAGTAAAGCCCTGCTTCATCATACAAGGCTGTCGCACAACAGTAGTGAAAACGGCAGATCTACAAGCACGGTGCGAGGCGTTGTGTGCTTGTAGATCGGCTGTTTTCACTAGTTTATCATTTTTAAAATGATAAATACAATACTGGCTTTCAAGCAGTTTCAAGGGGCACACTTGATCCTTCTCAGGGGCACACCAAAGGTTCCCAGGCACAGTGATTGAGAAACACTGCTCTAGCCTTCTGACAATCTGACACAGTCTGCAGGTTCTCTGATCGGGGTCCTCTATTCACTTGTGGGAGGAGAGGAGCAGCAGGGAGCCATGAAAGGATGGAAGAATGGAAAGATGGAAGGGACATTTTAAATCAGGGGTTTAAAGGCCTCCTCTACATGCATTTCCACAGAAACCTTTCCTTTGAAAAGTTTCTCTCTCAGAAATTAATGAGTCATTTAGAATCATTATCCTCTGAACTATCTTTCTTTACTTTTTTGTCGTTGCACTTTTTACCAGAGCGACTTGAAGGACAACTTTGATTTTTCTACAACAAGGGTTCATATTTTTGGTTGTAAGAAAAGAAAAGATGAGTGTTAAAATGTTTTCATTTTTACAGCTTTTTATCGTTTCAGCAATTTGAATGATTTTGATTTCAGTGGGTGGGGGCATGCGTACAAGTGGCTAAATAATTATGTCTTTTTAGACACAATAAGCCCATTCCCAAGATGCACTGCAGTCTTTCATGGGCAGATGTGACTTATGGGGGATAGTAGTATTAACTCTTATTCTGCTTTGAACGTTCCTGTTCGCCCCAATTTTTCAGGTCGCGGCGCGCCAATACGGCGCTCGTTCGTTTACCTCGTCTGATGACTGTAAGCTGATGAGGGGTCGCGCGGCCGTGTAATGTAAACACATTTTCCGCGGTGATGGTGTAAAAAATCCATTATGCGTTAACATCAACGGAGACCAATTCACTTCCTTGTTGATTTCCTCTGGCCGTGAGGCTCTGTGGCCAGTGACTGGTCTGAATGTACGGCAACACATAACACACATCAAAAAATAATAATAATAATAAATAAATAAATGTCTGTCTATCTACTATAACGTTGCAAAGGTAAGCCGCTTTTTGATGGCACCAGACCCAATAAATAAATAAATAATCTGGCAGTAGTAGAGTTAAATAGTAATAAAGAAATCAGCGGGTTATTGTGTCTAAAAAGACATACTGAGCCACTTGTACCACTGAAATCAAAACCATTATAATCGCTAAAACAATAATAGAAAGCAGTAAATGAAAACATTTAACACTAATCTTTTATTTTCTCGAATTACAATCTAAAATATGAACCCTTGTTGTTAAAAAAAAGAATTGTCCTTTAAATGGAGAGTTCACCACCAAAATGCCCTTTTTTTCTATAGATTACTCACCCCATGGAGCCAATAATTTGAGGATACTCTTTAGGCGCATTTCCACTGCAGGGCCAAGCCAGAACCAGAACCAGAACTTTCCAGAACCAAGAACTTTCAAGAACCTGTGAAGTTCCAGAACCAAGTTCTGCTTTTGTTTCCATATAACCAGACCCAACCGGGAAGCTCCACTGGTAGCCTGATTTGGCTGAGACAAAACAGCTGGTCATTTGAACAGCAGCACATTCGGGAATCTAAAATCTAAAATAACAGCTCAGCTGTAGTAAGAAATACGTCTGGATAAAAACATATATAACAATAGAACGTTCAAACAACCTGTGCTATTATAACTGTACTGAGCGTTTGCTCGGTACGCTGCCTGTGCTCTAGGGAGAAGCACCTCCTTGCTCCCGTGTGTGTGCGTGTGCGTGCGTGTGTGTCCACAGTGTGTGTACACGACAGCGCGAGCCGCTGTTTCCACCGCGTGGTCCACGTTGAGCTTTGCAATCCCTTTATTTTAGTCCTATTTTCATTGAACGGAGTGAGCGCATATCACACTCGTAAAGATTATTAAATAATTAATGCAATGCGATGCAATGCAAACAGCGTCTCTCTCTCGCACGCGCGCGCACACACACACTGTGTAGTGACACAAGGAAACAGGCATGTCCTGAGCCTTGCGAGTCGTGCGAATGAATGTAGAAGTGTAGACTGGCGTCGCGTCCATACTGTTTGTGTGTTTCTGTCTGTCGGACTCGGAATAGGATTTTAAAAATGACGGTGTTGTGTTGTGAGAGATTTGGGATTTCTCCCAGTTCTCCTCTGTGTTGTGTAGTCACCGCTCGAGCGGCCCGGCTCAACCAATCAAGAGCAGGAGCGCTGCTAGCCCCGCCCATAGGTTCCCAGAACTCAAGTTTAGTTCTACATCAGGAGCAGGACCGAAAAAAGGTTCCAGGAGGTTCCAGGAACCTCGTCTGGAACCGGGCCGTTCGCAATGGAAACAAAACCAGAACCAAAAAAATAGGTTCTGGTTCCTGAAAGTTCTGGTTCCACCTTGCAGTGGAAAAGCGCCTTTTGTCTCTCCATAGGGCAGGGCCCAGGGGTTCCCAAACGTTTTTGTCTCAAGGCACCTCATGAATATTGTTTTAATCCGAGGCACCCCTACATTATAATTTTCACTCCCAGCACCTTATATTTATAGCATATCGTCGTTGTCGCGTGGAAAACTTGTGTGTCCAAAACCGTTCGTTTTGTATTTATCATCTATAAAATGTACTAAACTGTTTTCACTAGTTTTGTGCGACAGTCTTGTATGATGAAGCAGGGCTTTGCTTTACCAAAAGACGTACACATTTGAAACTTGGAGATACAAGGTTTCTGCCCGACAGTGACGATATTTTAGTCATTATATGGCGAGGAAAACGTTGAGATAATAGCCATATTGGTTAGAACTGACTGAAAACTAAAAAAAAAAGAACTGACTGAAAATAAATTAAAATGATACAAAATATTTTTTCAAGTGTCCAAATAAATTCCAAATATTATCAAATTATATCGCAACTGCCGTCACGGCACCCCAGGGTGCCCCGTCACCCACTTTGAAAACCCCTGCCATAGGGAACAAAGCAGGCTCTTTGTCTCTCCATAGGGAACAAAGCAGGCTCTTTGTCTCTCCATAGGGAACAAAGCAGGCTCTTTGTGTCTCCATCAAATTATTGGTTTAGGAACGCGACAAAAACAAAATATAAAATATCCATGAATTCAAGTCTCCGTGGGGTGAGTAATAGAGAGGATAAAAAGTTATTTTTGGGGTAAGCTATCCCTAAGCCTCATTTATGCTTAGCTGCGTGCCGGTGTCGGGCTCAGTAAATAGCAGATACCTCACAACACGACAACGTGGCTCTGCGTTTCAAACAGAGAATGCAGTTTGAATACAGTCATTATAAACTGTGCACAGTAGATGATTGACAAGAATATCAATGTCTATTTTAGACTTTATTTAAGTATAAACATTATTATGTGCAAGTGTGTGTGTGTGTGTGTGTGTGTGTGTGTGTGTGTGTGTGTGTGTGTGTGTGTGTGTGTGTGTGTGTGTGTGTGTGTGTGTGTGTGTGTGTGTGTGTGTGTGTGCATGCGTGAGTCTTTGTGCATACAGTATGTGTCTGTATCCCAGGTTCTTAATGGTGAAGCATGTGAACTCGGTGCTAACTGAATTATTGATAAACACAACAGGTGTGTGTGTGTGTGTGTGTGCGTGCGTGCGTGCGTGCGTGCGTGCGTGCGTGCGTGCGCAAAGCTGTCACCAGGGGTTTAAAGGCCTCCTCTACTCTGCGTTTAAACGGAAAGTTTTCCTTTGAAAAGTTTCTCTGTCAGAAAATAATGAGTCATTTAAATTCCTATATTCTCTTAAGTTGAACCACCAACAGCAGTTGGGGACAACTTCTGTACCGCTAAATTATGTATTTCTTATTTCCCCCGTATGCTCCATGTGATATATTTCACATTTATCACATTTTCACACAAACTGCTTTTATTTACTGGGTGGCCATTTACTATAGGCTGTCTGGGAACCTGAAGTCCCCTTTTTTGCCTTGTTCAGTAGTAGTTCATTATACAATGTGTAAGTTAGGCTTTATTTAAACTGTATTTATTTGAATGTTTATGAGGACATATGGGTGTGTACAGTATTTGTCTATCAATAATTGTCTCGCGTAAGTGCCTGGGTTAGGCCTCGGTCACACGCTTGTGTGTGTGTGTGTGTGTGTGTGTGTGTGTGTGTGTGTGTGTGTGTGTGTGTGTGTGTGTGTGTGTGTGTGTGTGTGTGTGAGAGAGAGAGAAAGAGATCTGTGTATGTGTATGTGTAACCTAATGGGGGAGATATACACCACACAATCAAATTAAAACAAGGCACAATAGAGTAATACCACAACAAGAATTAAAGCAGAAACATTAACCTGTTTGAGTCAAGTAAAAAACTTCATAAGACAAAATGCTTACGAAACAAATTGTGTTTCAACATGCTCTTTTTAAAACCGTCAAATGACTGCATTTCTTTACATCAGGATTCCTCAATAGGCTTTGCGGCCCGCGGGGGGCTACTGTCTGGCCCCCACCAACCCCAGTAATAATGGTGGTATAAGAGCAGCAACAACACAAGCATATCGTCGTTGTCAGGTGGAAACCTTGTATCTCCAAATTTGTAAGTTATTTCGCTAAGTAAAGCCCTGCTTCATCATACTGTACAAGGCCGTCGCACAAAAGTAGTGAAAACAGCAGATTTACAAGCACACAACGCCTCCCGGTGCGAGGCGTTGTGTGCTTGTAGATCGGCTGTTTTCACTAGTTTAAATCATTTTTAAAATGATAAATGCAAAATGAACGGTTTTGGACATACAAGATTTTCACCCGACAACGACGATATCTGAACTGTCACTGGAGTAGCCACTGTCGCCCCCTGCAATGCTGTTGCCCCCGGCTTGGTACCCTAGACATAATTCGGCCCTTGGGGAGAACTAATTGGGGAACCCTGCTTTACATGAACGTTTCCTCCACCTAAAAACTCATCTTTCCGAAAAGATCTGAGGCGAGGAATAGGCAAAGCTGTTCTTGAATCTTATGAATCACGAATCATCACTATATGACCTGCAATGTCATTCCGGGCTTTGCTTATCTGTATTCATATACGGTACCACTGAGGTTTAGATGTAAAGTACACATTTTGGTGACATCAGAGATGCTGACATTGCATCATTGGTAGGGGACACTGTGACATCAAAGGTGCTGACACTGCATCACTGGTGCAGGCCAGGGACACATGCAGTGGTGGAAAGTATAACTAAGCACATTTACCTCAAGTATCGTACTTAACTTATTTCTTCCCAAAGAAGGAGATCTTTGTCTTTTCAAAAGTAGGCACTTTTGTGCCATGCATAGACCAGTGGTTCTCAACCTGTGTCTCAATTATTTTGGGTAGATTAACTTAATGTGAAACATTGTTTTCTCTCTCAACAGTAAACAAACCAACATGAAGTTTAAGTGTATAGACTATAGAGGGTATCTGCACATTTCTAAAGTGAGAATTTAAGGACTTTTTTATACCTCTAAAATGACAAATTAAACATTGGTCAAATATTAGAGGCAGAAATTGTGAAAATAGCAGATCTACATGCTCACAACGCCTCGCGTTGCGAGGCGTTGTGAGCATGTAGATCTGCTATTTTCACAATAGACCGTGTTAGACAAAATGTAATGCCTCAACTCTTAGTTATCTTCAGGGTGGGGGGGACCAGTTAAAATATGATTATTTTGGGGGTCGTGGCCTGAAAAGGTTGAGAACCACTGCCATAGGTGGAGATCTCCGTCTATTGGTCTTTATTAATTAACCTTATTAATATCGCCGTTCTGTACTGTCCGAGCGATCCTCGGTTGCTAGGAGACGAATGCATGCCGAGATTTCCTCTGGTTCTAGCTTTGTGTATGTGGTGCCTGGGCGGCGCACAGAGCACACACGCCTACATGCGCGTGTGCGATCGCCGTCAGAAAACAGGGTAAAAACACTAAAAACGCTGGCAGTAAACTGTTCGATTAATTCAAAATAGCTGGCACGGATTTTAAATAGCTTTTATTAATTTTTTACGAATTTACAGTTTTCAATACTTAATACTTATACTCCACTACACGGCAGAGGAAAATATCTTGCCTTTTACTACATAAACATTATTTAACAGCTTTACATTAATTTCAGATTATTATTACAGAGCATACATTAACTTAGTGGTTTTCAACCTTTTTTAATATCAAGGTCCAGTATTTATTCAGCATTTGAACTACGGACCACCATTTGATGAGATTTAGCCTCTCAGACCCAAGACAAGAAAAAGAAGAATATTTTGTTGACGTTGGATAAGATTTTGTCCTCTCAATGCCATTCTGTATAGATGTGGTACCATAGGAGAGATTAGGCAAACGTTGATCAAAATAACTATTCTTTTATAACTGTGTAGATTTCTTGTAAATTAAGTAATGCAGAAGTCAAACAATAGTTTAACTCTTAAAAACACGTACAGTTAAACCAAATGGACCAATAAGGGGTGCATTTGGTTTCACTTTACACTCTCAACAGTTTAAGATCTATAAGGGTCCATTTGGTTACCAACTCTCCATCATTTAGCTGGGGACCACCTGGAACCCCCACTGGTTGAGAACCACTTCATTAACCAATGAAGCCCCATTCGCCGGTTTGCCTGTGGTGTTTGGTTTATTTCTTTGTCCATTGCAGAGGTTCACTACTGGGACCATTACATGGTCTGTTGTTGCAGAGATGACCGGGTGTGAGTGTCTGTAGAGAAGATCACAGACATAATTACAGACATTTGAACCACATTGTTTGGCGTTGGACAATTAAAGTGTCTGTCTGTCTGTCTGTCTGTCTGTCTGTGTGTGTGTGTGTGTGTGTGTGTGTGTGTGTGTGTGTGTGTGTGTGTGTGTGTGTGTGTGTGTGTGTGTGTGTGTGTGTGTGTGTGTGTGTGTGTGTGTGTGTGTGTGTGTGTGGCCTGCGTGTGACGGCTAGGAGGATTGGCAAACTTGCAGATCTGTCATTTAAAAAGTAAAGTTGACAAATGTGTAATATTTTTGAAACATTTTAACACAAATAGATCTTGTATGGGGTCCCTGGCACAAAACATTTAAGTCGGGGGTCCAGCCAAATAAATAATAATTTGGGGTGAAAAGTCTTGAGAACCACTTCTGTAGTAGACGATGCACTCTCCAGTAATCTTATTGTTTTCTGTTTGTGTCTGGACTGTCTGGATCACTGCAAGGCGAGCGGAATAATTGGACACCTATACTGCTTGACAATGTTAATGCAGTTATTTAAAGCAGCAGAGCAGGTGCCACATCAATGAACGGTGCACAATTAAAGGTCCTACACCATGCATTTAAAAATAATTTATATAACACTGTTTGTGTCCCAAAAACGTTTTTGAAAAGGTTTGAGGCTAAATTACCACTCCTGAATACAGAGCCCCTGTCATTTCTGCCTGGCTTTCAGAGCATTTTCAGCTGCAGTACCACCTTGTCCTGAGTGGGAGGACTGCGCTATTGAGCCAGTTTTGGCCCCACACTCCTCCCCACCTCCTGCTCAGCAGGCCTGCCCACCCCTCCCCAACCCTCTCCCAGCTCCTCCTGCCTCCTTCTCAGGCCTGCCCACCCCTCCCCAACCCTCTCCCAGCTCCTCCTGCCTCCTTCTCAGGCCTTGTGACATCACAAATCTGACATTTCACAATCAGGACCGTTCTGAGACATGCTAACATAGATCTGCCCATAAACTGAGAAAGACACAATGGTCAGAAATAGGACTTTGTGAGGATAGAAGTTGCTGGTGGGACACCAAGAAAATACATAAAAATTGGAAAAATGAAAATTCAATCTGACATGGATTTATTCAGTGATAGGGAAATCCTTACACCATGGCTGGCAACCCTACTGTGTGGGTGCGTGCGTGTATGTGTACATTGGCAATGTTCATGCACGTTGTTCTGTGTGTATGGTCACAGGCACACACATTGTGAACAAATGTTTTTTTTGTGGGGTTTTATGCTTTCACTTCATGTTGGGTGAAACACACACAGACACACTCATGCACGAGCACGTGCGTCAAACATGAAATTACCGTTACCACACACACACACACACACACACACACACACACACACACACACACACACACACACACACACACACACACACACACACACACACACACAGACTTGTTCACTGAGCAGTGATTGGCACACTTTTGTCTGTGCATTCTATTGTTTAGGCTAGTGTGTAGCTGCCTTCTAAAGTTTGCTGGATTGCTCCCTTTTCAAAAAAGAAATACTGCAAATCAGGAACACCCCATGCCTTTTCTTTGCAATTTGCCACGCACATTCCCTCAGCAATTTGCCACGCACATTCCCTCAACACATAGGCATACAGCACATGCCACTTAAAATCTTCACATCTACCTGCACATAGGCCTCTTCTAGCACCACCATGTGGCCGATTTTTGCAAAACACATATTTTGCCATGCACTGCACCCAATGACTTTGCACAAAAATCACGCAAAGCAGTAGGCCTACAGTATCTCTAGTTTATAGTTTATATACAGTAGGGCTGAAGTGGTTTTGTAATAATATTTAAAATCTACTTAGGCCTACAGGCCAATTTGTGTGTATACGAACGACATGACGGTCGCTTATGATGATGATATGATGATACTTTATAGTCAGTTCACACTGAAATGTGTCTTACGACACAGCAGCCATGTATTCGAAACATATCAAACATACCGGTATCTCCCGATTAGGGAGTCTTACGTAAGGGATAAATACTGGCTCCGCGGGGGTTGTCCATAGGCCTATATAACATCCCGACGGACTGATAGCTCCCCGAGGCGCCAGCAGAGGGAGTTATCAGTTTGAAGGGATGTTATATATGGACAACCCCCAAGGAGCCAATATTTATCCCGCTTATTACCCGGCTACTAAATAAAATTAATAATTTGACTCAAAACTAAAAACAAAACAAAGTATTTCCTTGTTTACAGACGGCTGGAAGTGTTCCACAAGTGTTGTGCTATGGGCGTCCTCCCATCGCGACGCGGTCGCCTTGGAAAACAAGGAAGTGCTGATTAGATAGAATCCATTTTCTGATACTACGTCGTCTATTTCTCGCTTAAGGTATTTTTACAAACATTCTTGAGATCAACGTTTAGTTCTAAATGTCGCTGTGTGTTTGTTTACATCATTTACATGGCCGACATGTTGGATACGGCACTAAATTCATGCAGCGCAGCTTGACTGCAGCAGGTGCTCTGAGTCTTTGATTAGGCAGCGGTCTGTTATAGAGCGGAGCGGTCTGTTATCCAGAAATAACAGAACGCTGATTTCGGCAACTGACCAATCAGAATCAAGCATTCAAGCAAGCCGGGTAATAATGGTGTTTAGTCATGTCTGTTGCGCAATGTGTGGTACATTTTGGCTCAGGATTTTGTTTTAGATTGTAATGTGAGTGGTATATCTTTGCCCATAAAACACTGAGCAGCGTGTTTACTGTTTTTGCCCATAAGTTCAAATGTTTTGCCTGGGCATACTTTTGAGTTAAGTGGTAGATTCCTGCATGTTCTTTCTGTTGTTTAGTTAAGTGATAGATGTTTTACTCATATCTATTTTTGCATAATTGTCGTAGAAATTGCCCATTATGATTTATTGTGCAGTGAGTGTTACATACCGTGCATAGGCTTGTCACAACTATTATTACAAAAATTGCCTGATTACAATTATTTGAGATAAACACAATTATATTGCATAATCGTCATAATCATTCCCATACATCTGTGGGAATTAATTTGTTGAAAAATGTTCATAGCCTACACATTAAAACAGTTCAGAAATAGGGGAAATAGCAGATCTATTCAACCTCACAACATATCTGCGTTGTAAACTTGTAGATCGACTATTTCAACTATTTTTAAAAATGTACTGTATGCCTATACTATTATGGCCTTTTTGGCCATTGTACTGTACATTTCTTATTAATTATAATTATGGGTCATTGTCATTAATTCATTTTTACATTTAGGCTATAATATTTGTCATATCAGTGCGAGTTTTGCAAAGAGAAATGTACATTGTTATTGATATGCTGTGTGACAATTAACCGTCAACTATACTGTGCCGTACCGTACTCAATTGCCGATGCTGCCTAAAGACTGAAATTAATCCAGATTCCAGGCACTTGCATAATTTGCAAACACTGCAGTATTGAGATACATGGACAATTGACATATTGATTATTTTGACGCGTTCATGCATGTACATGTTTCCACACCCCTGTGCAGTTTAGTTTGGAGCTGTAATACACTATATTGAGTTCAAGCAAATTAAGTTCAATCTGGTTTTCATTCAACAATTAACTTTCTTGTTGAAAGGGTACTTCACCCCCAAAATGGCTTTTCCCCCCCTATTGATTACTCACCCCATGGATTATTATTACATGTATTATTGTGTATTTTGATTGTCTTAAGTACCAGCTCTTATCCGTAACTTAAAGGCCTGTCCATACTGTCTCCGAGCACCAAACTTTTCTTCTTAGAGTTCCGACGTTTTGCTACAGTGGGGCCGCCAAATCTTTGTGTGATAGAAACTTGTTATCTCCTTTTTTATATTGACCACTGAACCCTAGCGTCCATGTTCTGAGAACTTTAGCTAAAAATAGCAGATCTACAAGCTCACAACGCCTCGCGCTGCGAGGCGTTGTGAGCTTATAGATCGGCTATTTTCGGCAAAGAGCTTGTGTGTAGAGGGGAAAAAGAGCAGACTAAGTACATAATGAAAGGTCAAGTTTATTAAGTATTGACGGTTCAAGTGGTTAAATATCTGAAAACACAAATTGACATGAATCCAAAATACACTGATGATTGTGCTGTCATAAAAAGGTTGTGGGGGTCCCTGCTTCATCTCTCTCTCTCTGTGGGGGTCCTTGGCCTGAAAACGTTGAAGACCCCTGCAGTAGGGCTTAAGTGGTTAAGGACATAGGCCTACAGCAGACAAGACACTGCTGTATATATCTGTAATTCAAACCATTTGTCAAATGCCGTGCTCAGAATGTGTGGCGACAACAGTGGCGAAGACACAGATAAACGCTGAATTGTGCTATTCTCTCGTTACACTTCCTTGCCTTTTCCCCTTCTCTTCATATTTGTCTTTTTCCTTCCCTGAGTGACTCGACTGTTTCGCTGTGAATTTTAAATGGACTATTCGTCTTGTTCTGTTATGAGTCATTGGAGCAGCGAATCACACAACACAACAGGAGGAATAGTGCTGATGCAACCCCATCTGAAGGCTTTGTCTCTCTGAACGACGCCACTGACCTGAAAGACAGAAAGTAGAGAGGAAAGAACAAAGTTGTTCGGGCGAGCAGTCCTGGTTCAAATAGTATTGACAAACTCATATTTGTGTGTTTGTTTTTTTTAACACGCTCGAAGGAGAAGGTGCACGCTGCGTGGAGTTTGCCGCTCAAGGCCAGAGCAGAGTGAGCACCTCAGCGATTATAGAAAATACTGTGGAAGTAAATCAATGAAATATAGCGTTGTTTTCTGTGATTGAACTCCTAAAAGTCAGTTTAGTCAGTTTATTACGACCGCAAGTCGCAATAAACTGAGGTCGCAAGTTACTATGAAAAGCTCCACCGGCTGTCCGTCTGTCTGTCTGTCTGTCTGTCCGTCTGTCTATCCGTCTGTCCGTCAAGTCACACTTTTGCCCCAACTCTATAGCCCCTTTTCCACTTCAAGGTGGAACCAGAACTTTCAGGAACCTGAACCTATTTTTTGGTTCTAGTTTTGTTTCCATTGCGTACGGCCCGTTTCCAGACAAGGTTCCTGGAACCTTTTTTCGGTCCTGCTCCTGAGGTAGAACTAAACTTTAGTTCTGGGAACCTATGGGAGGGGCCAGCAGCGCTGCTGCTCTTTTTTTGGGACCCTCCCGGTTAGTTCTGGTTATATGGAAATGTAAGCAGAACTTGGTACCGGAACTTCACAGGTTCTTGAAAGTTCTTGGTTATGGAAAGTTCTGGTTCTAGTTCTGGGTTGGCCCTACAGTGGAAATGGGGCTTATCTCTGGCACCGTTGGCCCTATCGATGCCAAACTTTGCACGTGCTGATTTCTCACATGGCCCTCTTCTAGCGCCACCATCAGGCCGATTTTTGCAAAACACATTTTTGGACACTGCTCCTACAGATTTTGCCCTGAAATCACACACAGCGGTACACTCTAAAGTCATGATGTCATCAACATGGATCTGTCCCGTTTCCAATATTCCCTCCTGATTGGCTACGATTGCCTTCTAAAGTTTGTGCATGCGACGCGACGGTCGCTTTATCTCCCGATTAGAGAGTCTTACTGGTGCTTGTGTTGAATGACGCGTCGCACTACGCGGCTCACAACGCTCTGAGATTTGAGCGTTCATTCTGTTCGCACAGTACAAATAAGTATAATAGCCTACGTAAATCATGTCATGCATCTCTGTAGCAATGGAGCTTACTTCTCTTCCCAAACAGTCAGAGTACAGTAAATGACATTTTATGAAGCGTCTGTGACCATGATTTTTTCCAAAGATATATATCGTTCGCAAAGTAAAGCCCTGCTTCATCATACAAAGGCCGTCGCACAAAAGAAGTGAAAACAGGAGATCTACAAGCACACAACGCCTCGAGGCGTTGTGTGCTTGTAGATCGGCTATTTTCACTAGTTTAAATCATTTTTTTAAATGATAAATGCAATTGCAAAACGAACGGTTTTCGACATACAAGGTTTTCACCTGACAACGACGATATGCAACACCATCTGGGAAGGACACATTTCTGTCTTCTTTATGTCACTTTCAGTGTGTAGCACGTTTTTAGCAAAGCATAAATTGGCATTAAGCAATATGTGGTCGTACGAAAGATTGTGAAAATAGCAGTGTCGGATCATTATGATTTATTTAACTCCATCTTTTTTCCACAGCTTTTTCTCTCGCTCACTTGTTCCCTCACTCAAGCACGCACGCACGCACGCACGCACGCACACACACACACACACACACACACACACACACACACACACACACACACACACACACACACACACACACACACACACACACACACACACACAATTCAAAGGAGCTTTATTGGCATGAGAAAACACATGTTTACATACAGCAGCAGCAAATGCTAGGCTCTGAATAGGAACCCTGAATGCTAGGCTGGTGTCTTTTTCTCATGTTTTTGTGCATTTTTTGAGTACCACTCCTCTCTTTCTTCATCCCCCCTTTGTCTTCTCCTCTTTCGCCTTTTCTGTTCTGTTTTCCTCTCACTCATTTTCTACTCCTTCGAGTCCTTCCTCTGCTTTCACGTTGATTGGGGTGAACACTTTGTTTTTCCCTGTAATCACTTCAAGGACGGACAGATACACACGCACGCGTACACTCACTCATTGCTTTTCTGTTGTCCTTATCTGTTGTGTGTGAAGGAGAGCAGGGGCGTCAATTGGCTATGGCAGGGGTATGCAGCTGCCATACCCTGGGTCCAGGGGGGAAAATAAAAGTTACTTTTAAATATAAATCCATGTATGTCTCTTTGTCTATCTGTGCTTGTTATTATGTTTTTTAAATTACAGTAAAATAACTACAAATGCAAAATTTGGTCACGTTAACAAGGCATTATAATTATATTCACCACACTTGTACTCTCCCCATCTTGACAGAATGGTATATTCCCAGGTTCCGCAGTTCAGCTGCACAGGTGCAATGCATTATTGTTAATTGTGGCATGTTTACTAACATGCCAAGTTTAGCTGCACTTGAACAACCGTTCCAGGCTGCCATATCCAGCCAAAGAAACCGTAGAAACGGGGGAAAACAATAAAATGTACTTCTTCTTAAAATAAATGTATCATGCCTGTTGCTAATGGCAACATGACTGGTGTCTTGCACAAAGGTGCGCACCTTTGTGTGCGTGCAAGACACCAGTCACCTTAGCTATTTCTGAACTGACGCCACTGAAGGAGAGTCTCATTTGATATTATAAAATGTTATTTCCAGCCAGTCTCACTCTCATTCCCGCAGTTGATTGAGTTTTCAATGGCCTTATATCTCTCTCTCTCTCTCTCTCTCTCTCTCTCTCTCTCACACTCTTTCTTTCCTACCTAACTGCTGGTTGTCATTATTCTAAAGGTCTTGTCATTAGCTGCTTCATACTTCAATACCTTCAATTAATCTTAATTATGAAAATGTATGCTCAAACTCTGAGGAGCGACGCCCATACATGAAGGTGAATCCAACCTTTCAAAGACCCAACGCAGCTTCCTAAAGTTACACGTGTAATTCAAGTGATTACAACGTTCACAGAATACCAATTTTACATGTGTAATCACATAGCTTATATGCCCAGATTTCAGCGCAGAGGAATCAATAATGAAAGACATAATCACACAAAAGATTAACCAGTTAATGTTTTACAGTCTGGCACCGAAAGAGCCAGCTGTCTAGAACAGCACTGATAACCTACAGCAGGGGTCTTCAACATGTTCAGGCCAAGGACCCCTTAGCTGAGAAAGAGATGAAGCAGGGACCCCCACAACCTTATCATAAATTCCATATACCGGTAGTTTCATCGTTTGACAGCACAATCATCAGTACAAACCTCTTTGCCGAAAATAGCTGATCCACAAGCTCACAACGCCTTGCAGCGCGAGGTGTTATGAGCTTGTAGATCCTCTATTTTTGGCTAAAGTTCTCAGAATATGGACGTTAGCGTTCAAGTGGTTAAAAAAGGAGACAAAGGGTTTCTATCACACAACGATTTGAAGGACCCCCTGTAGTATCTCTGAGGACCCCCTGTTGAAGACCCCTGACCTACAGTATGTATGTACCATAGAGTTACAGATACAGTATATTACACTGACCCGCCCCCAGCTACCATTTCAATGAAAGTTGCTCACTGGTGTTTGAAGCACCTGGAAGAAAGCTCTACTTCTGAATTTCTCTTGATCTGAGCACCAAATTGGGATTTTACTAAAACGTTGTGATGCTACATATTGAATGGTGCATTTATATAGTCCAAAGCGGTCCACATAGATTGTGCATTACATTCAACCATTCACACACACATTCATACACCGATGGCATGCAAGGCACAAACCTGCACATTGGGAGCAAATAGGGGTTCAACTCAAGGCTCAAGGACACTTCGACACTAACTCTGGGGGAGCCCAGGATCGAACTGGGAACATTGCGCTTCTCTATCCGTCCACTCTGTGGAAAGCCTTACCGAAGGCCATAAAGGAGTGTGGATCCCTAGCATCCTTTAAAATTGCCCTGAAAAACCATACAGGCAGCAGCCGTTCGCAACTGGTAAAAATAAAATAAAAACCTAGCCCAGCCCTACCCTCCCCTGCCCCTTCTTTGTATATACTTACTGTTTGTTTAGACTTACTGTTTTCATTTTTTTTGTTCTTTCATTTTATTTTATTTACATATCTACTGCATAGTACTGTGTTCTATTTGTCTGTCATTCAATGTTATATGAGATACTTAAATGGTTTCCTGTGGAAATAAGCTTAGTCTTTTCTAGGATCTCCTTTTAGTAGACCTTACCAGTGAACTGTACCGCCATGAAACTGTACCTTTTCCGATGCAAACTTCTAATAAAGTCTTCAATCAATCAAACTCTACCCTTGAGCCACTGCCGCCATATTGTGAGCTTATTGGCCATTTTCTGCCATCATATCCCAAGTATAAAATAGGGCTTAAGTTAACTTCTAGTTTGTTCTTGTAAGAAAGATTTATTTCTTCTGACTTACCAAGACAATAAGTTATATAACATTAAGTAATTAAATGGTATAACAGTGCATCAATGTTGTTTTTGACAGCAAATTTTGATTTAGTTTTAGTCATAGTCTTTTGAATAAAGTGTCATTTAGTGTCATTTAGTTTTAGTCACCTGAAAAGTATTAGTTTTAGTCTAATTTTAGGCGACTAAATCTACAGTTGATTTAGTCAACTGAAATGTATTTTGGCAGGCCTTGATGGCATCTTAATGACTGATTTTACACTTGGTTGTATGCCGAAAATGGCCGATCTACAAGCTCATAACGCGTCGCGCTTGTAGATTGGCTATTTTCAGCACACAACACCTGAGAGCAACCAAACATAAAATGACTCTCTTCTCCACTAGTCCCTCCCTAATGTTTTAGTCGTCTGTGAAAAAAACGCAGTCGACAAACATTTTTCAGCATAGTTTTAGTCGACAAAATCAACACTGCAGTGCGTGTGTCTGTGTGTTTTTCTGCAGTGTCATGCTTGCATTCACAATAGTGTTGATGTGAAAGTTTAATTGTCATTGTAGGTTTCCACTCCCTTTAAATAAAGGCTGATGCACACCTCAACGGTTGATGGGTGCGTATAGGACAAAAATGCTTATATCAAAAAGGGCTCTCTGATAATAAAATCCAAGAAAGGGACCATATCTTCACTGTCGGGTAGAAACCTCCTATCTCCAAGTTTCAAATGTGTAATCTTTTTCGCAAAGTAAAGCCCTGCTTCATCATACAAGGCAGTCTCACAAAAGTAGTGAAAACAGCAGATCTACAAGCACACAATGCCTTGCGGTGCGAGTGTGCTTGTAGATCGGCTGTTTTCAGTAGTTTAGTATATTTTTTAAATGATAAATACAAAACTAACAGTTTTGGACATACAAGGTTTCCACCCGACAACGACACTATATACTATAGCTTTATTTCAGGTTTCCATTTCCATCAGAAGTTTGCAGTGCATGTTGTTTTTCTGGAACATTCTTTATCGTCTAAAATAAGGTGTACATTAAAGCAGATCTTTGACATTTACAATGGCATTTCTAAAGTTATTTTCCTTAACAAAGCACTTCACCTTACAAATAAAAAAAACTAAAGTTGCTGTATCTGTGCTTTTGAATGGCCTAGAAAAGTTTTATTGACATAGTAAACTTTCCTCACTGAAGTTAATGGGCATGCTTAGCCGAAAGTTAAATCACTAGCAGTTGCTAGCAGTGTTTATTAGTTTGAAATATAGCAAGATGGACCTTTATCGATCCCTGTGGGGGAATTCAGGTGTTGTGGCAGCAACAGCAGTAAGCCTGAAAGTGAAACACAGGATAGATACGGGTAAGAATAGAGAGATATGACGATGAATGCTAAGTAACTCGCGATTTGTTGTCTTTCCTTGCTATCTGAAGTTCCACTGCAGAAACTCTTTCTGTTAAAGATGCACAGATTAAATTCAGCTTTAACAGCAGTGTGAGTTGAAGGGGTTACCAGCACTGTTGTTTGTTATAATCATTTATTTGAATTGTTTCAGTTCCACGGCAGAGAGGAAACATTTATCACCTGTGGCCTCAGATATAACGGTTTAATAACTCTCTCTCTGTGTCTCTCTCTGTGTGTGTGTGTGTGTGTGTGTGTGTGTGTGTGTGTGTGTGTGTGTGTGTGTGTGTGTGTGTGTGTGTGTGTGTGTGTGTGTGTGTGTGTGCACGCGCGCACGTGTGTCTGCAGTTCACCTCATCCCATAGGATGGAAGGTGTACTTCCTCCATTCCAACCAACATTTATGACACATATTTATTGCTATGAGAATAGCCTACCAATTCTAAGATAAGCTAGAGAGAGCGAGAGAGAGTATGGCAGGGGTATGCAGCTGCCATACCCTGGGTCCAGGGGGGAGAATAATAGTTACTTTTAAATATAAATCCACGATTGTCTCTGTGCTGTTTATTATGATGTTAAATTACATTAAAATAACTACAAATGCAAAATGTAACAAAATGGTCACTTTAACAAGGGATTATAATTATATTCTCCACACTTGTATTCTCCCCATCTTGACAAAATGGTATATTCCCAGGTTCCGCAGCTCAGCTGCACAGGTGCAATGCATTATTGTTAATTGTGGCACGTTTACTAACATGCCAAGTTTAACCATATCTAGCCCAAGAAACCGTAAAATAAATGTATCATGCTTCTTGCTAAGGTATGGCAACATGACTGGTGTCTTGCACGCGCGCGACACCAGTCATGTTGCCATACCTTAGCTTTTTCTGAACTGACGCCACAGGAGAGAGAGTTAGTGTGAGTGAGAGAGAGAGAGAGAGAGAGAGAGAGAGATTGAGAGGCACACAGCAAGACAGGTGAAAAGTCATGGCAGTGGCTTATGCTTCCGCATAGCTCTCTCTCTCTCTCTCTCTCTCTCTCTCTCTCTCTCTCTCTCTCTCTCTCTCTCTCTCTCTCTCTCTCTGTGCGGCGTGTCTCACAGAGAGAAATAAACCAGCAGGCCGATCACACAGTCTCTCTCTCCACCCAGATGAGGACAGAGGAGAGAATCCCTGTCTGTCACCACAGGAAGATGTGGAGTCTCCACAAGCCCTGAGGAGAAGGAAATCCTTCTCCCAGTGGCATCCACTCACCTCGGGCACCACAGTCAGAGCAGTAACCTCACCTCAGGGCCAGCCTCACAGTGTGTGCCTGCGTGTGTGTGTGTGTGTGTGTGTGTGTGTGTGTGTGTGTGTGTGTGTGTGTGTGTGTGTGTGTGTGTGCACGTGCGTGCGTGCGTGCGTGCGTGCGTGCGTGCGTGCGTGCGTGCGTGCGTGCGTGCCTGCGTGTGCGTGTGTGCGACGTGCATGTGTGCATGCATGCGTGTCTCATGTGGCGGCCCTGTTCAAATTAGATGTGTAGTCTGGGTGTTTCGGGCAGTATGTTGATGGAATCGTGCACTTTACGATAAAAGCATTACATTTGGCACACAGTTAGAACATGCCATTATGGAACATTTTTGGCTATAGGGACATTGCAGATTTATTTGTCTTGGGAAACTTAAATGGTAAAATGGTAAATGGTGCATTTATATAGCGCTTTTAATCCAAAGCGCTTTACATAGATTGTGCATTGCATTCACCCATTCATACACCGGTGGCGGAGGAAACCATGCAAGGCACCAACCTACTCACCGGAGGCAATTAGGGGTTCAGAGTCTTGCCCAAGGACCCTTCGACATTAACTCAGGGGGAGCCCGGATTCGAACTGGGAACCCTTCGGGATTTATACCCTTCGTGCTCTAATACCAGTTTCTCTACCCCCATAGCTCCAACTTTGTGGGAGCCAATCAAAGTTGGTATCTCACAGACTAAACTAGGGCTCTTTAATGATTCTGAATCCAATGCAAGCATTTGTTTTGCACGATGCAGCGGGAGAAAAAGAAAAAAAAGTTTCAGTTTCAGTTAATTTTCAGAACTTTTTGTGGGCATCATGTTTGGAGACCCATGTCAGAGAGTTGCAGATCGAGAGACAATCAGTATTCCCTCACCGTCTCCGTCCACTCAGTGTGCTGGTCAGCTAAGGACAGGGAAATTAATGAAACAGCACTCAGCCTCCGTCCGGCCAACAGGTAGACCGCCCGGCCCCCCGGGATTACCTGCTCCTGATGGCCAATCCATCCCTGTGTGTGACACCGGAGGATGTTGAGTCACCACCGCCCTGAGAAGAAGGAAAGCCCATTACTCAAGTCGTAACTACTCACATGGTCCAGCATAGAGGTGTAAACTTTATTTCACACTGCGTGTGTGCGTGTGTGCTTGTGTGTGTGTGTGTGTGTGTGTGTGTGTGTGCGTGCGTGCGTGTGTGTGTGTGCGTGTGCGTGCGCGCGCGCATGTGTGTGCGTGTGCATGTGCGTGTGTTTGTGTGTGTGCAATGGTGCAATGAGATCTGCCAGGGACTATAGAGAATGCTGTCCTCTGGCTTTATGTGTGTAATGTTGTTGTTGTTATTGTTATTTTACAATGATAATGTTTAGCAGTGTTTGCCCCTGCAAATCTGTGGATGTGCCAATTGCAAGAAAATCTGCCTTTGGCATATTAGGTGTGGCCTAGCCTGGGATCGCTTCCAATTTTAGGCTTTTGATCCGGTCGGGAGCGGATGGAGTCCTACGTCATTTTGTAGTCAAAACGGACTACACTTTGGCCGGAAATACCAAAACGGAATCAGTTTTAACCCAAAACAATTCCCCGCGCTCAATGACATAATTTTAGTACCCACCCAATAAAACCCTTGATGCTGTGTAGTTTTTGCTCATTTTTTGAAAGGTTAATTTGGTATATTTTAGTCCAACTCGCAGCGACTGCAAGACTTCACTTCTCTAGCATAGGGATTGGGGAAACAAACGGGGAACCAAAACAAAGTGACGCCGCTTCTTCTACCGTCCGAGGATGCCATCCGGTCTAGACCGGATCAAACAAACTGTTTAGTAAACGAGCACCAGGCTTTCCCCCGAGAAAGCCTGGTGACGCCATGCAGGTTAGGTCTGGCCCCGCTCAGTTATTCAAATATTTCACGTCTCACAAGTCGTGAGGAACCAACCAGGGGTCAATCTTTTTGTAACCGCCCCATGGTGGAAAAAAAATAACACTGAGAAGAACTGGACCAGGGGTCGGCAACCCAAAATGTTGAAAGAGCCATATTGGACCAAAGAAACTAAAAACAAATCTGTCTGGAGCTGCAAAAAATGATAAAAGACTTATATATCGTCGTTGTCGGGTGGAAACCTTGTATGTCCAAAACTTTGTTTTGTATTTATCATTTACAAAATGAACACAACGCCGGCGTTGGGTGCTTGTAGATCTGCTGTTTTCACTACTTTTGTGCGTCAGTCTTGTATGATGAAGCAGGGCTTTACTTTGCGAGAAAAAAAACATACAAATTTGAAACTTGGAGATACAAGGTTTCTGCCCGACGGTGACAATGTATTAAAAGTCTATATTAGCTATATTAGCCTACTGTCAAAATGACTATGTAGGCTACAAATACATAATGAGCATTACATTTAATATTTATTATGCACATTTTTACAGCATTGGAAAGCGTTAAGAATGTTTGTCCTCCTACAGAAACCATATTAAAACAAAAGAATATATATTTTTCCCCCTCTCTTTTTCCCTTAATACATTTTTGAAAAAGCTCCAGGGAGCCACTAGGATGGCGCTAAAGAGCCGCATGCGGCTCTAGAGCCCGCGTGTTGCTGACCCCCGAACTAGACTAATATCCACGCAGTGAAATTGTCTGGCTATGCGAGGCTAGTAACTCACCGGGTTTTAGGGGCTGCAGGCAAAACAGACATTTTGATTTGTTTTCTGTCTTGGGGAGTTGCTTAGTGAAACTGTTCATGACGCACACACTGACATAGATCAATACATTGTTTTGCTGATGATTATTC
>NC_137828.1:26589455-26776753 GCF_963921795.1 Nannobrachium achirus | reverse complement strand
CACCGCCGCCATGGCCCAGAGAAGCTGCATCGCCGCGGCCCCGGGGAGTTGGAGCGCCTCGGCCCCGGGGAGTTGGATCACCTCGCCCCCGTGTCGTGGCACGGCGCAAACCACTGGGGCCACTGGATGTTGGGGTTGTTTGTGGGGCTCTCTTCATCGCCGCGTTCTCCATCATCATGATCACGTTTTCGCTTTGCTTTTGGCATTTTGATGTGTGCTTCCACCATGGACAGATGTACGCACGTAATGGTGAGTTTTCCGCCTGCTTTATATACCCATGCATGCCTTTGTTTACATTCGGTGCCCTGGTTCTGAGCTTTGTTTTGGGTCATGAGGCCATCCATGGCATACAGCGCTCCTGGTGGAGCGGATCTCATGGGATTGTTTATGATTTGGCCAAGCTTTGTTTGGGGTTATATGGAGTTCACCCTCCATATAGCATACAGATTGAAAGACACGTTCCATCGCAGTGTGTGTGTGTGTGTGTGTGTGTGTGTGTGTATGTCCCCACAAATATAGTAGACTATGTATAATGTCCCCACAAAGTAGCAATTGCAAACCTGTGTGTGTGTGTGTTGTGTGTGTGTTTGTACTTTGCCACGACTCACAGCTAATCGGTTCACCGTAGTGCCACCGCTATACAAGCCAAGCTGTAGAATGGCACCATTTGCAATTGTTTTGTGGCCTTTTCTGTGATTTTACCAACCTTAGTTTTGTTGAAGTGGTTGATTTAGCATGATATTAATATCACACAAACACCAAATTAAATCAGGGGCTGGGGAAGACCCTCTAGTTGCTTATCCAAAAAGCAAAATAAAAAAAGACGTAAAAGACGTTTATGGCACCGAGGTCCAAAGACGTAAAGACGTTTATGGCGTTCAGTGAGTTAATAATTGGACTGTACGTGGCCTACAGAACGCCCTGATTAGTTTGAACGTAACTTTTCCCCGTGCAGCAGTTAAATCCACTCTTTTCGATCTATACTGTACTGCTATGCGAGATCCCTCCGCGCCCGGTCCGTCGCACGCTGATGACGCCGAGACCGATAGGCGCGTCAGAGGGAAGCCCTAGGGGAACCCCGTCCCGCCCACCCCCTAGGAAAGCTACTCGTAAAACTCGCCACGTTTCTTCCCCCGCTATTTCCCCCGCTGTCACTACCAATGTCTCTTCAACTACCGTTCACTCTTCCCCATCTGTGTATTCCAACCCACTGCTTCACCTGCTTAATTTATATGCACAGGGGTCTGCTCAAACCCAAACCATTGGTAACTATCTTACAATTCCTGCCCAAACACCCCCCCCCCCCCCCTCCCATAACCAGGCTATGATTCTAACAAATCAGAGCCACACAGCCCCCCCTCCCCCCGCCACATTTAACCAGCTCACTCCTCCCGTAGTCCGGGCTCAAACTGCCCCTCCCCCCCCCCCCCGCTACGGTCAACCAACTAACGCTTCCTTTAATCAGGGCTCCAATCACCTTTCTCCCCCCTCCTTTTTTCACCCGTTCACACATCCGCTAGCCCAGGCCCTAGCCCCCCCCCCCTCCCCCCTCCACAGCTATCCAGCTCTCATTCCAAGCCCAGGCTCAAACGGCTCCTCCTCTCCCCTCCATGTTTAACCAGCATTTGTACCCTAACCCGCAGTTCCAAATGGCCCCCCTATCCCACCAACCCATAGCCCAGGCCCACGCTCACACCCCCATACCTCAATACTCTTTCTCCTCCCTCCACAGCCCTGCCTGCACCAGTACCTCCGACGGCTATCACCGCCAACCCGATGCCGGTCTCGAATACCCTTCGCCACCCAGATCCTCCAGGGTATGGGACGTGGATTTAGCCGCACTAATCAAACCCTCTGCTTTTTCCCACCAGGCCAGGACCGTAGACTGCGGAGGGGTGTCCATCACCCTCCGCGATCTCAATTCCTCCTCTAACCCCACCATTCTCTCCTCCACAGAGTTTGTCCTGGCCTTCTCCCTCTACAGGAACATAATTTGTTCTGTTTTCCCCTACCGCAGGCAGGAGCTGGATGATTATTTGCAGATAATCATGGACCTAGCTTTACGCTTCTCGGGTCCCCTCTTTTATCATTACCACAGGCAGTTCGCAGCAACGGCGGCAGCTCGACTCCAGCAGTCAAACCAGCTGACCTACTGGGGCGCACTGGATTCCGAGCTGTACTGCCGGCTCTTTGCCGGTAGAAGCGCCCTCGCTTGCGAACTGTGCGGCTGCCCGGCCCATCCCACCTCAACTTGCGTCCTAGCTATCTCCCGCCCCACAGCCTCCACTACTTCTGCCCGGTCATCGGCCCATCAGGTACCACAGACCCACACTCAACTCCCACAGCTCATGGCTCGCCCAGCTAGGTCCGCAACCCAACGCCCCACCGCACTCCCAGCCTCCTCCCAGGAAAGGGACCGTCGAGGCCGCCCCATACTATTTGTCGGGCAAAAAATGCTGTGCAACAATTTCAACGACAAGGGCTGTAACTCGTCCGCTTGTAAATTGTTGCACGTGTGCTCCTTCTGCGGCGGAGCCCATTCCCGTGTCGCATGCCCCCATAACCCTACCAAACCCTCAAGCAGTTGACTAACGAAACACCTAGCCACCCCAATCAACATCCCGGCTCTAGCATCAGAGCTAACTTCACACCCAGACCCCGATTTTGTCAGATTTTTCCTAGACGGCCTCAACCACGGCTTCTCCCCCGGCCTTGTCACACTCCCAGACACAAACCACTCCTGCGATAACCTCCAATCCGCCCTGACAGACCCAGACACAGTCGACACACTTATTGCTAAGGAAGTCAAGCAAGGTTTCATGATTGGCCCATTTCCCTCCCCCCCCTTCACCAAATTCCGTATCAGCCCAGTCGGAGTAGCCACCCGCAAATACTCCGGCAAAAAACGCCTCATCATAGACCTATCCTCCCCCCATGGCTCCTCAGTTCCCAGCATAAACAGCCTCATCCCCAGCTCTGATTTTTCCCTCCATTACTCCACAGTTGCCCACGCCATATCCCTCATTCGCCTAGCCGGCTTTCAAGGTCCTCCCCCTCCACCCAGACACCTGGCACTTGTTCGGGGTCTGTTGGAAAGGCCAATTCTATTTTGCAGTCCGCCTAACATTCGGATGCAAAAGCAGCCCCAAGCTGTTCGACAACCTTTCAGAGTTGTTATGCTGGATTTTGTTAAACAACTACCGAATCCCCTCCCTCGTCCACCTGCTAGATGACTTCCTCACTATTGACCCCCCATCATCCCCCCCCCGCACACAGCCTGTCTTGTCTGAAAGCAGCTTTCACAGCTCTCGGCGTTCCCCTCGCCGAGGACAAGACAGAAGGCCCCGCCACTAGTGTTGAATTCCTAGGAATTAAACTAGACACCCTCGCCTTTCAGGCCTCCCTTCCCCAGGAAAAATTGGACAGAATCATTCTGATCGTGGCAAACTTCTCAGACACCACATCCTGCACAAAACGGCAACTGCTCCAACTCCTAGGCCACCTCAATTTCGCAACCCGTATCATTCCCCAAGGCCGTTCGTTTATCTCCCACCTCCTCTCACTAGCCTCCTCAGTCCCATCCCTCCACCACCAGGTCTCACTCTCACAAGAGTGTAGAATGGAGCTCAGGCTCTGGCGAGTCCTCCTCCAAAACTGGAACGGCATTAGTTTTTTCTACGACAATTTTCACTCCTCACCGGAGGACCTCCAGTTATTCACTGATGCCGCACCCTCCGTTGGCTACGGAGGCTATTACCGTGGGCGCTGGTTCGCAGACTAATGGCCGAAAGAGATGCTAGATTCTCAGTGCGACCCCCACCTTTCCTCTGCCATGTATGAGCTCTATCCCATAGTCGTAGCGGCTTCCCTTTGGGGTTCAGAATGGACCAGCCGCTCCGTCCTTATCCACTCAGACAGCCAAGCTACTGTGGACATCATTAACAAAGGCCGTTCCTCCTCACTCCCCATCATGTCCCTCCTCAGGCGGCTCACCTGGATCACAGTCACCCATAATTTTATTATCCGTGCCGCCCACATTCCCGGTCACCTCAATGCCATTGCTGACTCACTTTCTCGTTTTCTCTTCCAGAAATTCAGGCTACTGGCTCCAGACGCGGACATCCACCCCACTCCGGTACCTCCGTTTTCTCACATGACTTTCCCATAGACCACCCTCTCCGCCACCTCATACTCCATGCCCAACAAACCATTCTCCTGTCACTCGCCCCTTCCACTCTGTCCTCCTACTGGACCGCCTGGAAGAATTTCCAATTATTTCACTCATCCCACGCGTTACCGTTCCCGTCCCTAGACCTAGCCTCACTCATCTCCTACATCAGCCATTGCCACACTTCCCGGTCCATGCCCTCGTCCACCATCCGTGCTTACCTCGCCGGTATAAACTTCGTTACGAAACTCATCACCGGCGCTCCTCACCCCTTCCATTCACATCCTCACGTCTCTTTGCTTCTTAAAGGCATTAGACGGTACGAACCACGCCACCCTCCTAGCCGCCAACCCCTCACCTCGCCAATCCTCGCTGATTGCATCTCGGTACTCCGTTCAGGCTACGTTAACCCATCCACCGATTCCACACTCGAATCGGTATTCCTCCTGGCCTTTTACGGGTTCCTCAGGTGCTCGGAGTTCACTTCTTCCAATACCAGATTCGATCCGGCTCGCCACCCCTGCCTCGCCGACCTGACTATCCTGGACCATTCCACCCTAATTTACACACTCAAGCACAGTAAAACGGACCAATTCGGAGCCTCGACTCCCATTTACCTTTTCAAGCTAAATTCCCCCCTCAGTCCTTTCGAGCCACTCATGCGCCATCTCCTTATCCGCCGGTCCCAAAACGCTTCACCTTCCGACCCACTATTCATTTCCGAAACCGGCACCGTCATCTCTCGTACCTGGTTCCATCGCCATCTCCGCCAAGTCCTAACCAAGGCCGGCTACGCAGCCGAGCACTTCTCCGGTCACTCCTTTCGCATAGGCGCTGCATCCTCAGCATCCCGGCAAGGCATCCCCGAGCACATCATCCAGATCCTCGGTCGCTGGTCGTCTTCTGCCTACCACACGTATATCCGCTCTAATGCCCACGACCTCCGCCAAGCCCACGCCGCGCTCGTCCGTTAATCGTGGCTCCTTTTTGGGGACTCTACTCGGGCCCAGACGATCTCCATCCAGAGCCCCAGAGCCACAACACCCAGGGCTCTCGCCCCGAGCTCACCGCCTCCCCCCCCACGACGCTCGGTGCAGCTCCGCCCTCCCGGACCACCCAGGGCTCGAGCTCCCAGTGCTCCTCCTCCCCGCCCCCGTTCCATTCAGTGCCGCCCCCCTACACCTCGTCACATTCCCTCGTTAATGTCCATCCGGTTCCCTCGCCCTCCCTCCATCTCACTCCCTCACGCGCCTCGCCGCGGCCGCCGCCGCCGCCGAGGCCCTCGCCATCCCCACCCCCATATCAGCGCCCGTCTTCCCTCGTCATCCCCTGCACCGCTTCAATTCTCCTCTCCCTACCACATTACCTCAGATCCAATGTCCGTCCCCGCTAATCACCTCCATCCATAACCTCTTTTCCCCCCGTTAACTATCACCAGCCATCCACCATTCATTCACCCCATCATTCACCATTCCACCCCTGTATTCACCCCATCATTCCAGTATTCAGCCCACCATCCAGTATTCATCCCATTATCCACTCCATTATTCACTCTAACATTCACAATCCGCCTCACTAAGGCAACGCCTTCAGTCACCAGGCGTTGTTTCCCAATGCATTTCCTTGCCACAATGTTTCCATGCTACCATGTTCAATAAATCCAATCCAATGCCTTCTTTGCCACTATGTTTCCATGCAATCATGTTCAATAAACGTAACCCAACTGTTTCTCTGTTTGATGGTGTGATCTTTACTAGTGAACTGATGATTATTCATTTTCTCCTCCATTTAGTGGTTGCCAATTCCTCCCATGTGCACCGTCTATGTCAGTGTGGAATGGGGGATGTGGATATGACAAAGTACATAATAACTTTATACTCATTTTGAACTTGTAGATCTGCCATTTCCACTATTTTAGTGGAAATGGCATGAGTATGTCTTTTATGAAAAAAAAATATTGTGATCATCTCAAATAATTGCTTTTAATAATTCATTGCATTTTTATAGCGCAGTACTCAAAGCCCTTTACAACGGTTCATTCATTGACACATTGGGAGGTGAAGCGGCGAACAGTCGATGCCATGCAGCGTCCTCACTTCCCACACCAATGGTGGCAAAGCTGACACTGACCGACTTGGAGGCAACGTGGGGTTCAGTGTCTTGCCCAAGGACACTTTGAAATGTGGAGCTGGGATTCAAACCGCCGACCCACGGACCGTTGCACCAACTGAAATATGTTATCATTAAATAGAGCCTATAGATATATTGTCTTTTTCTTACACTATCTGTGCGTTTAATAAACTTCGTGGGCCAAATAATATCCTGAGCTACAGCCGCCCCCAAACAAGTAGACAGGCCTCGGAGGAAGAAGCTGTTCCTCAGTCTGCTCGTGCCTTTGAGGACCCTAAGGTGAACAGACTGTTCTGGGCGTGGGTGGAGGACTGGGGTCTTTGATGACCCTCAGGGAGTAATCACGTGTTTTATTTAAGTAAAAGTATCAATAGTACAATATAGAAATACTTTGTAAGGGTGCCCTCACACCAAAATACCTATGAGAGTGGAATCCGCGTTCCAGCAATGCATTTCAATGATAAGGGAGCGTTTTTTGCAGAAATCCTCTGCTGGCATGAAACCGCTTCACTCTCATTGAAATGCATTGGCGGAACGCGGATTCCATTCTCATAGGTATTTTGGTGTGAGGGCACCCTTACAAGTAAAAGTCCAGAATTCAAAATTTACTTGAGTAAAAGTACAACATTATCGGCATCAAAATGTGCTTAAAGTACCATAAGTAAAAGTATTCATCATGTATAAATGTTTCAAATTTTCGCTCACAGACTTACCGATTTCAATTGGAACAACCCCTCAACGTCAAGCCCTCAACCAACGTGAACTTGCATGTTGACTTTGGCTGAATAAGTGAGTCGGCAAGTCAGCGGATTGGAATTGGGCCATTATCTTCATTCAAAAGTGTGAAGCAGGAAGTTGTGTTTGTTTGTCTTGCTTCTTTGTTTTTACAGCTCAGTGACACAATAGACTATATGACTGATTGACAGAACTGTATCACTGTCTTATTAAAAATATTACAAAGAGCATGCATGTGTGTGTGTGTTTGTGTGTGTGTGTGTGTGTGTGTGTGTGTGTGTGTGTGTGTGTGTGTGTGTGTGTGTGTGTGTGTGTGTGTGTGTGCGCGTGCGCGTGCGTGCGTGCGTGCGTGCGTGCGTGCGCGCCGGTGCATTCAGCAAACAACAATCATTTATTTGTGGTTCTCTTCTCTATCAGCTGACAACCTGATATTAAAATGCCTTCAACCTGAATAACACCATCTGAGTTATGGTTATGGTTGTGTGTGCGCGCGCGTGCTTCTTGTGTGTGTGTGTGTGTGTGTGTGTGTGTGTGTGTGTGTGTGGTGGGGGTGGGGGGGGGGGGGGGGGGGGAGTACCTGTATAGTAGAAAGTACAGGTACTCAAGTAAGGGGGGGGGGGGGGGGGGGTGAGTACCTGTATAGTAGAAAGTACAGGTACTCAAGTAAGTTCTTAAGTACAAATCTTGGGTATTTTTAACTTGAGTAGGCCTACCGGTATTTCCAATGTTCAATACTTTTACTTCTACTCCATATCTCAGAGGCAACGTTGTGCATTGACACCACTACAACTATTTGAAATATCCAGTTACCACTAGTTACTTTGTAGATTTAGATTATTATTAAGACATAATTATCTACTTCAGCCCTACAGTATATATATTTCCCCCTCAGCTTTCTACATTCTGCATAATGAGTACCGTAGGTCTACTTTAACTTTTTGTACTTTAAATATATTTTGATGCCAATAGGCTACGTTTATACTTTAACTCAAGTACATTTTGAACACCAGGCTTTTACTTGTATATCTACATTGTGGTAATGGTACTTTACCTGTCACAGAGTATTTCGTCGTTGTCGGGTAGAAACCTCGTATCTCCGAGTTTCAAATTTGTGCGTTCTTTCGCAGAGCAAAGCCCTGCTTCATCATCATACAAGGCTGTCGCACAAAAGTAGTGAAAACAGCAGATCTACAAGCACACAACGCCTCGCGGTGCGAGGCGTTGTGTGCTTGTAGATTGGCTGTTTTCACTAGTTTAAATCATTTTTAAAATGATAAATGCAAACCGAACGGTTTTGGACATACAAGGTTTTCACCCGACAACGACGATATCTACATTGTGGTAATGGTACTTCTCCCCTAGCCTGACTGCAAGCGTCAGACTCTATCACACACTTCATTTTGGGAAGAGAGTCTGAGATTTCGGGCAGACATTCCACTTCTGGGGGGGCGGGCAGGGGGTGGTTTAAAAAAATGTTAAGTTGACTTGCTCTTAATTGCTCCCTCTGAACTTCAAAGGGCTTGTGAGCTGCTGTAATTGATTGAGCCATACAAGTGTCAATAGCTCGTTAGTTACTGAAAGCATCAAAGACTGCAATCTGTTTGATGTCTGTAATAAGAGTGGAGGGGGGAATGTGTTTGAATACACACAGACTCGCCTGATTGGCTGAATGGTTTTGAACCAGGCCACCACCCACCACGTGCCCCAAGCCTACAGCCCTGATTGGCTCGCCCTCTCTGAGGGCTGGTGGAAAAAGCTTATTTAATGTGAAGGGCCAGACTACACAACACCACCACTACCAACAGGGGGTGGTGTTGTGCAGTCTGGTTTATTAACTAGGCTACTTCTCCCCACCCCTGCTGTAAGCACACCTTGTGTCTCTTCCCAAGAGTGAAGTTCTTCCGTCTTTAGGAGCAGAGTCAACTGAGTCCGGAAACTCATCCAAGGGTGTCGCACCAAATTCTGGGCCCTGGGTACAAGGATTCACTGTGGGCCCCCCATGAATGTTCTTCATAGGGGGAGGGGGTTTAACCCATTTAGACTGGGAACGCATTATTACGCATTATTTTGTGCTTTAACTATTCAGAGATAGCAGATATACCACCTCACAGCTTGCTGCGAGCTTGTAGATCTGCTATTTTTGAAAAATCTTGAACATTTTTGCAAGTCTTTGAATATTCATACAGTAAGCTTGTATATCTGATATTTTTCAATAGCTAAAGTATAAAATAATTAAGGCCCCTCCTCCTTGGGCCCTGGTAACTCAGTCCCGCTCCCCCCCCCTTGTGACACCCCTGAACTCATCATCTTACATCCTATCCTGGCGAGATCCTGCCAGCGTGTAGCTATGGTAACTGGCCCACTTGATAAACCCTGAAGACAATAAAAGGCAGAGTTTGGTTTTAATACAGAGGAGCAATGCATCGTGGGGGAAATGCCACTAATCACTCACCTCCGCAGGCCGCGGGGCTTACGATGCAGCGTACGAAGCAGTGTTGGAAGCAGAGTGTTATCACCTCTGCTCAGCGACAAGATGATGGGCTGCAAAATATGAAATCGTTTTTTAGCAGTTATTCAAGCGATGGTTTTTCTTTTTTTTTTTGTAATAATCAAATAATGTATGTAAGCATGTAAGTGTTAAAAGCAATGATATATCAACATTATCAATTCTATCAGTCGATTCCCATATTTGACTAAGTCAATTTGTCGTGCATAAATTATGAGGAAAGAAGTAGTCGCCAGCACTCAAGGAATCTCTTTTTCACATGATTTTATTTACCTCAATGGACAGAGTCAAGTCAACGGACGCGTTTCGACCCTTCGCTGAAGAAGACCGAAGGGTCGAAACGCGTCCGTTGACTTGACCATTGAGGTAAATAAAATCATGTGAAAAGGAGATTCCTTGAGTGCTGGCGACTACTTCTTTCCACACATACACACTTGCCTGGTTCCAGCCCATAGACCCCGCCCACTCTCAGAGTGGACTCTTTCTCTGGTCTGGAGCTGAGCACATGAATAGGCAGTTTAGCAGCCAAAATTTTCGGCTGATCCAATGAGTGCGGGGGGTGGGGGTGGTTCTAACGAATATCCAATCAGCGCAGCAGTTGAAACGATTTCAAACGAAGTTCACACACGACAGGCACACATACATTTGCCTGGCTCCAGCCAATAGACCCGCCCACTCTCTGAGTGGACTGCTTCTCTTGGTCTGGAGTTGGCATATGACGCGCCTCTTTCTGTCGGTGTCTTGGCGCACCAACCAATGAAATCAAGACGGAGGAGGGGTGGGTCTAACTTTTGTAAATCAACAGAAACGGTGGAGGGAGGGGTGGCTCACCAGAGTTCTTAATTGCTCCCTTTGAACTTCAAAAGGGTTCTGAACTGCAGTCATTGATTGAGCCATACAAGTGTCAATAGCTCGTTAGTGATTCTCTCTATTCAATGAAACATCAAAGATTATGACCTGTTTGGTGCCTGTCATAGAGGGGAGGGGGAGGGGGGAATGTTTTGTGTACACAAGTCAAACACAACCCCTCCCACCAGATCTCTTGTGATTGGGAATTTCAAATTTAAAATCCCCTCTCCTTTGAAATCTCTTACAATGGGGACATGTCAGACTCAAGCTCCAGCGCAGAGTCTGAAATCAGGCTACACATACATACACACACACACACAAACATGCGCGCACAATGAGTTCACCAAGCTGTTAATGTTGATTACATGTTTCTGGTTGCAGTTCGGTGTGGAAGCAGTCACTGGCAAAGACAGTCAGAGACAAACACACACACCCCATAGCCGTGCGTCGCGATCACCGTGCATCGCGATAACTCGCGCGCGCGCACGCTCGTAAAAAAGTCCCTCCCCCGTAAATCGTTTAGAATAGGGCACAGTTTCAGACTAAAGCGTGAGCTGAGTCTGAAATCAGGCTACATACACACCCATCAGACAGGTGCTGAAGGTGATTAAAAAAAACTAGACACAGATGGATTTTGGCAGAGCCTCATGATACATTTTAATTAAAAGTAAGCTTTGATTTAGTTGAGAGAAGGCAGCCTTGCTGCTGATTAGAGCATCTTATTTATGAAACCACACTGCCTCCCTGAAAAACATGTCTTTCACAAATGTTTCATGTCAAGGGCCCTCACGTTTATATGTATTTGAACAGGGTTTTGTCCTAGTACCCTCATAGGAGAAGATTTACCAACATTTAACAAGATTCATCAACCGAAGAATTGCTGATCTGCAAGTTCACAGCTCACAGCGTTTTGTTTGCAGGTGTAAAGATCAGGGGTGTCGCACTCGCACCAAATTCTGGGCCCTGGGTACAAGGATTCACTGCGGGCCCCCCATTGGGAACCCATTATTTTGTGCTTTAACTATTGAAAAATAGCAGATATACAAGCTCACAGCGCGGCACCGAGTGCCGCACTGCGAGCTTGTAGATCTGCTATCTTTTTTTACTCGTGAAGATCTCTTGGAATATTTCAAATTCTTCTAAGGTTTTTTGAAAAAAAAATATGTTTCTATGTCAGCTAGTGCTCAAACTTTTTCATGTGAAGGACCCCCAAAATTATATGTATTTGGCCACGGACCCACATCTCAAAATATTTTGTTCCAGGGACCCCCCAGAAGCAAAATTTGAGTTACAAATGTTTGCTTGAAAAATACATATATTCAAAGATTTGCACATTTTCACGACTTTTCAAAAATAGCAGACCTACAAGCTCGCTTGTGAGCTTGTATATCTGCTATTTTTCAATAGTTAAAGTACCCAGAGCCCAGAATTTGGTGTGACACCCCTGGTAAAGATACAGCGTTTTCCACCAGTCACAAAACAAGTGAAAACTTTTTGCAACTCAGACACTTAGAATTCAGGAAGCCATTCTGTGTCAGAGTTGCTAAAGTTTTCACTTGTTTTGTGCGCCGTGACTGGTGGTTGAACTCTCTAAAGTGCTTCACCACAGTCCTCATATAAGAGGATAAGTCTATCAGGACCCCGTCTGGGGGCAGCAAAGAGAGGGCAAAGCCCTATTTCAATCCCTGCACCTAAGAAATAATTCAGCTTAACTCCGCCGAGCTTAATGTCTTCGACGGCTGGCGACAAAAAGCCTGTTAGGTAGGCTACTCAGAGATTTAGCTGAATAATGTGAAAGTGTTGAATTAAAAAGAACATAGCGTAGCGTAGAGGTCAAACAGTAGGTTTTATCTCGACCAATTATGTTCTTAATATCCCCTGGTAAGACAGACAGATAGATGTCATGTCAATTTTAATTGACAGGCAGGAGAGATGAATGGTCTTTTTACCCATCAGATGAAGGAAGCATGGGTGTCGGTCCTTATCTGAATAAAATTGTGCCCAGCTGCTCCTTTTCTATAGTTTCTCTTGAGGTATTAAAAGCGTATCGTCATTATCGGGTGGAAACGTCGTATCTCCAAGTTTCTGAGTTCTTTCGCAAAGTAAAGCCCTGCGTCATCATACAAGGCCGTCGCACAAAAGTAGTGAAAACAGCCGGTCTACAAGCACACAACGCCTCGTGCTTGCAGATCTGCTGTTTTCACTAGTTTAAATCATTTTTAGAATGATAAATGCAAAAGGAACGGTTTTGGACATGCAAGGTTTTCACCCGACAACGACGGTATACTGTCTGAGTTAGCCAATGAATGACATTAGCTCTCCCCTACACCCAACCCCCTCCCAAACATTGACAGGTCTGACCTTTCTTCCATTCAAGCACTTGCACACACACTTATCACGGGAACAAAGGAGAGTTCATCCCATTAAGCCACTCCATCTAATCATGACATGGCATTTTCATTGTCGGTTAACATTCTCCCCGTCTTTCTCTTCCCTCCACTCTCTCCACAAAAGTCTCTCTTTGTCTCTGTCACGACTTTATGGTACTCTTGAAGACGAGCATTCCTCTTCTTGGGGGCGAACATTCGCGATCTACAAGCTCACAACATTGATTGATTGATTGATTATTTTATTAGACACAAATGGAGAACAGTACAAGTATAGTCAATACAATTGAAATGTAGTGCAGTACAAGTACAGTTAAACACCCTGCCTAAAAGGAACATCCCAAATGAGAGCTTTTACGGTCTTTTTTTTACGTTGGAAGCCCTCTGTATTTAATTCATGGACATAATAAATAGCAAGCAAAGAAAACATTCAATAATATTGCACTTATAAAAACACTATGTACAGTACATGATAGGGGAAACAAGGTGGTGGGGCTAAGGTAAGGGGGCCATTCATAGGCGATTCTAGCCTCTTCCAGCGGGGGGTGCACGACCTCTATTATCTCATGCACGCGCGCGCAGCGCGCGCCTCATGCACGCACGCGCAGCGCGCGTGCACGACGTTCGCGTGCGCGCGAATTGCGGATATTAGCGGTTTTGTAATGTTGTTTTAGCGGATTTCTGCAGTTAATTTTGTACCCAAATGTAACACAATATAAACAAAAAAAGTGTAAAACAGGTGCTTCTTTTTCTAGACACCATGAGCATGTCTAGTATAGGATTTATTTACTTATTTTGCAGACAGAGGCAGCAAAGCCAAACATCAAGTTAATCATCATTCATCAAGCAATCAAGCAGTCATTTACAGTGTCAAATAAGCATTTCACAAAAACAAATAGTAGACACATCCTTATTACACAATGAACTGCAGCCTCCGGGTTTTGACACTTGCAAACCTTTCAATTATTTTCTGCACTTTAATTTCGTGTATTTTCTCAATCTGTAAAATGCCTATATCTGACACTCTTTTATCAGTCATGGTTGTCCGTAAATACGTTTTTAGTTGTCTCAAAGTAGAGAAACTGCGCTCAGCTGAAGCACTCGTAACTGGTATGGTGAGGTACAGTGTGTAGACGTGTTTTAATGTACCAAATGAATCAGAATTATGCATTCCCTTCTCTTGAAAAAAAGCAAGTTTCTTTTCAAACAGTGTCGTGTCCTCCATTTCTTTTTTTTTGCGCACATTCTCTTCCCTGTACATGGAAGTCATTACAGAGATTTCAGCTTTCAGAACATCTGCATCAAGAGTGTATGTTTGACATACGTCTGTCACACTTTTTTCTGAAGGGCTATCTGAGGTTACAACATCAGCAAGACACTGGAGGATATGAAAATCGTTTTCAGAAAAGCGCCCCTCAAGCTGTTGTATGAGTGTGTCCAGTGTTCTATACAGAATATCACATCGGTAATAATCCGCTGCTGTGTTCGGTTCTACACGGCGGCAGAACCATTTTGGGCTTAATATAATAGGGTTTATATAAGCATGATCTGACTGTCTTAGTCTTACCTTGGGCTGGTCAGGAGGAAATGGTTCAGTCACGCACAGTGAGACAAGAGTCCTGGCTGATAGAGCCTGAGGTCTGTGTTTTGTAGAGGAAAGTCAGGTACAAAATGATCCTCTCCATGTGATGTTTCAGGGCAAGCAGCTATATTATAATATCTACCGGTAGTCACGTCCATAGTAGTGAAGAGCTCGAACTCCATGCTTTATTTTTAACAGATGTTGTTTTCAATTTCAATACTGGCGCGTGGATATGACATCACATCAGGAGGGGAGGGGGGGGCTGCCTGGAGCTGCCAGCCTCTATCACTACCACTAGGGGGTGTTGTTGTATTCGGTCTGAGTGGATGTAAAGTTACATTACAAAAAAAAAAAAATCAAAATGGCCGCCTGGCGGCCAGGGGTTGCACGTGCACCCTAGGACACCCCTTAAAATCGCCTATGGGGCCATTTAGGCCGGGGGCCAATTCTGAAATTGGCACAAATTGGTACCACCCAAGGTGACCGTACGTTTTTTACATTTTCGTCTTCGTACATGTCTCTAGTTTACATTTTGGTATGATAACTCTTCCAATCGCCCAGCTTATTGACAGTTATCACTCCCTAAACAAACCAATATCCATATGAAACAGTGATGAGTATATACTGTATAGTGTGGTACGATGTGTACTTCCGTAGGATTTTTGTGCTAATTTTTTTATTTTTTTTGCAGATCCTGGTTCTAGAGAGTCCAAACTATGAGAAAATGATGGGTGCCAACTTTTCCGGACCCCCACCCCCTATCTGGGGGTCATCTAGTTTGGGGCCTCCCAGAGCAGTACGCCAGCCAGTTAATGTCCAATTTTCTTAATATTAGGGTTGTTTTGTAGGTTTTAAAACATTCTGAGTTCATTTATTACAATTTTGAAGCAGCCAGAATAACCTTTCTGACATTTGGTTGGGGTCTTTCCTCACCTGGGACCCCCCAGACGCCAGACCCCTGTGCCTATCTCAGTACTCGCTCTGCTCCTGCTCCAGAACAATGTCATATTAGATCATAATTGAATAAATGTTTTTGTTGCTGGACTCTGAAAACAAAAATGAGTAGTAGCAAATACCAGGGGTCTTCAACAGGGGCTTCGGGACCCCTAGAGGGTCCTCAGAGTTACTACATACATAGTGTACTTCTAATGATTTTTGCGTAACTTTATTTGTTTACTGCTTTGGCTTTTATGGGGACCAAACTGTCAGAAAATGATGGGTGTCAGATTTTCCCAACCCCTGCTCCTTTTCTGGGGGGTCATCTATTTTAGGACATTGCAGAACAGTATGCCAGCCAGTTAATGTCCAATTTTCATAATATTAGAGTTGTTTTGAAGGTTTTAAAACATTCATATATTGCACTTTTGAAGCAGCCAGAATAAGCTTTCTGACTTTTAGTGGGGGTCTTTCCTCACCTGGGACCCCCGGAATGACTCCTGAGCCTATCTCAGTACTCATTACAGTCCTTGCTCTGCTCCTGCTCCAGAACAGTGTCAAATTAGATCATAACTGAAGCATAAAAGCTTTTGTAGCTGGGCTCTGACAACAAAAATGAGTAGCTAATACCAGGGGTCTTCCACAGGGGGTCTGGGACCCCCAGGTGTCCTCAGAGTTACTACAGGGGGCCAGACAAATCTCTGGTCACCCCAACCTCCCAGTCAGCCAAGACATCTGACTGGAAAATACCCTCCACTCTCTGAATTCCATCCATTTTCTTCAATTGGTGGAAGCTCAGGGCAATTTGTCAAGTATCATTTATACTGCATTGTGATGTAGCTGGCATGGAGGATATGTGGTAGCAGTGCAGCTCCAAGTTCTTTGACTGAAATCCCATCCCATTACCCTGCATTATCACCGATGCGGGGTTGTTGGACCAAAGTGCTCCAATTACTCCAATGTTGATGGAAATAAGTAAGCCTTGCCCAGCCCTGAGGCTCATAGGGCAGGAGTCTATGTCCCGTTTCAGTGAGGCAGCTTGATGTACAAGTACCCCTGGACAGTGGACATAATAATAGTTTGTCACAGGGACATACTAATCCAGCCTTTGATGCTGTGTGTGTGTGTGTGTGTGTGTGTGTGTGTGTGTGTGTGTGTGTGTGTGTGTGTGTGTGTGTGTGTGTGTGTGTGTGTGTGTGTGGGGTAAATGGACACGTTGTTTTGCATGCCTGCTCTGACATCACACTCTGGCTTCACTGTGATGGCACACTAACAGAATCCCTTTTATGACCATATATGGAGTTCCTTGATGTCTTCAATATTAAGTATCTAACAGGACTTCATATGGGAATGCCCATATATGGAGGCCACATCGGCCACATGCCACACTAACAGAATCCATATATGGCCAAGACAGATGGCCAAGACAGCCCATATCTGTGTGACTGGTTCTTCTCCATGAAGGGTATGAGGTCAGTTGTCATAACAAATAACTGAGTAAGCATGTTTGGGCTCTCACAGCACATCTCAATATACAGCATGGATCTGTACATCTGTACACCGATATACATCACTGGTCAGATGGCAAAGAATTGGCACCCTGAGGCATCTTACTAGTAAATAATACTGAGAATACTAATAAACTATCAAGTACACTACATAAACCCAGGATGCATAAAACAGTTTCTAATATTATTCAAAAATAGTTAGCAAATTGCAGAACTGGTTGCAAGAATAGGGCCAAAACTGGAATAGCCATTTGGCTGGCCCCCTGTAGTAACTCTGAGGACACCTGGGGGTCCCAGACCCCCTGTGGAAGACCCCTGGTATTAGCTACTCATTTTTGTTGTCAGAGCCCAGCTACAAAAGCTTTTATGCTTCAGTTATGATCTAATTTGACACTGTTCTGGAGCAGGAGCAGAGCAAGGACTGTAATGAGTACTGAGATAGGCTCAGGAGTCATTCCGGGGGTTCCAGGTGAGGAAAGACCCCCACCAAAAGTCAGAAAGCTTATTCTGGCTGCTTCAAAAGTGCAATATATGAATGTTTTAAAACCTTCAAAACAACTCTAATATTATAAAAATTGGACATTAACTGGCTGGCATACTGTTCTGCAATGTCCTAAAATAGATGACCCCCCAGAAAAGGGGCAGGGGTTGGGAAAATCTGACACCCATCATTTTCTGACACTTTGGTCCCTATAAAAGCCAAAGCAGTAAAAAAATAAAGTTACGCAAAAAAATCATTAGAAGTACACTATGTAGTAACTCTGAGGACCCTCTAGGGGTCCCGAAGCCCCTGTTGAAGACCCCTGGTATTTGCTACTACTCATTTTTGTTTTCAGAGTCCAGCAACAAAAACATTTATTCAATTATGATCTAATATGACATTATTCTGGAGCAGGAGCAGAGCGAGTACTGAGATAGGCACAGGGGTCCGGCGTCTGGGGGGTCCCAGGTGAGGAAAGACCCCAACCAAATGTCAGAAAGGTTATTCTGGCTGCTTCAAAATTGTAATAAATGAACTCAGAATGTTTTAAAACCTAGAAAACAACCCTAATATTAAGAAAATTGGATATTAACTGGCTGGCGTACTGTTCTGGGAGGCCCCAAACTAGATGACCCCCAGATAGGGGGTGGGGGTCCGGAAAAGTTGGCACCCATCATTTTCTCATAGTTTGGACTCTCTAGAACCAGGATCTGCAAAAAAAATAAAAAATTAGCACAAAAATCCTACGGAAGTACACATCGTACCACACTATACAGTATATACTCATCACTGTTTCATATGGATATTGGTTTGTTTAGGGAGTGATAACTGTCAATAAGCTGGGCGATTGGAAGAGTTATCATACCAAAATGTAAACTAGAGACATGTACGAAGACGAAAATGTAAAAAACGTACGGTCACCTTGGGTGGTACCAATTTGTGCCAATTTCAGAATTGGCCCCCGGCCTAATTGGTTCACCAAGCGTTTTACGGTCATGATAGAGCTGGCTGAACATCGGACTTTGCCATATGGTGCAGACAGTGACAGAGTAGTCCATTAACTCACTGTCCTCCACATAGCCTACTCACACATACAGTATGAGCCTAATTCATTCATGGGAATCAAATACATTGAGAAGTTTATGAGTTAAAAAACGTCCATGCAGAGAGGTTGGCGTGGGTGTGTTCGTGGGTCATCGCCATGCTGGCTTGTGGTGGATTGTTACGAACCCAAAATGGTCAAGAGGTTTAAGGTTGTAACATAAACATTTTAAAGATAGAAAACCAGGATGTTGAGCAGTAAGGTGCAAATAATGGAGACCACACAGGTTTGGAGCAAAAGGTGCAAGTGCTTTTACTCTTAAGCTTTAAAGGTTATTTACAAGTATTTACAATTGTTCAAAAATGTATGCACAAACATACCAAAGAACCATAAAGAAACAGCAAGCCACTACCAGGGGACACGGGTGTTGCCAAAACAACAAACGAAGCAGCTAAGTGAAACAAAAGACAGACTAACTAACTAACTACCAAGTAACTAGACCAGGGGTCTTCAACAGGGGGTCCGCGACCCCTAGGGGGTCCGCGGAGGTACTGCAGGGGGTCCGCGAAATTATTGCTTTAAAAAAAAAAAAGATTTCAATTTTTTTTTTTTTTTTTTTTCACATTTATGTTAAAAAATAAATCATGATTCTATCCATTTTGAATAGCTTGAATACATGATTACTATGCATTTGACAGATTGTTGATATTATTGACATTGGTTCTCAGTTAATAAGTAGTATGTTTAGAAATGGTAGTGGTACGGCCCACCCTGCTCGCTGTAACTTGTACATGTTTAAAATAAAAAAATATGTCGTAGCCCCGACCCCCCCACCCTACGAGGTGGTAGGGGGTCCCTGCTCCATCTCCCTATCAGTTTGGGGGTCCCCGGCCCGAAAACGTTGAAGACCGCTGAACTAGACTAGTAAAACAAAAGCCTGCCTACCTAACTACTCTAACCAAAAGCAAGTTCAAAAATACATAAGTGGCAACAACCCCTTACCTAGTGTGCTTAACAAAGTTCATCCTACGTGGTGCCTGTGTATAGAGGCCTCTGTCTTTCCCTGTCCCAAGGCAGCGGCATATAGCACAGAATTTACATAAGTAGGCCTAGGTGAAAGAAGACTAAATGGTTAAAAGTTTGCTCTGGGAAATAATTACAAAACAACACTACATGACAGGGCTACAACAAAACTACAAGACTACAGGGCAGGTGAAATGTTTGGGAGAGACTGAGCTGAGGTGGAGCTCAGCCTTTTATAGGCAGCAGGTGGTGATGATTGGATGAGGGTGGGGCCAGGTAATGGTTTGATTGACAGCTGAGGTGAGTGGTGATTTCAGACCTGAGAGTATGAGAGGAAAGGAGACAGGAGGGGAGGAAGACACAAAAATCCCAGACAAAACTACGTGGAACGTAACATGGATATTTTTGTCTACGTGTATTTTTAGCCACAGACATACAAAATGATCGGACAATAATATTTACCAGTAAGACTCCCTAATCGGGAGATAAGCGACCCGTCAGGTCGCAGCGTGATTTTAGGGCAAAATGTGTAGGAGCAGTGTCCAAAAATGTGGTTGAAAAAAATCGGCCTGATGGTGGCGCTGAGTGTAGACATAGTGTGTTTTTTTTTGTGTGATTTTTTTTGTGTGATTTTAGGGCAAAATCTGTAGGAGCAGTGTCCAAAAATGTGTTTGAAAAAATCGGCCTGAAGGTGGCGCTATATGGGACAGATCCATGTTGATGAGATGAGTGTAGACATACTGTGTAGCGATTTGCGTGATTTTAGGGCAAAAATTGTAGGAGCAGTGTCCAAAAATGTGTTTTAAAAAATCGGCCTGAAGGTGGCGCTATATGGGACAGATCCATGTTGATGACATGAGTGTAGACATACTGTGTACTAGGGCTGACCTTCGATTGCATTTTTCAAAATCGAAGCTCATTCGATTTTTCTTTTCGAACTTCGAAGCTTCGGTGACGGCGACGGGGGGGGGGGGGGGGGGGTCGGGAGCAAAAGTTTATCGGTTACATAAGTGATAACAGTTAAGGAAATGTGTTTAAAAATGCGCGATTTACCCAATTTTAAAAGGGAAAACACACCAGTTTTTTCCTCATAATAAAGCTCCCTATTTTCATTAAATACAACAATACAACGAGGAAGAAGAAGAAGAATAGGCTATGATACGAATGTTTTCTATATTAAAGAAAAGTGTTTTTGCAGTACAGTAGGATTGACATAATCACATCACGTCTGTAATGTAACACATCACGGCTGCAACAACAAACACTGCAGCGCGACTCAAGAGCCCTATATAACAAACAGATTAACTCCCAAGTCCCAAGGTGTAGGCTACTGTACACGCAAATGTAATAGTAGATTTTATAGTAAATAATTGTACTGCAGTGTGTCTGATTTAACGTTCCACACTCATCAACCGAAAGCTGACGGTCAGGCTCAGACAACGCACTCTATGCGGGCGCAACTAGTGAGCTTGGAGATCCGATATAAACTTGTCATCATCAACACCTCGACAACGTAACCCTAGCAAGTTGGTTTTAAGCTATTTTTATCTGGTGGGAAACACCAGATATTTAAACAGATCATGTTCTGGCGAGACATTCAGGCGACTTTCAGGCGACCTATTTGCCGATTGGCTGTCCAATGTCACATGGTAACCAAGCTAGTTTCATGATTGGGAGCGGCCCTCCAAACGATGGGATGGGGGGTACTGCATTAGGGCCAATAGCAGTGGACTTTACCGCTCCTCCAGGCTATGGAATCCTAGACTGGTGTAATGAAATATTTTGACCAGCAGGGAGCACCATTCCTTCACACTTCACAGGTCAGGCCCTATAACTCTATGGTCAGGCCCTGTGGTCACACATTTCTGGACACCAATATCTGTGTAACATCCATGCATTTATACAACTGCGAGTCTGCCGCTGCGTGCTTGATTTGGCTGTACACGCTGACTTGTTCATCAGGAGGAAACATGCTCCCTCGTCGATTGGATTTTACAAAACAGACCCGCGTCGTCACATTGAATCCTGTTTAAGAAGAGCTTAAAACACAACTTTCTAATGTTACATTGATGACGTGAGGAACGCTAAAGTCGTCTTGGTTACACATGAGAAAGAACACCAACACTAACTTCAACACACCAATCCACCAGATTTTAAATTGACTGTGTGTCGATTCTTGTTTCCTCTTTAAAACGGGATCGACGCTGACGGGTCCGTTTTGTAAAATCCAATTTTCCCTTTTTGTTTCCTTGCGTTGAGTTGTGTGTCTGTCAGCGACAGCGTGTGGAAGACAGCAACAGCATGCATGGATGTTACACCGACAATGGTTTGGCAAAGAAATGTGTGACTGCATCGCATAGTTGCATTGGGTGACAGACATTGGTGTCACATTATGTGACAGCGCGCTGTCTTTTCTTTTCTTCATCGGCGACCATTCTGATGGCTTCATGCATGCTCTTGTTGTTGTTGGCTTGTTATTAATGTTAACACGTGTGTGAGAAGGGGGTGACGCTATCACGCTAGAGTGGAGCGAGGCGCATGCAAGCTAAGGCACGCGGCCCCCCCCCAAAGGACAAACGGCCGCGGCCGATTATTCGAATTTATTTTTTCAAATTCGAATACCGTGCCTTCGAACGAAGCTTCGAATATTCGATTTTTTTGGGTCAGCCCTACTGTGTACCCATTTGAGTGATTTTAGGGCAATTGTAGGAGCAGTGTCCAAAAATGTGTTTTGCAAGAATCCGCCACATGGTGGCGCTAGAAGAGGGCCATGTCAGAAATGAGGGGTGAAGAGCTAACCCTGAATGACCATAACAGGCCTGTAGTTAAATAAAACAGAACCACTAGTACTGGTGGACTCCTAATTGGTGTCATAGTAAAACAGTGTCATGCATATTCTGAAGAAAGCCTGGAGACTTGACATTCAGTTATGATCAAAATAAGAACATTATAATGGTGTGTAAAAGAGAAAATCAAAAATATGCCACGGACCAGACAAATCTTTGACACGGACACATGTGTCCGTGTACGGACATATTGATTTACCCCAGTCACAGCATGTCGCAACACGGCACGTTGTGAAAGCAAAAACAGGCGGGGACCTAGCACAGAGCTCTGGGGAATACGGTCAACTAAGTATAGGGTTTAAGTACAAGTGGTTAATTGGACTGATTCCAGGGCCCCAGCGGAAGTTTTCTTGTCTGAAGGTCGACGTACACAAACGTGTGTTAGAGAGAGGCTGAGTTTTGTTACCTCAGTCTCGTAGCCCTAGCTAACCTGCTAGCAGCACCTTCATAAACATTTAATGTGAGCAGCTATCGATGCACAGCAGATGGTGCTAACAGTGCTGGCGCATAACTTTCCTCGACGTTTGACCAATAAATCCATTTTAATAGGAATAGAATGTCAGGCAGAGAAAGGGGAAAGGATATGGCTCTCTATAAAGCCAGGCAAGAACAAAATAACATTAAGAAATTCAAAAATATATAGCCTACACATAATGAGTTCTCAAGCTGTCAAAAGTCCGAAATATATTGTGAAACTGTATTGATTGCGACCGTCAGGTTGCAAGTTACTATGAAAACCTCCACCGTCCGTCATTCAGTCCCTCCGTCTGTCCGTCACGCCACATCACACTTTTGGCCCTACTCTTATCTCCGGCACCGTTGCCCCTATCCATGCCAAACTTTGTACACACACTCCTTGGCTGGCAAACCACAACCTCCGCCCCTGATTTCTCACATGCTTCTGTTCTAGCGCCACCATGAGGCTGCGTGTATACATGCGACCTGACGGTCACTTATCTCCCGATTAGGGAGTCTTACTGGTGTACGTGCATTAATATTAATTGTAATGTTTTAGAGCTCATTCACCTCTTAAACCTGGGCGTTCAAGTGGTTAACTGAAGGCTGTCATTTGCAGTCGTGTGCCAAATCATTTTTTGCTGTGCTATACTACAATATTCTTCATTATACATTATTTGATAAGAATAGGATATAAGCTGCAGTGGGACTATAAAGCCTCTTCTTCTACTATATCTCTCCATAATATGTCAAAGTGATTTGAGCTACTGTACATGAAATATGCCATTAAATGATACAGCTTGAAATGTATATAGGCTGCTTTAAAGAAACTGTCTGGAGGACTGGGTTAACAGATTTCTTAAAGCCTCTCTCTGACATATCTATATATCTGAGACCACAGATTCTCATGGTGTGACGGCCGTGCCTGCCCTAACAGGTGCTAACTAATGTTTAGTGTTCACTGAACCAGGTCTCTGTGTGGATGGTCCCCCCGTCGCTACAAATGTCAAGCTTATCATTTATTCACTCCAGGTCACTGGAAGATAAATGGGTCTTTGAAAGGGAGGGCAGTCCGGTGGATCGTTGAAATGGAACCGCGCTCCACTGGCTGTATGAATTGGAACGGGTCCGTGCTTTGAGCCGGCGTAGTGGATTTTAAATGGAGTTACAGTACGTATGTCTGCCTCCTGCTGATCCACAGGATCAAACAGCAGTTCTTCTTCTCCATGTGTCTCACTCTATCCCAGGGGTCTTCAACGTTTTCAGGCCAAGGACTCCTTAGTTAAAGTAGGACTGTCATCAGTTTGTATTCTCAGATATTTATCCACTTGAACCGTCAATACTTTAAACTTGACCTTTCATTCTGTACTGTACTCTGAGATAAGCGACCGTCAGGTTGCATAATAGAAACTTTAGAAGGCAATGGTAGCCAATCAGGAGGGAATATGCGGGGAATGCGACAGATCCATGTTGATGACATGACTTTAGAGATACTGAGTACCGCTTTGTGTGATTTTAGGGCGAAATCTGTAGGAGCAGTGTGCAAATGTGTTTTGCAAGAATCGGCCTCATGGTGGCGCTAGAAGAGGGCCATTTGAGAAATTACTTGGCAGCCAAGGAGTGTGTGTGCAAAGTTTGGCATGGATCGGTGCAACGGTTGCGGAGAAATGAGTAGGGGAAAAGTGTGACGCGACAGACTGACTGACGGTCAGACAGACTGACGGTCAGACAGACTGACGGGCAGACTGACTGACGGGCAGACAGCCGGTGGAGGTTTTGATAGTAATAAATAAATGTTTTTGATCACTACATTTACAGTTGTAGATATGAAATAGTAAGAGAATGCTGTAATTTAGAAAGTATGTTTTTTATACTGGTCACTGATGTGATCATGGAAGCCTTGCATAGTGCTTGGCTTCTAACGTCTTAATAGATTTTAGCTGGGTAATATCTACGAAGATTCTGTAAATTATGTCCTGTATTCAATTAATGATAAGGCATTCTAATGCCGTAGTCTTTAGGAACCGTACATTAAAGTAGACTCTCTCTCTCTCTGTCTGTCTTATTGAAACGCCTTTACTTGTGCTGTAGTACTCTCACTGTGTGTGTGTGTGTGTGTGTGTGTGTGCCTGTGTGTGCGTGCGCGTTGCGTATATGTGTGTGTGCACGTGTGTATGTGTGTGCATGGTCTGGAGGGAGACTGGTTCACAGCGGTTCAGCCTCATCCCAGTAGCAGTCTCAACCTGAGTGAACCCAGGGGCGTCAATTGGGTATGGCAGGGGTATGCAGCTGCCATACCATGGGTCCAGTAAAATAACTACAAATGCAAAAATTCTCCCCAACTTGACAGAATGGTATATTCCCAGGTTCCGCAGGTCAGCTGCACAGGTGCAATGCATTATTGTTAATTGTGGCACGTTTACTAACATGCCAAGTTTAGCTTGAACGACCATTCCAGGCTGCCATATCCAGCCCAAGAAACCTTAGAAACGGAAGGAAAAATAAAAATGTACTTCTTAAAATAAATGTATCAGGCCTGTTGCTAAGGTATGGCAACATGACTGGTGTCTTGCACGCGCGCGAAGGCGCGCGTGCAAGACGCCAGTCATGTTGCCATACCTTAGCTTTTTCTGGACTGACGCCACTGAGTGAACCTGACAAACGTCTCGATCTCTCTCTCAAGGGTAATTTGTTGTGTAAATACAGCCTACTTAACAGCTGACGGTTCCCCTCGTCTGTCTGTGGCGCTGGGATGCAATTAGAGGAAGCAAACATCTCCATTGTTGTCATTAGAGGTGCGACGCTCATTTTGATCCTGTCTGCAACACGGCCCATCGATCGGCCTTGAGGAGGGGATTACTGATGAGGGTTATCTGAAAGCTGTGTGCGTCTGTCTGTGTGTGTGTGTGTGAGACTGTGAGTGAGTGAGTGAGTGAGTGAGTGAGTGTGACAGACACACAGACAGACATAAGGTCCTTCATGTTGTGACAGTATCAGACCGCTGACAATAACAGGGCAGTCGTAGCCAAGTGGGTATACAGGCCGTCTAAGCAGGCACGCGTGCACACATAGACATCAAAGGGGGCTTCTTGAGCCCCTGCCCTTTTATCTGTCTGTAAAAAGTGCCCTCTCCAGACCATGAATGCCGTTTTTACTATGGTGAAAGAAATGCAAATGCCCCTCTTTCCATGCCATACCTGAAGGCATTCAAGAGAATTGCCTTGTCCAAACTCTCATGAACTTGAATGCAGCAACCTTACGTTGAAAGAATTGCCTTATCTGTGTCGAAATCCATGCTGTACACCACATCTCCATTATTCACTTGATTGTACTTAGTTTAATATGGTTTCAAGCACCGAAAATAGCCAACCTCCAAGCTCACAACGCCTCGGAGCGCGACGCGGTGTGAGCTTGGAGGTCTGCTATTTTTGATATTTCCACCAAAAGACCCTTTTTAGACATTTCAGCCCCTGCCTCTCTAACATTCTCTGCACGTCCCTGGTGAGAGACACACAGACAGACAGTCCTTCATGTTGTGACGGTATCAGACCGCTGACAATAACAGGGCAGTCGTAGCCCAAGTGGGTATACAAGGCCGTCTGAGAATGTGTATAGGTCACCGGATATACAGATACCACTGGTTATTGCATCGGTATCTCACACCAAAAGGCCAACTGACCTTATCATACAAGATACAGCGATGAGTATTGTAGCTATCAATCACTAGTAATGAACATCAGAGCTGTGTGGTAAACAGAGTTTAAAGGAGTAGTTCACCCCCAAAATGACTTTTTTTTCTATTGATTACTCATGCCATGGAGAGTAGAGTTCAATAATATTTTTTTAGTTTTTTGTTGCATTCCTAAGACAAAAATGTGATAACAATAAATGTACCCCCATTTGTTCTGGATGGGGACCCATTTCGAAACGGGTCCCCATCCGGAATCAATGGGGATAAATTTACTCAAATCAAATTTTTGTCTTAGGAATGTGACAAATACCAAAAAATATTATTGAACTCTACTCTCCATGGCATGAGTAATCAATAGAAAGAAAGTCATTTTGGGGGTGAAGTACTCCTTTAAGGGGATTGAGAGGGCTTTTCCCACAGCTCGAGGGAAAGCTGTTTTTTGAGCGGTGGTCACACCGTCTCCATAGCGTGGCCGTGTGTGTAGGTATGTTTGTTTGTATGTGGGTGGGTGGGTGGGTGGGTCTGTATGTAGCCTCAAGCCTGTGGTGTAGTACCTTTTATGACCACACATGTTAAGGGAGGGGCGCTGTTTTCAGGCCAGGCCAGGCCAGGCACACACACACACACACGCACACACACACACACACACATAGGGGGGAAGGGGGAGGGGTAAACCGGTTGGTGGGTAAACCACCACTCAGTTCACACGGGTGTGATTTTTTTATATCTGTATAGCAAACCAATCTTTTGTTCTGTCACTCTTTGCGTGCACACTCCCAGTAGGCCAAGGGAGAACCTCGACACCAAATTAGCAGTGGTTCTCAACCTGTGGGTACCCGACCTGGCCAATCAGGACAAATTTGCCACTGGCAGGAACCCTGGACGCAGATTTTTCCCAAGCCCATATGAAGATGGACAGCTCCCCCGGAGCAGTCCACAGCATAGCGGCAAGAATGATGCCCAGAGCTCCAGCAGGGCCAGATTCTTTCTTAGCCCATATGCCGTGGACTGTTCCGGGAGTGCCATGCTTCAACAGAGCAACTTGAAGGCGGAGAATTCAGGGGTGAAGCCCAGGAGAGCTCGACACGTCAAAGTTTGCTATAAGGAACCACCCCTAAATAGAAAGCTGAGACGCGGAGACAAGTTCATGCATCAGGGGACCATCGGAGACATGTGCGAGTTGGGAATCACAGAGTCGTTCCAGGTGAAGAGACAGGTGTTACTGAGCGCTGCTGAAGCCACTGAGATGATCCTCAGAGTGGACAACATCATCAAAGCTGCTCCAAGGAAGCGGGCTCCAGACCACCACCCCTGTTAGGTGAAGATGGAGGATGAACACTGTGTTTGTTTATTTATCTGTTGTTGTTTTCAGAATGAGACATACTTTCACCGGGAAATGTATTTTACTGTAGCAAGTGATGATGTGGAAGAGTAGGTCTCCTGTTATTTCTTGCATGCTTATCCCTGATTATTGGTGTCTGACCAGTTAGCGTGTGGCCTTTTTATACCTGGCCGCCACGCTAGCTGCTACTGTAGGTGCACACCAGGCTCAACATCCCTGGTGAGTCGGTACAGTCAGCAGCTGCCAACGCCGAAACCTGGGCGGCGGTTAATTAACCTGGAAAACTCAGCATGTCTGGGTCTGGGTATGTGGAATCCATGGTGGAGGAAATTCCACCAAAAGGTCTTTGGACCATCCACTGCAACCAGGACCACCTCCAGTCGTCTAGACTACGCCTCGCCACTGGGTACAGATGGGACTGGTCGAGAGAATGAGGTCGATGCTGCGCAAATCTCCCTCACAGAAATCCAAGTTCTCTGCGCAAGTCAAGGCACCGAAAAAACGTCAAACAAGTCCTGCGGCGCTGGGCAAGCGACGAAGCAGCAGGCACGGATATGCTGGAGGCTGTAGCCGCAAACCTGCACGCAGGCGGCTCAGGGTATTGATCGTTCTATCACTGGACCGAAGCAGCAGTGAAGTCCGGCAGCACCCTAAGCGACTGAGCAGCCCTGGTCAGGATCACACTGCTCACCTCCATAGTGAGGAGGGGGTTAGAAAAGGTACCCCAAACATTGTCTGCTTAAAAACATCCGGGCCAGCCTACCGCAGCTGGCGGCATCCCATACCTGCGGTCGAAAAATAAATAAAAGAAAAAATACCAAAGTGATACCACTCACTGTTGGCGCCTGGAATGTGCGCACTCTGATGGACACATCTGGATCAAAAAGGCCTGAGAGACGCACCGCTCTTGTGGGTAGAGAGCTAGCCAGATACAATGAGGACATTGCTGCCCTCAGTGAGACCCGGCTGGCTGATACTGGACAAGTGACTGAAGTTGGTGCAGGTTGCACGTTCTTCTGGAGCGGGCGAGGGCAGGAAGAGAGACGTGATGCAGGTGTTGGTTTTGCAGTAAAAAAACATCTGGTCAACCAACTGGTCTGCCTACCCAAGGGGATAAACAACCGTTTAATGACCCTAAAGCTCCATCTAATGGGAAAAAAGAGGCCACCATCATTAGTGCCTTAGGCAGGAGACAAAACTGAAGGTCTACCAGGCTGTCGTATTACCAACTCTTTTGTATGGGTGTGAAACCTGGACAGTCTACCAGCGTCATGCCAATTGAACCATCTCCATCTGAGCTGTCTAAGAAAACTGCTGAGGATCAAATGGCAGGACAGAGTTCCTGACACTGAAGTCCTCAGCAAGGCCAATCTGCCCAGCATCCCCACCTTGCTTGCAGTCTAGAGGCCCAGTTGAGATGGACTGGCCATCTGACCAGAATGCCCTGCACAAGATTGCCAAAACAAGTTTCCTTTGGTGAACTGGAAAGTGGCAAACGAGCACAAGGTGGCCCAAAAAAGCGCTACAAGGACACTCTGAAATCATCCTTGAAGAGCTTTAAGATCGACCTGAACCACTGGGAACACTTGGCCAATGACCGACCAGCCTGGAGAAGAAAGGTCCAGGAGGGTGCAGTTCTCTGTGAGAACAGCAGAAGATCATGTGCCATGCTGAAGAGGCAGCAGCGCAAGGCCAAGAAAGAAACCTGCCCCTCAGGGCTCTGCTTCCTCTCTGGCCCTGACCTGTCCTGTGTGCCACAGGGAATTCCGCTCTAAAATAGGGTATTTTTAGTCATCTGCGCACCCACCAAAAGCCTACAAACTGAGACGTGCCATGGTCATCATCAACTCTGATGGACGAACAAGAGAAGAAGACTATCTTGTGACCAGGGTAACCTATAGCTGTATAACAGGGGTCCTATCCTATCTTGTGACCAGGCCAGGGAGAGAGGCCAGAGAGAGAGAGAGAGAGAGAGAGAGAGAGGTTTGTTGGTGTGGCTGTTAAATGAAAGATAAAGGTGAAAGGTCATGGTGACTATACTGCATCACAGAATCATAGGTGAGATGAGTAAAATGAGAAAATGTATAAGATAAGCAGAACATATCAGGAAAAACAATTGAGGCTGGAAATATATGGGAATAAGTGGGAATGGCAGTCTGTCTTTTCCACAAGCGTATGTTATTAAATAAAAAAAGTGTATGCACCAAACTCTCATTGTCTATATTGTCGAGTTAAAGGGGAATAGCACTCATTTTCAACATTGAACTGTCATTAAAGGGATATTTCACTTCACGAAATAACTCATTTTATTGTCTAATCAGGCTTTAGGGAACAACACAGTTTAAGTTGCTTGATTCAATATTTATACACTCAGTGCCGTGGCTAGGTATAAGCGGTATAAGCGACCGCCTGGAGCGCAATCTCAAGGGGGGCGCCGCCGACAGTTAATGAGCCACCCAAACCGACCCAAAACCGACTAAAAACACCCCAAAACCTGCAAAGAAAGTGTGCGCGCGAGTGGAGAGAGGCGCATTCGAGAGAGCTGGCAGAGAGCGCTGATTAGGCTGGCCACGGGTCTGTATACACTTTATATTCATTCGATCAGACACCCCCTTCCTAAACACACACTCATTGTAACTTCAAACTCAATTTTAAACATGATAGATTCATCAAAAACACAATTTTTCTCAATTACTTTCACTTGTAAATGTACTTATTGTTGTGCCTGGTGACCCCTAGGCCAGGTTGTAACAATCTAATAAATCAAAATGCAACACATTGTGAGCTTGTAGATTTGCTATTTTTTGATAGCTAAAATGTTCCTGTCCAAAGATTGTGAGTACTTTTTTCCACCACAGCACGCAAGAAACCACTTGTGCTACAGTCTTGTTGTCATTGTTGTCACTCCTTGACATCAGTCTCTGTTTAGTTCCATGTTGCTCGCTTGCTGCTCTTTGTACTTTCCGTTTCCGATTCATTTTCATCTTTGTGAGTGGTTGCTCAAGACATTTTTTTATTACAATAAATTGTCACATCGAAAAAGACAATGAAAATATTGACTTGATTTCGCCAGTGATGTTCAAGTAATGCATGATCAAATGCTGCGCGTGGGAGTTGGCATGCAATAGATGTGACTGATCCTTGTTGTGTTTAATAAATCAGCTTGTGAGACTGAATCCTGTAACTTATTCATTCTCCTCAAGAGAACAGGCTTAGCATTTCTAATATGCACAGTTCAATGGCTGTGTTTGTGCTGTTTGTACAAGTTGTAAACATCATCCCCAAATTGGCAAATTAGAATTGCAGAATAAACTCCTGACAATATTTAAATCTAACTTCAATGTGCATTATCCGTTATTGAAGAATCGTTTTTGACACTTTTGCTAGCAATCATAGCTGAAAACACACTTCTCTTTTAGAAACAGTTCTTTTAAACCTCTGAATATTTAGATTCGTTTTAGCCATAGCAGATTATCAGACAGTGATGTTTAGATTGACAAAAAGTATTGGGCCGCTAAATCACAATGTAAACTAGGTAGTATGCCAGCTCTTTCACATTGCAATCCTGGCAGGTTGGTGCTATTAAATACCACATAATCAGTAGGCTATTTCCTATTATTGTATTTCATGACACGTCTATATGAAGGCATTCTCTCACAAGAGTCATGATGGCTACGCTACTGAAAAAGGAAGAGGTACCGAGTGGGCGTTCCCCTTTCTTTGACAATGGCTTGCCAGATTGATATGAAGGTGCCATATCATTGTTTCAACGTCCCATTATCCGACGGTACCCTAACCTCAGTAAAACTATGCCTAAACCTAACCTTAACCCTAACCTCAGTAAAACTACAGTATGTGTAAACCTAATCCTAACCCTAACCTTAACCTCAGTAAAACTATGCCTATGCCTAAACCTAACCCTAAACCACCGTCAGAGTAATGAGATGTCAGACTTATGTGCAGTACTCAATATGAAGGGACAGGCAGTTGAATCCAAGGTCTGTTGAATGTGTAGTTGAGACATTGCATGAATGCATTGTCCTTTGTCATTGTGTCGTCTCATTTGCAGATGAATCATGTTTCCATGGGGTGGGTCAGGTACAGTGTTCTTGGCACAGACAGTATAAGGCCTTACGGTAGCCTATATTATCAGGGAACCTGTATTCGCCTAGGCATGAAACAAATAGCCTAATAGCTGTTGTCAACGGCCTGGAACAGCCTAAAATCTTATTGAAGGTTCATCGATCGTGCTTTACAGGGACGTGCAGAGAATGTTAGAGAGGCAGGGGCTGAAATGTCTAAAAGGGCCTTTTGGTGAACATATCGAAAATAGCAGACCTCCAAGCTCACAATGTGTCGCAGCGCGTCACGTTATGAGCTTGGAGGTCGGCTATTTTTGGTGCTTGATACCACACTGAACTAAGAATAATCAAGTCAATAATGGCTATGTGGTGTAACGACATGGGTTTCTAAACAGAGAGGGCAATTCTTTCAACATAAGATGCTGCATTAAAGTTCAGGAGACTTTGGAAAAGGCAATTCTCTTGAATGCTGCCTTCAGGTATGGCATGGAAAGAGGGCATTTGCATTTCTTTCACCATAGCAAAAACTGCATTCATGGTCTGGAGAGGGCACTTTTTTTACAGACAGATAAAGGGGCAGGGGCTCAAGCCCCCTTTGATGTCTATGTGTGCATTGCCTGGTGCTATATGAGGACAATGCAAATGGGAGTAGAAACATAACCAATGGACATACCCAGTTGTGATTCCAAGTTTGATCACTAGAGGTCAGTGTTGACCAGGCACTCGGTCATGTCTGTTCTATTGAGTCACTGCACTTACAGTTTAACTGCTATCATCATGTGAAGGTAAACGCAAAGTTGTCTCATCCATTCCTAATAATAATACATTAACAGAGTATGAATTACGTCATATGGCTAGCAAATTAATGTTTCTGTTTATAATCTGTATACTGAGCGAGTCTACTTGGTTTGGACAGAGTGTTGGACCTCCTAAAATAACTACAATGGTGTGCGCCTTAACTGTAGCTGATTTTATGTTAGTTTAGTCTTATAAACAGGTTAGTTAGGCACAGGTGGTTATTATTGGCCACATTCAGAGAACATGAATCTAATAGATTATAATAATTCAGTGACCCCGCAAAAATCCTTCCAGCAGGATCCAATGATGTACATTCAGAGTGCCTTTCATGACTGCAGTTATGCAACAATGTCTGTCTCTTCACTACATATAAACCAAGTGTTTCATTACTGTTGTAATTGTAGCCCCTTTAACCCCTTATGACTTATGGGCAGGGCCCCTAAGTTCTTTTATCTTAAAAGTACCTAGCAGTTTTAAACTTTTAATCAACTTGAATTCCCTTAAATGTAATCAAATAACCAGTTTTTAACTCAAACCTTTTTAACTCCTTTTTAAACACTTTAAACCTTATGAAATGCACACCTTAATTATGAAATCCCCTTTTAAGCATGTGAAAAACACAACCAGATGTCTTTTGTAATTTTATATAAAAAATATGAATTCAAATAAGCAATATGAACATGAAATAAAATGAAATGTGATCAATCAGATACTCTTTTCAATGAAATTCAATTATTCACCTTCACAGTAAAATGCAACAACACTTTTACCTTTGAAATGAATTAAATGAAAAATCAGTTGACAGCCCTAGTGACTGAGCAACACATTATAGTACCTTTCAGCACAGCAGTAGTATTTAAACTTATAAACCTTATAACCTTTAAAGTCCTACCTAAGCCGGCATGAAAACACTTTCAAAACAAAATAAAAAGAGATCTCAAAACCCCCCGTTGCAGGCCTGATATAGTCCAAAAAAATACAGCTTCGCTCTCTGCGAGCAAAAAAGGGCAACTTACAGTCCAGGAGAGGGCTCTGTGTGATTGTCTTGGGTGCACGGGTGGTCTACCGTGCCGGTGGTCCGTGCGCACGGGACGTTTAGGGAAGGCAGAGTCTGTGTAGAGATGAGGGGCAGGTCCCACGTTGCCAGAGGAAGGTTGAACGTTACCGGTAGCTCAACCCGCTATCTGGGATGTTCTGCTGCAGGCGACGTCCTCTTCAGGAAGATTTAGTAGCTAATACTTTTACTGAGTTAGCGAAATAGGCTACCTCCTCCCACTATATGATACACTGTCCAGCTAACTTAGCCAGCTAGCATCCAGACAGCATACACAAACAGTCACAGTGCTGCTGGAAACGTCGTAGTAACTCCTCGTCGAATTCACTGTCCATTAACCAGTCCAACACTCGCAACTCACTCTACAAACTGCTTTGTCACCAGTCTGGTAAATACTGTACATTAAATAACGTGCGTTACGTTCATTTCTTCACATCAAACAATTCTCTCCTTCACACTGCCTCCGCTCTGTTCCAACTCCTCTCTCCCTTTCATCACTCAAAGCCCCGCACCTGTGTCCAATCTCACACCTGCATGCGCGCATGCACGCACACACACGCACGCAGGCATGCACACACACACCTTCCCTTCCTACTGGTAAGTCAAAATAAAAGCCCTTTACAATAACAGGGAAAATAAAACATTACAGAGAAATAAGTATACACATTTTAAACAACAAGCATGAAACCCAAACTTATAAATACCCAACTGGGTTACACCCTCCCCCTTCTAAATGTCTGTATGTCCTCATACAACACTACTAAACAAAGAAACAAGGGGTAATAACAGTGTAAAAACTTGTTTACCTATGCTTGTCCTATCTTAATGACAATACCTCGGTGTACAATTGTCAGAGGCTGGTCTTTGGATCTACCTAGCTCATCATAGGTAAGTCTGACTGTGGGTTTCACAGTCCTTCTAGGCCTAGGCTCAGATCTGACCCTCACACTGTCTTTTTGCACTGTTCTCATGCGCTCTTGGTCAGATTCGGGTTCAGGATCAGTGGTGTCTTCAGGAGCTTCATCTTCGGACTTCTGGTTCCTGATGTCATGGTGCTCTGACTCCTCTTCGTCATCATCAGATGAGGATCTGTCATCAGCACGACTCCCATACGTGTGATTAGAAGTGTCCTCTTCATCTTGTACAGAGTCCGGGACTCTGTTCGCATCCAGACTTCTGCGAAGAAGCTCTGTCGGGTAAGTATGGTGAGGTACATAATAATCAAGATCATCAGAAGACGAGTCTTCCTCTTGCAACTCTTGACGAGTTTCTTGAGGTTCAGGTGAGGTTGTTCTCCTCTTCTGACGAGTGTCAGCTCTGGTTCTTGGTCTGACTGGTGCATCATCAACCAGGTCTGTGTTAGGGATTCTCACAAGTTGTCCGATGGGCAGAAGGTTATCGCGGTGAATGGTTTTAGTGCCAGGTCTTCCATCCTCGCGCTTGATCTTGAACACCGGAATGTTGGGCATCTTCCCCACCACAACAAAGGGATCAGGATTCCATCTGCTCTCCAACTTGTGTTTTCCTCTCAGGCCCCAGTTCTTTAGTAGCACGCGGTCACCAATTTCCAGTGACTGAAATCCAACTCTTTGGTCATGAGCCTTCTTGTTTCTCTGGTGCCTTTTATCTGCAGCCGCAATGGCAAGCTTGTAGGCTTCTTTCAGGTCCTCTTTTAGCTTAGCCACATAGCGTGTATGGCACTTATCCTCAATGCCATCTGGAGAGGTTCCAAAGCATAGGTCAGCCGGAAGTCTGGCCTCTCTACCGAACATCAGCCTGTATGGTGAATATCCGGTGGCATCACACTTCGTGCTATTGTAAGCATGGACCAGATATGCTACATGCTGGCTCCAGTTTCGCTTCTTCTCTCGGCCCAGAGTACCAAGCATGGCTAGTAAGGTTCTGTTGAATCTTTCTGGTTGGGGGTCTCCCTGAGGATGGTAGGGAGTTGTCCGCGACTTGCGGATCCCCATCAAGGACAAGAGCTCTTTAATCAAACGACTTTCAAAGTCTCTCCCTTGGTCTGAATGAATTCTTGCAGGTAATCCATAATGGATGAAGTACTTCTCAAACAAGACCTTGGCGACCACTTGTGACTTCTGGGTTCTTGTTGGAAAGGCCTGCGCATAGCGCGTAAAATGGTCAGTGACGACCAATACGTTGGATATGCCTTTTGAGTCAGGTTCCATAGAGAGAAAGTCTATGCAAACAAGATCCAAAGGACCCTTGCTTACAATCTGGTGCAATGGGGAAGCTCGCTGAGGGAGGGACTTGTGAGTGACACACTCACCACAGTTCTTGACGTACTGTTCCACTTCTACCGACATCTTCGGCCAGAAGAATCTGCTCCGCAGTTGGTCAGTGGTTCTTTCCATCCCCAGGTGTCCTAAGTCGTCGTGCATGGAGATAAGCACCATCTCACGGAATTCTTTAGGCAAGACAAGCTGACTGACCACTTCACCAGACGGTCGCTTGCTTAGTCTATACAGTAGTCCATCTTTCATGGTCAATTTTCCCATCTCTCTCTTCAGCTGAGAGAACTCTTGACTGACATTGTCATCTTCAGGCCACTTCCCATGCTTGATGGCCTGGATGGCAGGTCCAATAGCTTCATCATCTTGCTGAGCTCTTTTAAGTTCTTGGTTCGACATCTGTCTCATAGCCTTCATTTCCAGGTGAGTTGGAAAAGCATAAATGTCTGGGATGCACTTAGGCGATGCTCCCAACTGATCGACACACCTTGCTGGGTTGTTCAGAGACTCAGGAATGCAGACTTGCTGACAGATGGACTTCACACCAGATTGAGATAGTGTCACCCATTCATCTGTGTTCTCCTCATCTGCAGTGACTCTTGAGAGCAGGTCAGCGTCTATGTTGTGCCGGCCTGGGCGATACTGAATGTCAAATTCGTACGTCGAGAGGGCAGCTAGCCATCTGTGTCCTACAGCGTTGAGCTTTGCTGTGGAGAGCACGTACGTCAAAGGATTATTGTCCGTCCGTACAGTTAGCTTTGCTCCGTAGAGGTAATCGTGCAGTTTGTCGACCACCGCCCACTTCAGAGCCAAAAACTCTAGCTGGTGGATTGGATAATTCCTTTCAGATGACTTTAGCTTTCGGCTTGCAAAGGCGACTGGTCTCAGGCCCTCTTCGTACTCTTGGTAGAGCACTGCTCCGAGTCCCTTCAAACTGGCGTCCACATGCAAGATGTAAGGCTTCTGCGGGTTAGCGAATGCCAGCACAGGTGCATGTGTCAGATGGTGTATGACCTTGTGGAATGCCTCTTCGCAGGACTCATCCCATCTTTCCCCAAAGGGCTCTGATTCTTTCAGATAGACCTTGTTCGGATCTCTGACATGCTTCTTACTCTTCTGAGTCGGTGCATAGCCCTTTGTGAGCTCTGAAAGGGGTCGGACAATGGCTGCATAATTGGCTAGGAACCTTCTGTAGTAGCCACAAAATCCTAAGAAGGATTGTAGAGTCTTCAAGTTGGTTGGACGAGGCCAGGTGGTCACCGCTTCAATCTTCGCAGGATCAGTCGCGACACCTTCTGCTGACACTATGTGACCAAGATACTTCACCTTCGGCAAGCAGATTTGGCATTTGTCGATCGAGAGTTTCAGCCCCACTTCACCCAGACGATCAAGGACCTTGAGCAGTCTCTCTTCGTGCTCCTCCAGAGTCCGCCCGAAGACGATCAGGTCATCGAGGTACACCAACACCTGGAGCAGGTTCATGTCTCCTACTGCCCTCTCCATTAACCTCTGGAAGGTCGCGGGAGCTCCACTTATGCCCTGTGGCATCCTCTCAAATTGGTAGAAGCCCAAGGGGCAGATAAACGCTGTCTTCTCCTTGTCCTCTTCAGACATGGCTATCTGGTAATAACCGCTTCTTAAGTCAAGGACGGAGAACCATTGGCTTCCTGTCAAGGCGTTCAGAGCATCATCTATGCAAGGTGTTGTGTATTGGTCAGGTATAGTGCGGCTGTTCAGGACCCGGTAGTCGATGCACATCCTAATAGTTCCGTTCTTCTTCCTCACGACAACTATTGGAGAGGCATATGGGCTACGGGACTCCGTTATTATACCGTTCTGCAGGAGCCCTTGTAAGTGCTTTCGCACATCTTCAATGTCTGCAGGTGCCAGCCGTCTTGAACGTTCACGGAACGGTCTTGCATCAGAGAGACGGATTTTGTGTTCCACCCCTTTGGCTAAGCCAACATCCCATTCTTGCATGGAAAAGACATGGGATCGTTGCGACAGTTTCTGACAAAGTCGGCTTTTCCACTCTTCAGAGATTGGTGAGTCTCCGAAGTTAATCACACTTGCATCAAACTCTGATGGAGCTGTTGATGTCTGTCGGGAAGAGATGGCAATGACTGAGTCAACCAGGTGCATATGCCCAATCACTGCTCCCTCTGCAATGGCTGTCTCACTCAGGGAGTCATTCTTCACCAACACTCTGAAACTGTTGACATCCATTGCTTGGCTGGGTACAACCATGGGCTGTAGTGTCACACCAGCAGGCAGTGGGACTATCGGTGAGGAATCCACCATCAGGATGTCGTTGTCCACAGCGTGCTTTAGCTCAACTTTGCAGACAGCATGAACATCAACACCAGGGGGCAATGTTAACGGTCCAGGGCCTTTCCATCTCACACAGCCGATCTCCTCTTCTCCCTCGAATGAGGAATCGGTGCCATCCAATGGAGCCTGGTTTTCCAGTCCACAGACTTGGATGCCCAGTGTCTGTGTCACGTCAATGCCACTGTCTCTGCATTGCTTCACCAAGCGTCTGACATGGCTAGCGTTGGTCCCGATAACAACAGGTGTTTGATCTGCAGTCCTGGAACTCGGACATATGAGAGCAAGTACTGTCACAGTCTGACTGTTTCCCACCACTTCTGCTGGATACTCCAACTCAACAACTACATAGCCACGGTAGGGGTAGCTGATGCTGGATTCACTTAAACCCCACAGGGCCAGTCCTGACACGGGTTGTATGGGAACATCAGGTAAGTACTGTTGGTACCAGGGTTCAAAGATGATGGTCACTTGCGAGCCACTGTCAAACAAGGCGGTGCATGGTTGCCCGTTTACTTTAAGCTGCACAAAGCTAGGTGGCCCCACGAGACCGTCAGGGATACTTGGACTCTGAACTTGCAAGGTAACTGCACCTTTTTTCACTTCACAGTCCAGGTCACCTCCTGTGGCTTCTTCAGTGTTGGTAAACAGGAGATCCTGAGTTCGAATCTCAGTAGTGCCTCCATTTTATGTAGCCCCTTTAACCCCTTATGACTTATGGGCAGGGCCCCTAAGTTCTTTTATCTTAAAAGTACCTAGCAGTTTTAAACTTTTAATCAACTTGAATTCCCTTAAATGTAATCAAATAACCAGTTTTTAACTCAAACCTTTTTAACTCCTTTTTAAACACTTTAAACCTTATGAAATGCACACCTTAATTATGAAATCCCCTTTTAAGCATGTGAAAAACACAACCAGATGTCTTTTGTAATTTTATATAAAAAATATGAATTCAAATAAGCAATATGAACATGAAATAAAATGAAATGTGATCAATCAGATACTCTTTTCAATGAAATTCAATTATTCACCTTCACAGTAAAATGCAACAACACTTTTACCTTTGAAATGAATTAAATGAAAAATCAGTTGACAGCCCTAGTGACTGAGCAACACATTATAGTACCTTTCAGCACAGCAGTAGTATTTAAACTTATAAACCTTATAACCTTTAAAGTCCTACCTAAGCCGGCATGAAAACACTTTCAAAACAAAATAAAAAGAGATCTCAAAACCCCCCGTTGCAGGCCTGATATAGTCCAAAAAAATACAGCTTCGCTCTCTGCGAGCAAAAAAGGGCAACTTACAGTCCAGGAGAGGGCTCTGTGTGATTGTCTTGGGTGCACGGGTGGTCTACCGTGCCGGTGGTCCGTGCGCACGGGACGTTTAGGGAAGGCAGAGTCTGTGTAGAGATGAGGGGCAGGTCCCACGTTGCCAGAGGAAGGTTGAACGTTACCGGTAGCTCAACCCGCTATCTGGGATGTTCTGCTGCAGGCGACGTCCTCTTCAGGAAGATTTAGTAGCTAATACTTTTACTGAGTTAGCGAAATAGGCTACCTCCTCCCACTATATGATACACTGTCCAGCTAACTTAGCCAGCTAGCATCCAGACAGCATACACAAACAGTCACAGTGCTGCTGGAAACGTCGTAGTAACTCCTCGTCGAATTCACTGTCCATTAACCAGTCCAACACTCGCAACTCACTCTACAAACTGCTTTGTCACCAGTCTGGTAAATACTGTACATTAAATAACGTGCGTTACGTTCATTTCTTCACATCAAACAATTCTCTCCTTCACACTGCCTCCGCTCTGTTCCAACTCCTCTCTCCCTTTCATCACTCAAAGCCCCGCATCTGTGTCCAATCTCACACCTGCATGCGCGCATGCACGCACACACACGCACGCAGGCATGCACACACACACCTTCCCTTCCTACTGGTAAGTCAAAATAAAAGCCCTTTACAATAACAGGGAAAATAAAACATTACAGAGAAATAAGTATACACATTTTAAACAACAAGCATGAAACCCAAACTTATAAATACCCAACTGGGTTACATAATGTCTGTGGAGGTGGTATAGATATTGGTCCGACTCCTAACCAGGAAAACTGGTCAGCACCTCAAACACATTATGGGCCTATTGCCCCTGATCGACCTCCCACCTCAAAAGAGTAATTGACCAATCACAGAAGAGATTCCCTGCACCAAACTGTCTGTGCTGTACTTCACTCAAGTTGTTAAAATTCAATATTTTATATATAAATCGAATAAATGGAAATTGCTAGCCATGGCTGGTTCTGTAATGGACACCAGGCTCTATTTTCTCATTTTAACATTTTTTTTTCTTCTAATACGCCTGAGGTCAGCTTTGTTATATCAGCTCATCTCTGATTAATCACATGCAAATCTTATGTTTACTACATCTTGATCAAGACCCTGGGTGAGTGGTTCTCAAAGTGGGGTCCTTAGAGGGGAAGACCACCCATTTTCAGTATTGAAATATGTCATTAATATACCTTAGAGGAGTTGTGTGGAAATAGAAAAAAAGTTCCCCCCCCCTTCTGTGTTGCCTAGAACAGGAGGATTGATTTTGGGGTTTGTATTGTAAAGTACAACGGTGTGATGTCATCACATTGTAGATTCATTGTAGATTCACAGCGCGAGTGCCGCACTGCGAGCTTGTAGATCTGCTATTTTTGAAAAATCGTGAAAATTTGAATTTTGACCTGATTCTATAAGTGTCTTTTGAATCCTAAGATTTTTTGAAAAGCCTATGTTTCTATGTCAGCAATCTGGCCAGCCATTGAGAAAAGGTCCTTTTCACTTAAATGGAGCTCAGTTAGTCTGTTATTGAGAGACTACTATGTCAGTGGTTCTCAAACCTTTTCATTTGAAGGACCCCAAAAATGATATTTATTTGGCCACGGACCCCCATCATATTTAGTTCCAGGGACCACCCAGAAGCAAAATTTTAGTTACAAACGTTCGCTTTGAAAATACACTGCTCAAAAAAATAAAGGGAACGCATAATCATTGCAATGTAACTCCAAGTCAATCATACTTTTGGGATATCAACCTGGCCAGTTAGGAAGCAACACTGATTATGAATCAGTTTCATCTGCTGTTGTGCAAATGGAAAAGACAACAGGTGAAAATGAGGCAATTTGCAAGACAACCCCTAAAAAAGGAATAGTTTTGCAGGTGGTGGCCACAGACCATTTGCCTGTCCTCATCCTTTCTGGCAGATGTTTGGTTAGTTTTGGATTTTGCCAGTGCCCTGACTACTAGAGGTAGCATGAGGCGGTATCTGCAACCCACAGAAGTTGCTCAGGTAGTGCTGCTCATCCAGGATGGCACATCAATGCGCACTGTGGCAAGAAGGTTTGCTGTGTCTCCCAGCACAGTGTCCAGAGCATGGAGGCGATACCAGGAGACAGGCCAGTACACCAGGAGACGTGGAGGGGGCCGTAGGAGGACAACAACCCAGCCGCAGGACCGCTATCTGGTCCTTTGTGCAAGGAGGAACAGGAGGAGCACTGCCAGAGCCCTACAAAACGACCTTCAGCAGGCCACTAATGTGAATGTTTCTGCTCAAACTGTGAGAAACAGACTCCATGATGGTGGTATGAGGGCCCGACGTCCACAAGTGGGGCCTGTGCTCACAGCCCAACACCGTGCAGCCCGATTGACATTTGCCAGAGAACACATAGACTGGCAGGTCTATGTTGGGTTTTTTGGGTGTTCCCTTTATTTTTTTGAGCAGTGTACATATATTCAAACATTTTTCAAAAATAGCAGATCTACAAGCTTGCAGTGTGGCACTCGGTGCCGCGCTGTGAGCTTGTATATCTGCTATTTTTCACTGGTTAAAGCATTCAATAATTCTAGGCCTAACTTTAAGGACCTTCTTAGATCTTGGTTTAACAACTCTGAAATCAACCATCAAAAGTAATCAACAAACTTGTACTATAAAAGTTTAACATTGGCCAAATTGTCAATATATTACCTAAGAAAGAGGCAAACATTTTGAAATTGACATTCAATATTTCTCTGTGGAAACTAAATGTAATGCCTCAACTCCTACAATTCCAAGTGCTTGACAGGGTGGGGGTAGCCTGGCTTAGCCAGACTGATAATGTGGATTCACTCAGTGGGCAACACGTGACTGAATCCACATTATCAGTCTGACCAAGCCAGGCTAGGGTGTGGGGGGTTGCAGCCTGAAAAGGTTGAGAACCACTGGCCTAATGTATACCAAACTGGGGGTTTACGAATTAACATTTTTACGAATCACTCCCCTTAAGGTTGTACATACAGCAAGTGATCTGAATTACATAGAGCAGGGGTATTCAACATTTTCAGGCCAAGACCCCTTAGTTGCGAGAGAAATGAAGCAGGGACCCCGTCAACCTTTTCATAGATTCCATATAGTTTCATCGTTTGAAAGCACAATCTTCAGCGTTTAACCACTTGAACTGTCAATACTTAATAAACGTGAGCTTTCCCTCTGTGCTTGTACTTTTTCCCCCTCTACACCAAACCTCTTTGCTCACAAAACCTCTTTGCTTGTAGATCTGCTAATTTTGGCAAACGTTCTCAGAATATGGACACTAGGGAGTGGTTAGTATAAAAAAAAAAAAAAGGGAAAAAGGGTTCTATCACTTAGTTTTGGAGGACCCCCTGTAGTAACTCTGAGGACCCCCTAGGGGCTGCGGACCCCCTGTTGAAGACCCCTGACTTAGAGCAGTAAGGTGGGCAGTAGACCAAACTAATAAGAACACAAACAATGTGATTGGTTGAATAGTGCTACCAACAGAGGACGTTTTGCGTCAAAGTTTGACTGGACAAGCTGTCCAGTGCTGTTCCATTTAAAATACATATTTAAAACACGTTTTTTTAACACAGTCACCACGGAACTAATGCACTGGATTCCATGGTTTATTTAGTCAGATACAAATGTACAGAATGTAAAAATGACAATTATTCTTTAACGCTCAGCCCCAACACCACTATATCACAATATGCACCGCTCCGGCCTCTGGGTCATGTAGTTCTGTGACCAGCGGAAGTTCAGCCGCCCCTGGAGAAAGAAAAGAAGACATATTTAGCAGGAGGAATGGAAAACGGATCACTTAACATCAGTTGACAATAGGGCTGCAACTATTTATCATCGCTCCAGACATTAGTCTATCAATTCTCTCTGAATAGAGAGATCAATGAATCCAAGTGAAAATGTTAGATTTTTATAATAGACTAAATTGGATTAGTCATACTTTGTCGTACAAAAGGCGTCATGAAAAAAATACAGAAAATTGCAGATCTGCAAGCTCACTACGCATTTTAAGCCGACGTGGACAGAGTTCATAGACTTATGTGATGCGGAAGATTTTTCACTTTGTGAGCGTTGCTAACCGCTACTACGTTTGGCTTTTGTCCGTTTGTACGTATGTACATACGCTCAATGAAATGTACTCAAATAGCACCGCTCAATGCACACTGGGTGAATAGTTTTTGCCTATAATGACATGCCCAATCTATGGATCTAAGACTATTATTATTATTCTTTAATTGTATTAATGTTATTTAGCAATGTAAAAAGAGCTAAACCGCTCCTACATCTGGCTTTGTCCGCTTGTCCCGAGAAAAGGGTCGCCCAGGGTCACATTGGCCACACTCTGCGGGACGCTTAACCCATTCTGGACGGGTACACATTAAAGTGTATTACCCCCTCAGGCCGGGTATGTACAGTATGTAGTACAGTAATGTTTGAAAAAATATTTTAAGTTTTTACGATTTTTGTAAAAACTTTTGTGTCAGCTATCAAATAGTTTTGGAATTTTGTTTCTAACTGCATAGGCTACATAGGCTGAGTAATACGTTTTCCAGAAAAACAGTGGGTAATTTTCTAAATCGGACTTAGGTCTTTAAGGCTTTATTCAAGTCGGACTTACAGTAGGCCTATGAAATTAACTCATAAATAGGACCACTCACTTCACACTCAGCATGATTCTTATTTTATAATATTGATTAGTTCGATTAACTGTGGCACCCCTAGTCTCCTGTTTCAATGATACGACCTCATGACTTTGATGAAAGCGAATTGACTCAATTCTTTCCTTGCATTGATACTTACACAATGATGTTGTTGATGGGAATGTGGATGAGCTTGACAAAGAATCCAATGAAGCCCATGATGGCAAACCCGATCGCTGTGGCCATGGCAATCTTCTGGAATTCTGCAGGAGAACAATGTGGAAATACTATCAAAAATCTATCTTTCATTTGCATCATGAGTGGCACTGTTAGGCAATGGTACTGAATCTGAAATGTGTGGTTCAGGGCAGTGTTGATTTCATCGACTAAAACTATACCGAAAAATTATCTTCAACTACCCTTTCCACTGACGAAAAGAAAACGGAATAAAATCTAAATAAAAACGACGCTACGATGACTAAAACTAAGACTAAATATGTTGACAATTTCGTCAACAAATAAAGACTAGTGAAGAAGAGATCCAGTAGGACTAAAAGATCAAGTCATTTTATGTTTGGTTGTGCTCTGAAAATAGCAGATCTACAAGCTCAAAATGCATTGCTGCACGTTGCGAGCTTGTAGATCGGCTATTTCAGCATGCAACCAAGTGTAAAATCTTCTGATAATTAGTTGAATAAAACTCGACTAACATGAAAATATTTTAGGTGACATAAATTAAATAGGATTTTATTCAAAAGACTTTGGGCTCTATTTTGATTGTCTTAAGTACCAGCTCGTATGCCTTAAAGGAGTCATCCAGACCAAAACGCATATAGGGTTAAATCTGCCTTTTATCATACCCCTTCATACCTGCTTTAGTCGATTTTTTTCATAGCTGCCCCTGTTGCTAGATTTCGGCTGCCCCTGTTGCTAGATTTCGCAGGCTCTCTCATAACTAACACAGTGGATTGTCCTTAGGCTAGTGCGGTCATTTCTTTAGCTTCAAAGTTAGTATTTTTTTTATTGGATTGTGTTTACACAACGTCCTGAGATCAACCAAACCGCTGTTTTGACCTCACAGGTACCCTTACTTGTCAAACGGCTTCTGCTCTGCACCAGAGCAGGGAGAGGAGAGGCTAGAAAGGGAGGGAGGGAGGGGTCTGTTTGACAAGTAAGGGTGCCTGTGAGGTCAAAACAGCGGTGTGGTTCGTCTCAGGACGTTGTGTGAACACAATCCAATAAAAAAATACTAACTTTGAAGCTCAAGAAATGACCGCACTAGCCTAAGGACAATCCACTGTGTTAGTTATGAGAGAGCCCGCGAAATCTAGCAACAGGGGCAGCCGAAATCTAGCAACAGGGGCAGCTATGAAAAAAATCGACTAAAGCAGGTATGAAGGGGTATGATAAAAGGCAGATTTAACCCTATATGTGTTTTGGTCTGGATGTCTCCTTTAAATTAAAGGCCTGTCCATAGCTGTCTCCATCCAAGGAACTTTTGGTTCGAAAAGTACGGTTCAAATACAAAATGACGTCACTCGCACCTTCTGAAAAGCATTACCCCGAATTAAGAGTTCGGAAAGCTGCACGTCTGAAAGTCGGAACTCTCAGCGAAAGGTTTGGTGATATGAGACAGTATGGACAGGCCTTTAAGACGATCAAAATAGAGCCCTATGACTAAAACTAAATCAGAATTCGCCATCAAACTCAACACTGGCTCAGGGTAAAGTTCTTAAAGATAATATGGGGTTTTTTTGCAGCCCATGAGAGATTAACATACAGGCACAAAGATAAGACTGGGATAAGAGAAAGACAAGATGAGGGAGTTTAATGGTTACCTTTTCTGTCAGGTTTCGTGCATCTCTTCACCAGCCTGATTGAGTCTTTGACGAACTGCCGGCTGGGCTCCACAAACTGCATAACCTGATCCATGATGCTGTGGACACAGAAAGTATACAGTATATGTTAGAGATAGGGTATAGATCATATAGGATACAGCAGCGCCTCCCAAACTTCTCAGGTTGAGACCAAAAAGAGAGACTAGACATTTTGACGGTTTAATGGGTCTGAAAAGTCACCTACAGATGGCTGCTACTCGAAACTTGTAATAGGCCAAGCCCATACTCACCTCCCCTTTTCCACTGCAAATATCTTCCTTTTATTTTTTTACCTTCTTTTTTGAATGCCTTTTTCCCTTTTGTTATTGATGATATGCTGTGCAAAGTACTGTGTTTTATACATAAAGTGGTAAAGTGGTGTAAAGGATCTCCTTTTAGTTAACGTTGTACGGTCATGAAACTGTACCTTTCCTAAGCAAACCTTCTAAGCGTCTTCAATCTTCTTCAATCAATCAATCAATGCCCAGGACCCAAACTAGTGAAAATAGCAGATCTACAAGCTCATTCACGCTGCGTTGTGAGCTCGTAGATCTGCTATTTTCACTACATATATAGGATACCATGTTGTACAGTAATGTAAGGATATGCATGGTTCTCATCCTGTGTCTTCCAAGGACCCCCGGTATGATATGCACTATTAGGATACAAGCCCCCCCCCCATTTGATACACTTTGCTATTTATGGGACCCCAATCTATGCTGGAAAATCCTCAGTATTTAATGCTCGCTGAATGTGAACATTTTAGCTAAATGGGCCCCTAAGGGTCCAATTTGGTTCCATTTGTAAGCCTTCTGTTTTACAGATCCATCAAGGGTCCACAGGGACCCCTGGTGGTCCCCGGACCAGACATCAAGAACCTGTGTTGAGCAGTACATGTCAAAACTATATATTTGTCTATATATCCTATCCTAGAGTAAACCAGGGAATGAGTACGCATTGTCTCTGTGTAATGTTTTGACACACTCCTCTATTTTCTACACTTATAACATAATAATAACTTAACTATAGTAACGTGTATCTTTTATTAGCCAAGCGTTGACAATAGCAAGATGTACTAGGGGTCCTCCAAATCTTTGTGTGATGAGAACTTTATTTTGTCTACACTAACCACTTGAACCCTAGTATCCCTATTCTGTGTGGAACATTAGCCAAGAATAGCAGATCTCCAAGCTCACAACAGTCGAACAGTGGTGAGCTTGTAGATCTGCTATTCTTGGCAAAGAGATTTGGTGTAGAGTGAAAAGAAAAGCAGACTAAGTATTGATGGTTAAAGTCGTTCAATGTCTAAAAACAAACATCAAACCAACAACCTACACAGATGATATTGCTGTCAAACAAGTCTATAAGCTGTCTCAGAAATCCATGAAAATGTTTAATCTGCAACAAAATGTTATCCAAAACGTAGTGGGGTCCCTGCTTTATCTCTCTCTCAGCTAAGGGGTCCTTGGCCTGAAAACGTTGAAGACCCCTGATCTAATCAGTCAGTGTTTAAAAAGTTAATCTCAGTCACAGATCACTGATCAGATCACTCAACAGCTAGCTAAGCTAACAGGCTAACAGCTAATCAACTCAATAGCTAACATCACTTTGTGTTAGTGCTGACGTCGCCAAACAGTGGACGTCCTCATCATCATCTGTACACAATAACTAAACCTTATTACAAACAATCATTCACATTTGAACCACCGCACATCTATAGGCTATGTAGATCGATTATATTTAACAAAAAGCATATGGATCTATCAAATGGCGTTTAGATCAGAGGTCTTCAACGTTTTCAGACCAAGGACCCCTTAGTTGAGAGAGAGATGAAGCAGGGACCCCCACAACCTGTTCATAGATTCCATATATTTTCATCGTTTGACAGCACAATCATCAGTGTGTTATGGATTCATGTCAATTTGTGTTTCCAGACATTTAACCAAATGAACTTTCAATACTTCTTCCCTCTACACACCAAACCTCTTTGCCGAAAATAGCCGATCTACTTTGGCTAAAGTTCTCAGAATATGGTTAAGAATCTGGCTAAAAAATGAGCTTTTATTTTTTCTTTCTTTCACACAAAGATTTGGAGGACCCCCTGTAGTAACTGAGGACCCCCTAGGGGTCTCGGCGGACCCCCTGATGAAGACCCCTGGTTTAGATAAAACAACGACATTAATGCTACGTGGCCTATCTCCTTTACAGACACGACCAGCTAACTTTACAAGTAAGCAGGTCAATGGGTGGTCTGATGATTACTGCTAGAACCACGTTACCCCAATACCGATAATCACTCTAAACGCAAGAAAGGAACGTTTTAAAATACACGAAGCATTTAAACTTGAATGTAGTAAAAAAAAACAGCCGATTTACAAGCTCAAAACGCGTCGCCTCGCGACGCGTTTTGAGCTTGTAAATCGGTTGTTTTTTTCGCAATACGTCGTATGAAGACGTAGGCTACGATTGAGGCATAAACAACAATGTTATGAAGGATTACGTTTGAACGTAACTGTTCTAAATAGGTTAAGTGTGGACATATTTACCTGTGTGTTAGTAGTGTAGTGTAGATCAGAAGCGTGAAGGCAGCAGGTCAGAGAAGAACTAAAGAAAAGACAGACACGTAGCGTTGCTCCGTCCAAAAGGATGACGATCACTTTACTGCAGGAGGAGGAGGAGTCAAACACAACAGCTTTTCCGGTCTCTCTCTCTCTCCTCTCTCTCCTGCGTGTGTGTCTATTCTGCATCTAGCTTGAGGCAAGACCGAACACTTTATTTTCATTTTTCATTTTCAACAAATAATCATACATGTATGCCTACATCATTTTGAATTCGGCATTTCCCTCAACCCCCCTGCCCCCCAAGGCCATATCAAAACAAGCAAAAACAAGAAACAAAAAGGACAAATTGGACGAGACAAAACAGAGACAAATTGGTCAGAAACAAAAGTCAATAAATAAATAAAAAGAACAAGTAAATAGATCCATAAAATATCCAAGGGTGTATAATGTCAGATTTCCAGATTTCAGATTTATGTTTGTAAGAATTTCACCATTCAGTTCAGAGATATTAATCAAAGTGAAAGAAAAAGCTTTATTTGCGTCTGATGGGGGTCCCTGGCCTGGAACAACATATAATTGAGATGGGGGTCCGCGGCCAAATACATATCATTTCGGGGCAATCGGGGGTCCTTGATATGACAACGTTTGAGAACCACTGATTTAGGCCGATTCTTTATAGCAGTTTTCTGAAAAAGATTTAATAGTAGGCCTATTTCTGTGGTTCTCAAACTTTGTCTCGTCAAGGACCCCCAAAATGATATGTAGGGTTAGGACCCCCATCTTATTCCAGCAGGGACCCCAAAAGCAAAGACTTTAGTTAAAAATGTTCACTCGGAATTAGGGTTTTGCCTTAAGCTAGATGCAGAATAGATCACGCCTCTCGCTCTCTCCTCCCCCACAAAAGTGAAGTGGGTTTACATCACGCTGCCACCACGCGGTTAGGAGGTGTGTGTGTTCTCATGCCAATAAAGCCCTTGTGTGTGTGTGTGTGTGTGTGTGTGTGTGCGTGCGTGCGTGCGTGCGTGCGTGCGTGCGTGCGTGCGTGCGTGCGTGCGTGCGTGCGTGCGTGCGTGTGTGTGTGTGTGCGTGCGTGCCCGCCGGCGCAGTGGTGTGATATGGATTTTAGAAGTGGTTCCCCTCTAAATTCATGAAGTCACATGCACATCACGTGCGCGCGCACGTGCATGTGTGCACGCATGCCTGCCGCTCGGTGCTATACTGTACAGTAGCCTATAACACAACATTTTTAATCTAATTATATTTCTTATTTAGTTACATTGTTAATTTGTTAATTTGTTTTTATTTTAGTTTCAATTAATTTTCCTTTAGGTTTTATATAAAATAACTTTACATAGACTTTATAGACTCACCCAGACACAAGTCTATAGCTTCTTTCGGAAACTCTCCCGAGTTAGCCTGGTTAATAAACCAGACTGCACAACACCACCCCCTGTTGGTAGTGGTGTAGCGTCACGGCCGGGAGGCGAACCCGGGACCCCGATTTGCCAGGAATGCACGCTGACCAGTCAGCCAAAGTGCCAGGCACATTGGCGAGAGCCAACGCACATACCGTATAGGCTACAGTCGTCCCCTCTACCTGGAAGCGCGACCACGCGCGCCGGCCAGGATCTAAGATCGACTTTGAAACCAGGGGGTTCAAACGCAACTCAGGGGGGAACAGTCGTAGCCTACTAGCCGGACAGGTCTGCACCGCCGCCGGGGATGAATACTTCCCCTCTGCACCGCTGCCACCAATGTAGCGTCACGGCCGGGAGGCGAACCCGGGACCCTGATTTGCCAGGTATGCACGCTGACCAGTCAGCCAAAGTGCCAGGCACGTTGACGAGAGCCAACGCACATACCGTATAGGCTACAGTGGTGGTTGTGTAAAACGAAGTGTGTGATAGAGTCTGACGCTTGCAGTCAGGCTACTCCCGAGTCCCTCCGCTATGCAGCTCACACTTCATAATTTCCTCCGCTATGCAGCTCTACAAAATGAGTGATTTAAACTCATAATTATGAAGAGTGAGCTGCATAGCGGCACCCTGACCCCATATGTTGAAAACATGTTGAAAACATATATAAAAATGGTGTCATTATTTAGACGGGTTTCTGGTCCACGTTACACTGATAAAACTAGATGCGTGCGCAGGGTCCGTACCAAAATTAGCCAATGAAACCAGCGCTCGCCAAAACAACAGGTTTGGGGATTGGACGGAATTGATTAGGCCTACATGATACAGTCAGCTGTGCATTTAGTCTCAATGTTTGTAAACAAGAAACCCGTCGTTCGTAAATGTTATAATTTGTGCTGGTATCATTTTTGAGATATTTCAAGTTAGGCTATAGTTTTGCTGAGCCTTGTTGCACCCCCAATTTTTTGGCTCCAAATCGGGAAAAAAGGGTCTCATTCTTTAGTGCTGGATGTGCTCTAATTTGTGCCTTTGAAATCATCAATTGTGCTTTTATATAGACCTATATTTATATATATAAATATTTATATGGTTATGATTATGAATTGCAGATTTAGCAGCATTACAGGGGTGTGGCCAGCAGAGGGAGAGCACAAATTATAAAATTTACAGCACAATTCAGCACAAATTCAGCAAAGAATGACACCATTTTTATATATTTTTTCAACATATGGGGTGCCAACTTCACAGAGGTTCCGAAAGGAGCTAAAAGTCTGCAAAGAATGCTAGGCGAGCGTAGCCTATATGCTGGCCGCATATAGGCTACAAGTGTAAAAGAGCCTGCCTACCAGAGTATTGTTATGCAAAGCAGACAGGTAGGGGATTGAAGTGTTGACCGAGCCGTCGAGCCATCACACAACTTGACGACGTGCGTGCACGCGCGTGTGCATGCGTGCATGCATGTCGGGCGCGCGTGTGTAGGCCTACAGCTTGATAATAATAAGTGTGGGCTCGCCGAGCCCAACCAAGCCCACGGCATCTCACCCCCATGCGTGCGTGCGTGCGTGCATGTGTGTTTGTTTTTTGTTCCATAACTCCATGAAGTAAATACAATAAATAAACAATAGCAGCAATAACAGGACAGTGTAAGGTGTTGTCATGGCCAAAGACTGAGATCAAAACAGAAGGTGGAAAAACGTTTTATATATATTTTTTTTATTTCTATTATTCCTTTTTTGCTGTTTTCTCTATGTGATTTGGACAGTTGGAGAAAATGGGCCTGTGGTTAAAATGAACTCCCCTGTATGCAAAAACAAACACCCTTTTTGCCTGCAGGGAGTCGAAGTACATGATTTTAAATTCAAATTTAGTTTGTATTAATTATGCAAGTTAATAGGCACTTTTTTCCCCCTGCTGCTGCTCTTGTAGTTCATGTGGTGGTAGCATAGAGTAGGCTATTGACATGACCGATTCCTCTGACTGCAACTGGCCAGGAGAGGGCATGAGTGGCAAACCCATTGCTCAAACCTGCCTCCTCCTCCGCTCTGCCTCCTCCTCATGCATGAGGTGATGATGAATAGAATGTGCATTTCCCCACAGTTCTTTAATAAAATAATCATGTGACGGAAAAACCCATCTCAGCCCTGTCCTAGTGGCTGGCTTTTATTTATGTATTTATTTATTTGTTTATTTAGACGGGACAATACATTTTAATGAACATTATGAAGCAATGTAAATACACCAGATTTAGCAAGATGCTAAATATTTTGTCCATAGTCCCCAACCAACAGGGACACGCTGGGCCCCTGATTCAGCCCGGAAAAAAGAGTTGGCGAGGCCCTCATTGCGCGCTATAGAGAGAGCTCTCTCTCTCTCTCTCTATAGCGCTGCTGCTGCTACTCAAAGATTTGTGACAAAGTGACAAGCCAGTGGGCCAATTACAAGAGTTATATTTCGTTGTTGTCAGGTGGAAACCTTGTATGTCCGAAACCGTTTGTTTTGTATTTATCATTTTGAAACTGATTTAAACTAGTGAAAACAGCCGATCTACAAGCACACAACGCCTCGCACCGCGAGGCGTTGTGTGCTTGTAGATCTGCTGTTTTCACTACTTTTGTGCAACGGCCTTGTATGATGAAGCAGGGCTTTGCTTTGCGAAAAAATGTATACATTTGAAACTTGGAGATACAAGGTTTCTGCCCGACAGTGACGATTTACTTTGTTGGCCGCCCAGCCCCCAAAATGGAATGAAGGCCTGGACCGGCCGGGAATGAACCGGCCGTTCGGGAGTTGTCCCGCTTTTCCCAATGGCCAGCACGTCCCTGTTCCCCAAACTTTATCCCTGAGGAGTGAGGACACATGAGGAGAACCAGACCAGACTCACCAGCCAAGTGTCCAGTAGTAGCCGATTGAATGAATACTTGTTTAGCAGTTTGCGTGCAAAAGCACAGGACCGTAGGCTACAGTTGGAATGGAATGGATTTTATTTTGTCATTGAACACAAGTGTACAATGAAATGAACTTGATGGCATCAATCCATTGCAAGAACTAGTAACAAGACGGTATCAATGAAATCAGTCCTATAAAAAGTCAGTGTATGAGTTCAAGTGTCCTGGGGGGGATGTTAAGAGTGTTGTATCCTACGATAATCCCTTCAGCAGAGAACTGGTACGATTGTGGGCTGAGATCATAACACTAAAAACAACGAGCTAGAAAAGTATGAGCTAACGGTGGTTCTTTCTCGGAAAGGAGTTGAGGGTCCAGACAGGGTTTCCAATCAGGGACGCGCTGGCCATTGGGAAAAGCGGGACAACTCCCGAACGGGCGGTTCATTCCCGGCCGGTCCAGGCCGGCCATTAGGAAAAAATTAAAAATAAAATGTCGGCCTTCGTTCCATTTTGGGGGCTGGGCGGCCAACAAAGTAAATCATCACTGTCGGGCAGAAACCTTGTATCTCCAAGTTCCAAATTTGTACATCTTTGCGCAAAGCAAAGAACTTCTTCATGATACAAGGCCGTCGCACAAATGTAGTGAAAACAGCAGATCTACAAGCACACAACGCCTCGCGGTGTGAGGCGTTGTGTGCTTGTAGATCGGCTGTTATCACTAGCTTAAATTATTTTTAAATTGATAAATACACAACAAACAGTTTTGGACATACAAGGTTTCCACCCGACAACAACAAAATATAACTCATGTAATTGGCCCACTGGCTTGTCACTTGTCATGATCTGAAATGGCAAATCTTTGAGTAGCAGCAGTGCTATAGAGAGATCTCTCTATCTCTATAGTGCGGAATGAGGGCCTCTCCAACTCTTTTTCCCGGGCTGAATCAGGGGCCCAGCATGTCCCTGTTTCCAATGATGTCCAAAAGCCTTATTGACAGTTAGAGTTGAGGAGTTACAGCATGCTGGGGCTCAGAGGGCCCTCAGTCCACACCACAGCCTCCCACCAGCACACCCAAAATCTCTCCCCACTAATTCACTTCACATTAGTCAAACACACATATACATAGTCTTTTGCAGCCCATCTCAGCATTCTCCCTTGGGTGGTTTCACCCCCCCACGCCGTCTTCCCCATTGGTCTATGAGGGGGTGCCATGGCATTGGTCCGAAGGTTCATTAATCCGAAGGTTCATTAGTTCGAATTTGTTAAGAATACTGCCTAACTCTAACCCTAACCCTAACCTTAAAGTAACCCCCCAAATGACTTTTTTTTCTATTGATTACTCATGCCATGGAGAGTAGAGTTCAATAATAGTTTTTGGTTTTTGTCACATTCCTAAGACAAAAATTTGATTCGAGTAAATTTACCCCCATTGATTCCATCCGGAACGAAAGGGGGTAAATTTATGGTTATCACATTTTTGTCTTAGGAATGCGACAAAAAACTCAAATATATTATTGAACTCTAGTCTCCATGGCGTGACTAATCAATAGGAAAAAAAGTCATTTTGGGGGTGAACTACTCCTTTAACCTCAGTAACCCTAACTAAATTCGGACTAATGAGCCTTCGGACTAATGAACCTTCGGACTTATGGGCAGTCCCCCTATGAGGGAACCTCAAGACACCTTGGTACAGCCCCCCTGTATAGAAAGTCGATGGGAGCCCAACTTGATATGGATATTATATGGGTAAACATCAAAATAAAGTTTGGTACCCAAGGCTAAAATCCATCGTTAGGTCCTAAAGAAGCCTCAAAAAAAGTTTGGCGCTTTTATCTGCTTCGTTTCGATAATGTCAAAAACCAGCGTTAAGCAACCACGCTATGGATGCCACAAGACATCGCAGATAGAGGGACACAGATAAGCTATAATTAACTCAACCTGCCACAAGTGTGTGCTTATCTCCACATTTCACCAACTTACTTGATTATTTAGTTTAGTATAATATTACACAATATAACCAATGATAAACCCTGTAAATGGTTGAACATTTAGACCTGTATTTTTAGCAACTAAATAGCATGTAAACGAGAAGGCTGTTGAATGTCAATCACTATGTTGGCCATAAAAAAGTAGCTTTCCACGGGAAGCAGTCACACCTTTACTTTACTTTACTTTACTTTACTTTACTTTACTTTATTATGGATCCCCATTAGCACATGCCTAAGCATGGCTATTCTTCCTGGGGTCCGTCACCACATACATTACACATCACATACAGTACAACAGATATGACAGACATACAATAGTTCACTTACAAAAGTTAAGAAGTACAATTTTGAAAATGAATTTCACATTATTGTACATTTCATGATAAAGGTTTACCCACTTTTTTAATAGATCAGATGAGGACATTTCAGGTTGCCCAGAACAGAGCTGATACGAAGCAGACAATGCAAACAGACACAGATCACATGCTAATGAAAAATTGTTATATACTGTTTTACCATCCTTTTAAAACTCTCTTTAGTATTAGCTTCAATAATATAACCTGGCAGTGAATTCCAACTTACAATACATCTATAAATGACAGTTTTCTGTATAACAGAACTTTTCACTGTAGGAAAATTAAACCTACCTTCTATTGCATACTTGTTTCATATTCATGATTAGCACAATATTTTAATAAGCTTTTATATAATGTTGTTTGTGACTGTGTACCTCATAGTCACATCTCTCTGTGGTCATTACTGTCCGCAGGCGGTCCTTCTTGACACAAGCCAAGCTAATTAGACCAGAATAATGTGATATTTGAGAGAGTCACTGTCAGGTGGACAGGAGACAAACAAGCAGCCCCAAATAACTTATAGCCTTTGGTGTTCAACTGTGTGACCCTATTTTGTGTATAATAAATATTCCAAATATGATGTTATGCTGTGGGCCAGATACCACAAGAGTTCTACAGAATGATAACTGAAGGGAAGAAGCTGTTTCTGGATCTGGCCGTTGATGTATTGAGACATCTTTGCCTCTGAGCAAGAGGGGTGAAAGAGTCTGTTGTTGGGGTGGGAGGCATCCTTGATGATGCTTAGGGCCTTAGACCGGCAGCGTTGCTTGTAAATAGACTTTTTTTTGAGCGGTGGTCACACCGTCTCCATAGCGTGGCCGTGTGTGTAGGTATGTTTGTATGTGGGTGGGTGGGTCTGTATGTAGCCTGAAGCCTGTGGTGTAGTACCTTTTTTGACCACACATGTTAAGGGAGGGGCGCTGTTTTCAGGCCAGGCCAGGCCAGGCACACACACACACGCACACGCACAAACACACACAGGGGGGAAGGGGGGAGGGGTTGGTGGGTAAGAGGGTGCTGTTGAGACTAGGTGGGTAAACCACCGCTCAGTTCACACGGGTGTGATTTTTAAACTATAATTTTTATCCCACAATTTTGCAACCCATTTTCACCCAGTGCCAATTGCCTATGTAATCCTGGGCTCTGCTCTCCCTCTGCCCCAGACTGACCTCATGCTTCCTTCAATGCATGAGTAGTCCAAGTTGTTTCTTTTCACCTGACAGGGGGGATTTCCCTGGGATGGACGTAGCATGTGGAAGGAACACGCTATTCCAACCAGTTCCTTTCCCCAGCTCCATCAAGCGCCCAGCTGGCATTATTGAGACCAGGATTACTGCATGTTATTGTGAGGGTATCAACCCTAGGAGCCACGGGGAGAACATGCAAACTCCACACAGAAAGGCCCTATCGCCAACCCCACCTAGGGTGTGGGCGCTGATGACGCGGAGGGAGAAACACGCCCCAGCACCCACAGCGTCCCCCGGCGGGAATCGAACCCAGGACCTTCTAGCTGTGAGGCGAAGCGCTAACCACTGCGCCACCATGCCCCCTTGTAAATAGACTTGATTGTTGGCAGTGGCGTCAGGTAAGCGCGCGTGCAAGACACCAGTCATGTTGCCATACCTTAGCGACAGGAATGATACATTTATTTTAACCCAATGAGTGCCCCGGGCCACAAGGTGCCGCTAGAGTGCCAGAAATATCTCTATACAGTGGTTGTACCCAACAGGTTCTCACCCCTATTGCGTCATACAACCGACGCGATCTTAAATACCGAATGCTTCTCACCATAGACGCGGACGGATTGCCTAATGTCTCAAGGGTTAGACGCATTGGGTGGTCTAAGAAGAAAGAAAAAAAAGTAGTTCCTGATGCGGGATTCGATACGCTCTGAAGGCTTCTTGGTTTACCAGCCACCCGTCGCTACCGTTCACGCCACTATAAACGACGGAGCGGCGCCGTCTCAGGCGGCATGAGCCGACTCAGCCGCGTTACCGAATTACGTGCCGTTATGGACAGAATAGTAAATCTTGACCAGGGGACTGCTTCCGCCTCCGAATGTGGCTCAAAGAAGGGACTACGTTATCATTTCACGTTTTGTCAAAGATAAAAGCACAAAAAAAAAGGTACTTCCCAGTCACTCTCGTTAGCTCAGTCGGTAGAGCATGGAGATACAAATCCGACCGGGGTTCGATTCCCCGTGACGGCCGTCAGTGAAAAATCTTCCAGTAAACACATGTCGGCGCATGCGTACTAAGACTCTGTCTCGTCCATAAACTCTCCGTCTCCGTCGCACCCTAGACTCAATAGTCACTCCCAAAACTTCACAGGGGTGAAGCAAAGGAAAGAAAGACACGGCGTCGGGAGGGTGAAGCAAAGGGAGTGAGAATGGGTTGTTGTACCTTGAAAGTGCTGGTCGTGGCACTGATGTGGTACCACCATGGCAGCCAAATCAGTTGAGGCACCACGATGTTACATGCCACAACCACTAGGTGGGGTTAGAGAGCAACTAATGCCCAGACAAAGGCATATGAGAGAGGTTTGTTGCTTAACTGGGTAGTTTATTTAATTTTCAAGAATGAGAAGATTTTGAGCTTTCAGTCAACAGCAATGACTTGTTGGCAATTGTATTAAATCCAGGGGAAAGCGTGAATTTAAATGCAGAGTTCTAATGAACTGAAAAAGCAATTATTGCTATATTCACAACTGTTTATCATATTTAACAACATTAGACAAATGAACTATTCTAATTTCAAAGTCTCCAGGACAGGAAAAAAAAAAAACGATAAATAAAATAATTCAATAAAATCCTCCAGTCAACGATTAGAAGTTGATTATCACTTTTTGGCATTTTTATATATCCCTATGTAATTGTGAGTCCATTTGACTTTAAGTATGCTTCTGTATCTGGAGGGACAGCTGCTGTGCTTGCTGGAGGTCTGAGCATTTCTGCAGAACCAAATTCAAATAGTCTTTCAGTGAAAAATGGAGGCTATATTTTGCAGCGAAGCGAAAAAGAAAAGGAGGAAAAAACGCTACAGTATGTATATCCCTATGGTGACTGCACTGGTGGAGTAAAAGTACAATATTTGGATCTGAAATGTAGTGGAGTTGAAGTAAAAGTATTGGAAATTGGAAATACTCAAGTAAAAGTACAAATACCTAAAAAATGCAAGAATCGAACCACCAACCATTGACACAAAAGGGTATAAACTACTATTTTCATCAAATTAAACAAACATTCTTAGTCTTATGAAGTTCTTGAAAAATAGATTACACAACTGGGAATTGAACTCTGTTCTACCAAATGTTAGTCCATGACACTATCCACTAGACTAGCTCTACAGTATGAAATTGACTGACTTTGTCACTCAGATGCCAAGCCACACTTTCAAACTAAAAGATTTGAAAAGTAAAAGATTTGTATACTTTCTACACCACTGGTGGTGAAGGGTATACAAATTTGACCCTTAGTTTGAGCGGGATCTTGGTTGATTGGTTTGTGTGTGTGTGTGTGTGTGTGTGTGTGTGTGTGTGTGTGTGTGTGTGTGTGTGTGTGTGTGTGTGTGTGTGTGTGTGTGTGTGTGTGTGTGTGTGTGTGTTGGGGAGGGGGGCACAAAACTCCTGGGCTACACAATAAAATAATCTTTTAATGTATCTGAGTGTAGCCTAACAGATATTATCAAATGGATCAACTATATTAGAGTTACTGGTTTCCGGTGCAAGTCTCTGACATTTGACACTCCCGGTCAAGAGTCTATTGTAATGGCCTAAAGTCTGTGGCCATGAGGCTAACAAAAGCACGGTGTTAAACCAGTAATTTAGCATATCATTGACTCTGAGCGTCCTGAGTTAGTACATGTATCCCCTGTGTTCATTTAACTGTTTCACAATATAATATAAAATAATATAATGACATTCCTGCAAAACTTTTACAGAGATGTAAAACATGGAAGTTGGTAATATTCTACAGGCTGATCTTATATAGACAGAAATATGCGCTCTCACTACCAACTCCAGACACATGATGTGGTAATACCTTTTACAGTTCACAGCTCATCCTGACTCATTTTACAGTGTTTTTGTGCGCAGTGGGTGCAAAGTCTGTTTTCTCTAGAGAGCCTAGAGGCTAGTTGTTGTGTGACCTCTGTTGAAGTAGCAATCTGTAAATTCAACACAGTTTGTTGACTAAAATGCAGATTAGCTTATTACTCAAAAAAACTTCTTTGAGGCCTTCATTTATGGAGAGAATAGATGCATCACTTAAGTCAAGCCTACTAAAAGTAACATTTCAATGAAATGCCTTATAAACAGTAAAACAAACAATAAACAATCAAATGCATTTCCATACAATTAGTGTGAAAATATAATTATTATAATGCACAACAACACCAATTCTCTGTAGCAGGGGCTCAGGGAGCGATAAGGGGTTAAAAGTCTTGCTCAGGGACACATCAATTCCTCGCTGGCATGGCCAGGAATCGTACCTGGGACAAACAGGAGCTTCAGCGCTCCAGCCATTCTCAATAACCACTAAGCTACAGCTGTCTAGGCCAGGATATATACTTGTTAGTCACACAATACAATAAAATCTTCCATTCAACAATAAGAAGTTAGTAATCACTTTACGGCTATTTTGTATATCCCTATGATGATTGCAGAAGAGACAATAATAAAATAAGTCATTAGGATTATTTCAAAAGAGATTGTTTCTTTATTAGGGATTTAAAAGTCTTGCTCAGGGACACTTCAGCAAGTAGGTGGCCTGGCCAGAATTCGTACCTGTGTACTCCCAACCCCCCCAACCCCCCACTGTGTGTGTCTGACTCTCTCTGTGAGTTTGTTTGCTAAACTGTCTCACATGGGGGGTTGGGACTTGGGGGAGTTGTGGTCATTCGAAGAACTTTGCATTATTTCTCTAATAAAAAAAAAAAACATTATAATAATAATGTATTATGTACCTTAGTGCCAAGGTGTAATGAAAATCAGGTCTGTCCCCAGGACAGAAAAAAAAACTAAAAAAACAACAACAATAAAATCTTCCATTCAACAATTAGAAGTTAGTAATCACTTTATGGCTATTTTGTATATCCCTATGATGATTGCAAAACAGACACAATTTAAACAAAAATAAAGAATTGGTATTGTTTCTATACAGATTGTTTCTTTATTGGGGGTTTAAAAGTCTTGCTCAGGGACACTTCAGCAGACATGTGACATGGGCAGGAATCGTACCTGTGAGTACTCTGGAGGGCTCTGGACTGCTAGGCAGGCACACTAACCACTCAACTACAACTGCCTGGCTCTAAACCATTGTAATAACTTGTCTTGTGGTGACCAGTGGTAGAAAAAGTAGGCTACTTATATGCTTTACTTACTGCAATGTAGATGTACTTTGTTACAAGTAGAAGTCCTGTATGAAAAAAATACTTGAGTAAAAGTACAAAAGTATCGGTCAAAATGTTCTTAAAGTTCCAAAAGTACTCATTGTGCAGAATGTATGATTTCAAGTTATCACAATTGTATAAAAATCTTTGGAAAATAGACGATCTACAAGCTCACAACGCCTCACGTCGCGGTGTGTTGACAAGTAGCAAAAATAGCCTGGTAGATCTGATAATGCAGATTAGCTTATTACTCAAAAAAGGCCTTCATTTGTGGAGAGAATAGATGCATCACTTAAAGGGGAAGACCACCCATTTTCAATATTGAACTATGTCATTAATTAAGTGTGCCTGCCATGCAATGGCAAAACACTTATTGTAATCCGCCATACTTATATAATAATAATAATCACTTCACAAAATTTCGGCACGTAATAACTGCCGCACAATTTACGCCACCGCCGCAATATATACATCAAAACGTGCGGCTCGGCCGGGAATGGGGTGCTATTACTTTTCTAAGAGAAAAGTTGTATCGTTTAATTGATATTAATTTATTAGTGAATTAATTTTACCCATTGACTTATAATGGGAATTGCAAAAACTCACATTCAATATTTTTTTTCTCGCAAACCATAGGGGCTACAGTTTCAAAACTTGGAGAGGAGATTTATAATGATATCAAGGATTAAATAAAAAAATATTTCATCAGTTGGCCTCATGGTGGCGCTATAACAGTCCACTTTACCTTTCGGCCTGTAACTCTTGAACCGTGGGTCGGAAAATTAAAATTCCTTTTTCCCTGGATTCCTTGGGTCATGACGCATCTCCTCATATAGGCCACGCCCATTTGCGTCAGGATAGATTTTCCGCTATTTTGAATTTTCTTCAAAACACACTTTTTGCTCCTTTTCCTACATATTTTCTCCAAATGTCACAAAAATCGATACACACGATCTATGGACTCATGCGATAAACATATTTAAACGATATTTTGATAGTCCATACCGTTCTTCCGTAACAGGGTTCCAAAGTTAGCGGGAGGAGCCCGTTTTGTAAGAAGTAGCCATAAATCACAAACGAAACATCCAGTCAACACCAAATTTTAACCACAGATGGGGGGCGCTATACTGAACATATACCCAAAAGCATTTCCACTTCGACCCATAGGGGGCACCACAAACGCGCAAAACGTAACCGTTTCATGCCAAAACGTGTTTTTCAGGGGGAACGACCCTCTCAAAACGAAACACTAACACCAACCGCTACACAAGGTTGCACAGACTTAGCGAGCTGCAGGCACACTTAAAATTTCTTAGAAATGTTCTTTTCTAGTATACCTTAGAGGAGTTGTGTGGTAATAAAAAAAAAGTTCCCCCCCTTCTGTGTTGCCTAGAACTGGAGGATTGATTTTGGGGTTTGTATTGTAAAGTACAATGTGTGATGTCATCAAGTTGTAATTAAGTGTGCCTGCCATGCAACGCAATGGCAAAACACTTATTGTAATCCGCCATACTTAAGTAATTAAGTTCCTTGCAAATTTCGGCACGTAATAACTGCCGCACGATTTACACCACCGACGCTATATATACATCAAAACGTGCGGCTCGGCCGGGAATGGGGTGCTATTACTTTTCTTTCCGATCCGCGTTACCATTGCGACGTAATTCGCAAAAAACGACGCCAAAAAACCCCATTGACTTAGAATGGGGAAAACTTCGGCACGTAATAACTGCCGCACGATTTACGCCACCCCCGCAATATATACATCAAAATGTGCGGCTCGGCCGGGAATGGTGTGCTATTACTTTTCTTTCCGATCCGCGATACGATTGCGATGTAATTCGCAAAAAACGACGCCCAAAAACTCCATTGACTTTGAATGGGGGACTCCGAAAAAAAACCAGAAACTTTGGCGCCACATAACTCTGCCATACTTTTGCCTAGCAACGTCATTTAAAATGTAAAATGCTCACACAACTTTGGTCTAATTGATTAAGCCCCGCCCCCTCTATAACAGGAAGTGCCCTTCACCAAACAGGAAGTGCCTCTATAACTCATGAACCGTTTGTCGTACAGACTCGCGGCTGGTGTCATACATTTTTTTTTTCTCAAAATTTTTTTTTTCTCAAAAATTTTTTTTTTCTCAAAATTTTTTTTTCTCAATTTTTTTTTTCTCAATTTTTTTTTTCTCAATCTTTTTTCTCAAATTTTTTTTTCTCAAAAAAATTTTTCTCAAATTTTTTTTCTCAATTTTTTTCTCAAAACATTTTTTTTCTCAAATTCTTTTTTTCTCAATTTTTTTTTTCTCAGAATTTGTTTTTTCTCAAAAAAAAATTTTTCTCAAATTTTTTTTTCTCACATTTTTTTTTTCTCAAAATTTTTTTTTTCTCAAATTTTTTTTTCCTCAAAATTTTTCCTCAACTTTTTTTTTCTCAAAAAACTTTTTTTTTCTCAAAAAACTTTTTTTTCTCAAAAAACTTTTTTTTCTCAAAAAACTGTCGTTAACACATTCCCCGCCATTTAACAATACCTTCGTACTCTATGGTGCCTCTGGTCTCCATAGACTTCCATGTAATTCATAGTGCACGGATCATGCACACCCATGCCTAGATAATGCACCACGTGTGTCCACATTGCTCACAGCTTTCAAACCAAAAAATCCGAATGGAAATCCGTTCAGGCATTCATGAGATACAAGCCATTATGTTTTCCTAAAATGTAAACAAAGATGGCTGCCATGTTTGATAGATGGGGTTGCTATGGGGGTTAAACATGCAATTTCGCGATTTCTATCATGCCTACTACATTTTTTGGGGTCCAAAAACATTTTTGAAAACATTTTTTTTTTTCAAAATGGCGGAAATTCTCGGGACTATCGGGCCTGGCAGGGAAAGACATTAAAATAATCTCGGGACTATCGGGCCTGGCATGCAATGAGTTAATGTGCGACCCGTGATAACGGCCAAAAATGCGCCAAAACGCCACTAATTAGTCGAAATGGCTGACTTCCTGTTTGGTTTCTGATTGGCTGCTGGCCTTGTGACGTGGGTAGAGCTGCGAGGGCCCGGTCATCGCTGCTTGCAGCTTTAATTCATTAATCGTCCATGACCTTAATTGGGGCCTATTTCGCCAAACAGGAAGTGCGCCTCACCAAACAGGAAGTGACCCTTGATCTCGTGAACCGTTTGTCATACAGACACGCGGGTTGCGTCAAATGACAAGATTAAGAGTCCTTAAACTTAATTGGGGCCTATTTCGCCAAACAGGAAGTGCGCCTCACCAAACAGGAAGTGACCCTTGATCTCGTGAACCGTTTGTCATACAGACACGCGGGTTGCGTCAAATGACAAGATTAAGAGTCCTTAAACTTAATTGGGGCCTATTTCGCCAAACAGGAAGTGCCCCTCACCAAACAGGAAGTGACCCGTTTTCTCGTGAACCGTTTGTCGTACAGACATGTGGGTGGTGTCATATGAAGAACAATAATGTTAAAGTTTATGCAAAAAATGCTAATGTTAATAACGCTAATGCTAACACCAACCGCTACACAAGGTTGCACAGACTTAGCGAGCTGCAGGCACACTTAAAATTTCTTAGAAATTTTCTTTTCTAGTTTACAATACAAACCCCAAAATCAATCCTCCAGTTCTAGGCAACACAGAAGAGGGGGAACTTTTTTTCTCTTTCCACACAACTCCTCTAAGGTATATTAATGACATGGCCAGGAATAGTACCTGGGACAAACAGGAGCTTAGGCTCTCCAGCCATTCTCAATAACCACTAAGTTACAGCTGTCTAGGCCAGGATATATACTTGTTAGTCAGGAGATCAGGGTTTCATTGTTCCTTTAGCCTCTAAAATGTTGTCCATTCAAACAGTTTCCAATGTTTTTATTTAAACCGTATTTTTCTAATTGTTGACTGAATATTTTATGTACTATTATTATTATTATTATTTATTTATATATATATATATATATATATATATATATATATATATATATATATATATTCCTGTCATGGGTTGTGGGGAAATTAGAATTCAATAGCATACTTATTATTACAAATCTAGTTGAGTTCTAGGCACATCTAGTTTTTCATTTGTCAAATGTTTTTAAGTATAATAAACACAGTTGTGTATAAAGCAACAATTGCATTTCAATTCAACCTGAACTCTGCATTGTCGTCTAATTTTTCTTTAATTAATAACAATCACAATGAATCTGTTCACCCTTGCCGTGTTGCCAACACTGTAATGTAGGGTTCATGGACTCACATGTGCCTCCCTGTGGCAGATCAGCCACATTACATGCTGTAACACCTCTAAAAAAGGTGGTACCACATTTCACTCAATTCACTCAATGGCACTACAGTGGTGCCACTGAGGCAGCCAACTGGTGACACTGCCAATCTCAAGTGCTAACCACTGTAGGCCTTCGCTCTAGCTTCCGTCGACACTGCCCGTAGTGCCTTGGGATTTCACTCCAGCCACTGTTATGTATGGCGAGAGGAGGAAGTTAGCTAACACTTAGCCATTAGCGTCTTTATTTTTTAAGAGAAAATCCTCTCTAAAGATGTGACTTTGTATTGGATTCGGCGGAGCGATGCGGCGGCATTGCCCGATTACGGCCCGTGGATGGCCGAGTCTCGGCCCGGGCCATGGATGGAAATTTAGACCGGGGCTTTGTTGAGGCCTCCGATTAATTAATTCATTTTATTAAATATCCCGGACTAGATCGGGATAGGCACCCCGGAATACGTCGCGCCGCCGACAGTATAGATTGAGTTTTTTTGGGGGGGCTCTAAACTTTATTTTAAACCATTTTCAATGGAATAAATCGTCGGACCATCTAGCATCACTCGTTGGAAAGCGTAGGACGACCCAGGACCACCCACATCTCTACAAGCAGCTCAGGGTATGTAAAATAGCAACAAAAAATATTGTATTGGATTGAAAATTGAAAAAAGAACTTGTTCGGGATATATAGGCACAAGAAGGGTTAAGAAGATCCATTTTTTTCCCCAAAAATCTCCATGGTTTCTTGGGCTGGATATGGCAGTCTGGAACGGTTGTTCAAGTGCGGCTAAACTTGGCATAATATAGTAAACGTGCACAATTAACAATAATGAATTGCACCTGTGCAGCTGACCTGCAGAACCTGGTAATATACTATTCTGTCAAGATGGGGAGAATAAAAGTGTGGAGAATATAATTATAATACCTTGTTAAATTTTGCATTTGTAGTTATTTTAATGTAATTTAACAACATAACCAGCCCAGATAGACAAAGAGACATTCATGGATTTATATTTTAAAGTAACTTGTATACTCCCCCCTGGACCCAGGCTATGGCAGCTGCATACCCCTGCCATACCCAATTGACACCCCTGATTGACACCCCTGATGCAGTGTGCAGTTTTCACCACCCTCTGCATTGATTGCCGCTCCAAACAGAACAGTTACCATAAAAGCTGGAATGCAGTAGGTGAGGGTACTTTCGGCTTTGTCTTGACCAGTTTCAAGTTGCAGCCACCTGTAAGTGATTTTCCAGAGGGGTGTGTAGCAACTCATACTGTAATAACTGCTCATAATGTAATAACGGCTCATAATGTAATAAGAAAAATGTAATAAAAACTCATAATGTAATAATCAGCTCATAATGTAATAAAAAAACGAGCGCATAACGTAATAATGGATTTTTCAATAATGTAATAATGTAATAATGTGTTACATTAAGAACCTCCACATAGGAGGATCATAATGTAATACAACTTCATAATGTAATAATGTCTTTTTTATTACATTAGCTGATTATTACATTATGAGCTTTTATTACATTTTAATTATTACATTATTATGCACTTGTTTTTTATTACATTATGAGCTGATTATTACATTTTGAGTTTTTATTACATGTTTTTATTACATTATGAGCCCTTATTACATTATGAGTTGCTACACACCCTGCCAACTTTGTTGATGAAGAATGGAGCAATTATCTGCTAAACATGCAGCAAATGAAGGTGAAATATGGGGATCATTTAGCTGTACAAAGAGCATCCACAATGTTCAACATACAGTTCGTGATTGTATCGACACTGGGTGTCGATAATATCCCAATGTGGTCATTATGACGACCGTCTGCCATTGCTAGTTCTGGGCCACTTTGCCGAAGGTCATGGGGACCATTATGTATAAGCCTTGATGGACCAGTCACATACTTGATTCAAAGAGCGCACCACTTCGATCTGTCCAGACCTAGGGCCAGAGTGAGGTACCGGGTCAGGGCCAGAGTGAGGGCCTTACTGCGAGAGTGAGGGCCAGAGCAGGGCAGGATTTACCCTTCATGGTGCCCTGTGCTTGGACCTAGTTTGAAAGTTTTCAATCAATCAATCAATCAATCAAGCAATCAATCAATCAATCAGGGATAGATAGCACCTTAACTCTGCAGCCGCACTGAGGCGCTCCAACACAATAGTGCACCAGTTCTTTTAGAGTTGTGCATACTAGTATCCACCTAACGTTTCTTCAAAACCCTTAAAGGAGATACACCATGAAATTTCACTTTTCCTATTTTAAAACCTTTTTTTGGGGTCCCACTAGCACCTTCTATCCTCACAAAGTCCCATTTCTGACCGTTGTGTCTTTCTCTGGTTTTGAGAAGGCGAAGGTTAAAAGTATCCCACGGGTTCTCAAAACAGGCTGTCCAGATTTGCTGCCGATTGTGACGTCATCTGCCGATTGTGACGTCATCCCCCCCCCGTCATCTGCCGATTGTGACGTCATCCCCCCCCCGGCGCAGTTCAGGCCAAAGGTGGTACTGCAGCTGAAATGCTCTGAGAGCCATTCAAAAATGAGAGAGGCTCTCTATTCAGGAGTGGTAATTTAGCCTCAAACCTTTTGAAAAACGTTTTTGGGACATAAACAATATGACATAAATAATTTTTAAATGCATGGTGTATCACCTTTAAGTGTAACCAGTCATTACAGACAGCAACGTTAGGTTAGCTTAGCTTAGCTAAGCTCATGTGAATATCTTTTTTTTACAGTTGATCCTCTGGTGCCCCCCTGTGGTTGTTGATGCCCTGTGCAGTGCCGGTTCTAGGACTCAGGTGGCCCTATGCAAGATTATTTTAGATAAACAGATTATTATTATTATATTATATTTGGCATGGCACCACCCCACTCCACCCCACCCGACCCGACCCCACACACTTGTTCCAGGTATTCCACTACAAGGAACTGGGTAGAGTGGTGTGAAAGTGGTACAAAACGTGGTAGTATAAAGTTTGCCTGGCTCCAGCCAATAGACCCGCCCACTCTCTGAGTGGACTGCTTCTCTTGGTCTGGTTTTGTCATATGACGCGTCTCTTTCTATCGGTGTCTTGGCGCACCGACCAATGAAATCAATGCAAGACGGAGGAGGGGTGCGTCTAACTTTTGAAAATCAACAGAAACAGTGGAGGGAGGGGTGGTTCACCAGAGCTCTTAATTGCTCCCTTTGAACTTCAAAGGGGTTCTGAACTGCAGTCATTGATTGAGCCATACAAGTGTAAATAGCTTGTTAGTGCTTCTCTCTAATCAATGAAACATCAAAGACAACAACTTGATTCCTGTCATACAGGGGGAGGGGGAATGTTTTGTGTACACAAGTTAAACACAACCCCTCCCACCAGATCTCTTGTGATTGGGAATTTCAAATTTTAAATCCCCTCCCCTTTTAAATCAAATAGAATAGGGACAACTTCAGACTCAAGCTCCAGCGCAGAGTCTGAAATCAGGCTAGTATAAAGTATCCACTCTAGAGTAGGTCCGAACTCGGCTAAGCAGGGCCAAAGCAATGACGTATAACGCTGCTGCGGCAGACTGGTCAGTAGTAACATTACCAGGGGTCATCAGTGACTTATCTTCATTAATACTGAAAAGGTCAAACATCTCATCCATTCTACTTCTTCTTCATGCAAACTTCCAGTGATGCAATCTATTCTACTTCTTCTTATTCCCAGTGATGCAAACTATTTGAAATCTGGCAATTCTCATTTGAGATACTATTAACTACAGAGTGCTTTGTTTTGAACGAACAGGACCTTCCTTCCTTGAGTTTTCTTCAAGTGTCGAAGTTGTTTAACGCAGAGATCTTCATACATTTTAAATTAGACGTATAAACGAGCAGTGACTAGTAAAAACTTCAGCTGTACTTCTAATGAAAGCACCAACAAGCAGTGGGAGAAAAAAACTAACAAGAATAAATATTTCAGGGACCACAATGGAAATAAGTCGCAAGACTATGTTGTGTTTGTATCCTTGACGCTTCTCAGATGAACATGATGTAACTTGAGTTTTTTCCTGTATGACGTCTAATAAATCAAGGATACTATTGTGATCTTCTGAATATGATGACAGCTTGGTGAGTTGATAAGAACACATTGTTACGTGTGTATCACGCTACGATGTCATCATTATGGCATGGGCTGTTCCCTTCTCCCCTCTCTATAGTTAAAAAAACAACTCCAGAACAAAAACAAAGTGTCTGAGCACAGGTGAATTGAGAAAGTAATGCCTGTCTGTCTGATAGCAGCAGGGACATGGCCCCATCTTCTCCCTGTGATGTGGCCCCCTTAGTGGTTGTGGCCCTAAGCGACAGCTTTTATTGCTTATGCCAGGAACCTGCCCTGGCCCTGTGCTTCAGCACGTCAAGCCCTATTATAAATCCGGCCCTGGGCCAGAGTGAGGGACCGAGTCAGGGCCAGAGTGAGGTACCGAGTCAAGGCCAGAGTGAGGGCTAGACTTAGGACCAGAGTGAAGGACAGATCGAAGTGGTGCACTCTCCTCTGATTCCTGGACTCTTTGAATCAAGTGTGTGACTGGTCCATCAAGTATTACATAATGGTCCCCATGACCTTCGGCAAAGTGGCCCAGAACTAGCAATGGCAGACTGTCGTCATACTGACCACATGGGGATATTATCGATGTTGCATCAACACCCAACAACCACGAACTGTATGTTGAACATTGTGGATGCACATTGTGGACAGCTAAATGATCCCCATATTTCACATTCATTTGCTGCATGTTTAGCAGATAATTGCTCCATTCTTCATCAACAAAGTTGGCAGGGTGTGTAGCAACTCATAATGTAATAAGGGCTCATAATGTAATAAAAACATGTAATAAAAACTCAAAATGTAATCAGCTCATAATGTAATAAAAAACAAGTGCATAATGTATTAATTAAAATGTAATAAAAGCTCATAATGTAATAATCAGCTCATAATGTAATAAAAAAGACATTATTACATTATGAAGTTGTATTACATTATGAGCCTCCTATGTGGAGGTTCTTAATGTAACACATTATTACATTATTGAAAAATCCATTATTACGTTATGCGCTCGTGTTTTTATTACATTATGAGCTGATTATTACATTATGAGTTTTTATTACATTTTAATTATTACATTATGAGCCCTTATTACATTATGAGACGTTATTACATTATGAGTTGCTACAGGGTGTTAAAGGAAAGTGAGAGGGGAATTATACTCAGGGGCGTCACAAGGGGGGGGGGGGGGGGGGACTGAGTTACCAGGGCCCAAGGTGGAGGGGCCTTAACCATTTTATAATTTAGCTATTGAAAAATAGCAGATATGCAAGTGCTGCGCTGTGAGCTTGTAGATCTGCTATTTTTCAAGGGGAAATCGTGCTCTTTCGAACGACCATCATTTCGACCAGAGGGTTAGCGACTCACTCCATGGGGGTTAGGGTTAGGGTGAGGGTTAGAGTCGGGTGTCCAAAAGATGACATGTGGTAACAGCGACACGCTCCCATTTTTTAATAGTTAAATAACCAGGGCCCATGATTTGGTGCAACACCCCTCTTTATAGTCCTGTAAGGCGGTAGGGCATTCCACATTTTTGTGGCATATTGGGAGAACGAATTTAAACCTTTGTTTGAGCCAAATCTGGGTTGGACGTGATTAGTGGAGCTGCCTCTGGTGTTGTGATTGTGGACATCTTTGACGTTTTGGAAGTAGTTTGACAGGTGTAGTGTACCTTGTACACCAGGCCCATTGCAAGATGCTGTACTCTGTCAACTACCCTGAGCCATCCCACCCTTTCAAAATGATCAGAGTCAAGATGAGTCTTAAAGGGGCTACACCATGAATGTAACCTTTTTCTACTTTTTTCAGATTTCTTGGTCTCCCCAGTATGCCTGCTATAGTTTGTAGATAGTATGTTACTTAGTTACTTTACACCACTGCATATAGTATTATTAGTGTATGTATTTGTTTATTTAGTGAGAAGAAATCTGTATCACTGACCATAAGAGTACCCAGTGGCCCCATGAGGACATGGCAGCTGTCGTTCACTCACTGCTTCTTGGAAGGCACCACAGTGTGTCTTGCCAGTGTCTGCGTCAAAAGAACGCATTGTGCTCCAATTGGTTTCTGGACTGGAATGAACCTCTGAATGGCAAAAGGCCATTCGGAGGCTGTGTGTGCAGCAAAACACACTTTTTCTTTTTATGTTAGACAGGGTCTTCAACGTTTTCAGGCCAAGGACCCCTTAGCTGAGAGAGAGATGAAGCAAGGACCCCCTCTACATATTGTATAAATGTGTGATGCAGATTTTCATCGATTTCATAGATAGAGTATAGACTTGTTTGACAGCACTGTCATCAGTCTATGTTGGATGTGTTTTTAGTCAATTTGACCTTTCACTCTGTACTTGGTCTGCTCTTGTTTTACCTCCACGCCGAAAATAGCCGATCTCCAAGCTCTACAAGCGCTGCGAGGCGTTGAGAGCTTGTAGATATGCTATTTTTGGCTAAAGTTCTCCTCAGAATAGGGATGCGAGGGTTCAAGTTGTTAATTCAAAAGAATGATCCCATCACAAATATTTGGCGGCCCCCCTGTAGTAACTCTGAGGACCCACTAGGGGTCCCGGACCTCCTGTTGAACACCCCTGGTCTAGACTCCACACAAAGACCTGTCCCTTGATGTGTTCCATCTGGTCCTGTCCATCCTGCCATCCACTGCGAAGGAAGCATGGTGAAGACTTGTACACATTGCACATGGTACCTTTTCAATGTCATCTAACGACTAAAAGCTTCTCCCATGGGACAAACACTTTTCAAATGACCTAATACGGATGTCTTGGGTTTCCTAATGAAAATGAAGAAGAAGAAGTAAAAACTAAAAGTAAAAGTAAAACATTATTTTTGTTTCCCCAATACAAAATGAATACTTGAACTCAGAGCATTTGGGCCTGGTTTATCAGTGTACCACAAGGGTCTTCAACAGGGGGTCCGGGACCCCTAGGGGGTCCTCAGAGTTACTACAGGGGGTCCTCCAAATCTTTGTGTTCTAGAAATAAAACAATTAAATCTCCTTTTTAGCCAAATTCTTAATCAGATTCTGAGAACTTTAGCCAAAAATAGTAGATCTATGCAAGCTCACAACGCCTCGTGCTGCGAGGCATTGTGAGCTTGTAGATCAGCTATTTTCGGCAAAGAAGTTTGGTGTAGAGGGGAGAAATATCGACAGTTCAAGTGGTTAAATATCTGAAAACACAAATTGACATGAATCCAAAATTGTGCTTTCAAACAATGAAACGATATGGAATCTATGACAGGGTTGCAGGGGTCCCTGCTTCATCTCTCTCTCTCAACGAAGGGGTCCTTGGCCTGAAAACGTTGAAGAACTGATGTACCACGTGTCCATGTTCACCCGATTTGGTATAGATGTGCAGCAATATAGAGTGGTCACTAAATGTGTATGACCATAATGGGCCTGTAAAAATGAACAGTTTCAGCCTTGTACATCCATCATTCCTTTGTTTGGGTGGACTGGGTGGACTGGAACAAGTCCCAGTAAAGCCTTGTCAGGAGGTTGGCTGTTGTTGGCTTATACCCCCCATTATGTAGCCATTCAAGTCTCGCATTATTAATAAGCCAAAACTAAGTCCCTGTAACCCCCAGGGAAAATTCCACATCACATGTAAGTCAGTCACGTGTAGGCTGATATCCTGCATGTATGATGATGGGTCTAGCTACCAGCCTGTAGTAGGCTATAATTCTGTGTAATCATGCAGTGTGCACAAAAGTTGCACAGGGGTTTTAAGAAAAACAACAGGCGAAACAAAACATTATGTTTGGCAAAATAACATGTTTATTTTATATCACATGACATGCGTTGCAATAATAGAAGATGCCATAGTATGATTTTTGACATCCTTATTGTGTATGAGTACGTACTGTGTATACCATGCCAACCCAGAGCTAACTTACACACCTTAAAAAAGCAACAACAAGAATACACTGAAATGGCTATACTTCCCGCCCGCTTTAAAGTGGCTTTGCGGAATAATCCTCTGAAATTATTATAAACCAAATATCGATGGCCAAAATGCAAAACCTCCTATCTGAAAAATTAACTTTGTTGGGAAAATGAAAAAGAAAAATGTGTGTTCAACACCAAAACCTCCTATGTGCATTTCCTTGTTGATTGCTAATGATTGGTGTCAGGTGGTGAAACCTTTCCCACACCAAGACGGTGAGAATATTGATGGTAATTCTAATACTTGTAACAGACCTGTAGAATGTAGATAGTCTTGTTCTCAAAAGGAGCACAATTAAGTGCTAAAAGTGTTATTCAACAAAGAAAATAGCCTAACTATTTCTAGGTAAAAACCTCCTATCTGCATGTTGTAGTCGACAACATGCATACAACATGAAAGGGGTTCTATTCACATGAATTTCTTTCACAAAATGAGGGGCAGAACCAGGGACGTGCTGGCCATTGGGAAAAGCGGGACAACTCCCGAACGGGCGGTTCATTCCCGGCCGGTCCAGGCCGGCCATTAGGAAAAAGTTTTAAATAAAATGTCGGCCTTCGTTCCATTTTGGGGGCTGGGCGGCCAACAAAGTAAATCGTCACTTTCGTGCAGAAACCTTGTATCTCCAAGTTTCAAATGTAAAGCAAAGCCCTGTCATCATATAAGGCCGTTGCCTTATATGCCGTTGCCACAAAAGTAGTGAAAACAGCAGATCTACAAGCACACAACGCCTCGCGGTGCGAGGCGTTGTGTGCTTGTAGATCGGCTGTTTTCACTAGTTTAAATCATTTTTAAAATGATAAATACAAAACAAACGGTTTTGGACATACAAGGTTTCCACCCGACAACGACGAAATATAACTCATGTAATTGGCCCACTGGCTTGTTACTTTGTCTCAAATCTTTGAGTAGCAGCAACGCTATAGAGAGAGAAATCTCTCTCTATAGCGCGCAATGAGGGCCTCTCCAAGTCTTTTTCCCGGGCTGAATCAGGGGACCAGCACGTCCCTGGGCAGAACGATCTTGTGCAGCATAGCCTGTTGTCATCATTTCAAGTAAAAGTCGAAAATCATGAAATTTGCAGATGGGAGGTTTTGCATTTTGGCCATCGATATCAAGAACAATAAAGATGAATTCGATTTAGGTACAGGCCACCGGTTTCTTAACACCTTTTAGCAGGATGTCTGGAAGTTATAAAATGCTATGGGAAACACGTTTCTAACTATTTCCCAGGTCTCTGTGTTTGTGGCATAGATTAATGTGCTAAATATTCTACTTATCTACTTAACTGGAAACACTGCTGATGACCTACAAGGCAGTCAAGCACATGGCACACTCCCCACACACTTAGCCCCTTTTCCACAAGCCCACCACCACACCACTCCACACCACACCGCCCACTTGTGCCAGGGTTTTCCACTACAAGGACCTGGGTAGAGTGATGTGAAAGTGGTACTAAACGTGGTACTAAAAAGTATCCAATCTAGAGTAGGTCTGAGCGAGGCCAAACAGGGCCAAACACTTCATAATGGCTGATCACTCACTGACTTTTCATTTAGACCACCAGGATATAGTTGTAATAATACATGACAATAGATTGTATTGTGTTATAACCACTATTATAATCTATTATAGTGTATTATAATTATCATAGTAATACATTAATACTTTATAGTGTATTATAATCACAGTTATAATCTATTATAGTGTATTATAATTTAGGATAGTTGTAATACAAATTTATATTGTATTATAATCACAGTTAAAGGGGTCAATTTGTTTCTTACAGATAGGGGTACTTTTGTGTAATGGAAAATGTAGATATTTGTATGTGGTGCGGTGTGGTGTGGTGTAGTGTGGTGTGGAGTGGTGCTAATGCTGCAGTCGAAAAGGGGCTTTAGATCATCGTTTATATAGTATACCTTTCAAAAGTGATGACATTGTCTTTACAAAAGTGCTGCACAGTGCTGTTTAAACATAGCATAATATGCATATTGATCTGCTCAGAATACGTGGTTTAGTAAAGACAAGCTCAAATATCAAACCCTGGATACGTCCATTCTCAATCTGTGCAGGACTGATGCATTACATAAGCACGAGCAGAGCATTTTAATAACGTTTAATAACGTCCATACCTTACCCCTTTATCCCTAAACCTCTTTGCCTTTTTTACTATTTTGAAAAACATTTTTAAAATACTTCAAATAGCCAATCTGCATCGACACATTGTGAGCTTGTTAGTCCATGGGCCATACGAGATGTCGGTATCCGAAAGGTGGCAAAGGTTACCATGCATTTTTGAAAAGCTCTATATCTGTAGATTATATTTTGGTATGATAACCCTTTCTGAGACACAGCTAAATTGGTGTTATCAGCCGCTAGATTTGGTCTCCCATTAACTTTACTATACAGTAAAAAAAAAAATCAAAACATTAATCTGCTTTAAGTAGCATATGAGGGGTCAAACTAGGGGTTTTTCATGATTCAGAATCCATTGCAAGCATTTGTTTTGCATGAAAAACATTCCTTGGGCTAAAACGGCCTCCACAAAAGTGTGAAAAGTGTCTTGTGGGGCCGTTTTTAGCCCAAGGAAGGTTTTTCGTGCAAAACAGATGCTTGCAATGGATTCAGTATCATGAAAAACCCTATAGTTCGACCCCTCAAATGCTACTTAAAGCAGATGATCTTTTTTGCTTTTTTTTATAGTAAAGTTAATGGGACACCAACTCTAGCGGCTGATAACACCATTTTAGCTGTGTCTCAGAAAGGGTTATCATACAAAAATATAGTATACAGATATAGAGCTTTTCAAAAATGCATGGTAACCTTTGCCACCTTTCCGATACCGACATCTCGTATGGCCCATGGAGATCAAAATGCTTTTCAGGGTTTAGTCCCATTTGATGCCCAACATGTTGCAGCTGATCTCCCACAGTTTCTGGGACAAGACGTCGTCTGAAGCGTCCCTGGAGCACTGCGCCGGGGCACAGTCACTGTTAACACACAGTAATGGACATGGCACATGTATGTGTATGAGCGAGAGTACAGGCATTCATTCATATCGTCGTATATCGTCGTATGTCTTTGTATGTCCAAAAACGTTCGTTTTGCATTTGCCATTTAAAAAAAATGATTTAAACTAGTGAAAACAGCCGATCTACAAGCACACAACGCCTCGCACAGCGAGGCGTTGTGTGCTTGTAGACCGGCTGTTTTCACTACTTTTGCGCGACGGCCTTGTACGATGAAGCAGGGCTTTACTTTGCGAAAGAACGTACACATTTGAAACTTGGAGATACAAGGTTTCCACCCGACAACGACGATATGCATGGCAGGCATTCCTTTACACATATTTACCGTAGGTACCGGTATATCTGCCATGGTGACTGTCTGTGCGTGCATAAAGACAAACTTGTCTTTGTAACATCAAGTCATGTGACCTTGAGCACAAGGCTGTGGACATGGCATCATGTAGCTTCATAATGTTTGATCATTTAGGAAGGGGCCCCAACATCGAGATGCCAGGGTGATAGTGGCTAGCTAATACAAGTCATTGGGCCTCATTCACAAAACATGCTTATATAATACAGTTTTGTGAATGAGGCTCATTGTATTTGAACCTGCCCTGCCTCCAATAGTCTGTACTTCTTCTCCTGACACACCATTGCAAAGAAAAGGGAACAACCCTCTCTGTCTGTCCGAGGCACCAAGTTTTGTCCACGCCGCGGGGGGTTGAAGCCATATCGAGCGCTACTCCCCACCCGTTTGCATACATGCAATTGACGCAAATAGCGCCTATGCTGTCTGTCCCTCTTCCTTAAGCTATCAGAGTCTGTCTTGAGAGATTACACTTAAGGTAAGTAAGTCAGTCGGTTGGAGTGGATTATCATCAGTATCGGCTGAGAGCAAGGGTGTCTGTCTCTTTTTCAATGTACTGTACTAGCCCACTGGGAGATGGATTGCTGATTTTTAGCTCAACACCTTTTTTCAGAACAGCTTTGGGAGGTGTATATGGGTGCTGTGGAGACAAATACCTGAAAATAGTGTGCATATTCACAAGGGTGATGTATGATTAAAGAGAAAAGGAAAAGAAATGGGGGAAAAAGAAAATGATGTGAACAATGTCATCTGAATTGTTTTTTTTTTTATTGAATTTTTTGGTATTTCATTTTGTAAACAAGGTGACTCTTAATGGGCATGTGCAGGGGGTAGGCTGTGTGTGTGGGGGTGAGTGAATGGGTGTGAGTGTATGTATTGTGTTATGTGTGTGAAAAAAAAATAAACATTAAAAAAAAAAACAGCAGACAGGGCCAGAGTGAATGCAGGGAGCATAGAAGCTGACCGGGTCAGAGCATAATAGGTACGTTGGGGAGGTCCAGGGGAAGGGTCAGGGTACATTCTAAGTCAGCTCTGCTACATGGGAAAAAAGAGAAAAAGAGAAAAAGCTCAACACCTACCATTAGCTCAGTAGGCTACTTACTGTAAGTCTTGCAGTGTGTGTGTGTGTGTGTGTGTGTGTGTGTGTGTGTGTGTGTGTGTGTGTGTGTGTGTGTGTGTGTGTGTGTGTGTGTGTGTGTGTGTGTGTGTACTACCTGAAGTAGCCTCCGTTGCAGCTCTCCAGGCCTGGCTCCACAGCGCAGTAGATGGTGGTCTGAGCTCCCTCCAACGTGGTCTTGGTGAAGACCCTGAAGATCTTCACTGCTATCTGGATGCACTGGTGCTGGTGCCTCCACAGGTCTGACTGCACCACCCCCGGGTGCAGGGAGAACACACTCACCCCTGAGCCTATAGGAAACACACACGCAGGCAGGCAGGCAGGCAGGCAGGCAGGCAGGCAGGCAGGCAGGCAGGCACGCACACATGCGCGCACACACGCACGCACGCACGCACACACACACACACACACACACACACACACACACACACACACACACACACACACACACACACACACACACACACACACACACACACACACACACAGGTTTGCAAGTACTACTTTGTGGGGACATTACACATAGTCTACTATATTTGAGGGGACATTCCATTCATTTTTAACCCTAACCCTAACCCTTAACCTAACCCCTAAACACCTTGTGGGGACCTATTAATTTGTCCCCACAAGGTTTTTTCCTCCGATTGTACTATCTTTGTGGGGACATGAGGTCCCCACAAAGTAGTAATTCCCTGTCCCCACACACACACACACACACACACACACACACACACACACACACACACACACACACACACACACACACACACAGTATAATTACTTGTAAGACGCCTCAGGGCGACACAATTCTTGGCCATCTGGCCAGTGATGTATCGGACCAGTTACCCATATATGGAGACCCCTGGTACCCATATGGAGATCCATGTACTGTATACACGTATGTAATGGAGATATGCTGTAACAATGTAATGTGCAGTAGGTGCAACAAAGCAGTGCCCAAACATGCTTACTAAGCTATTTGTTATGTGAAAGATGCGCAGACCGTTCTCCATAAAGAAATTACTTCCGCGAACCGGGGAATGAGTGAGTCACGTCATGACTTTGTTACCCTATAAATGTTATAGATATAGAATGATATTTTGACTATTCCAAATATATTTCTGACACTTTCAGAAGACACATTTTTTCTCTCTGCCTTCCATTCCTTTTATTGGTGAAAAGGCGGGCTCTCTCACCCTGTAGCCGCTGTGCGAGTGAGCGTGCACAGAGGACGTTGGCCAGCTTGCTCTGCCCGTACGCCTTGATGGGGTCGTAGCTCTTCTCGCTGTTGATGTCGTCCAGGTGCAGGCGCGTCCAGGTGTGAGCCACCGACGACACCACCACGATGCGAGACGGAGCGGAGCGCTTGATCAGGTCCAGCAGCAGGTAGATCAACAGGAAGTGACCTATACGGGAAGTCGAGGAAGAGTGAACAACAGTCTAAGGCAGTGTAGTCTCACGTGGCCAGACTGTTGCCTCCGCGATTTGCAAATGCTCCCGGCATACAGTCTGGGGCACGGAAATAGAAACGATAAGTCTGCCCCCGATGCTCACAAAATGAAACACCCTTTACACAAAGATGATATAAAAACAATTGTACGACCAGTAAGACTCCCTAATCGGGAGATAAGCGACCGCCAGGTCGCATGTAGCCTATACACATTAATGGTGTCTGCAAAAAGCAACCTCATGGTGGCGCTAGAAGAGGGGCATATGAGAAATCAGGGGCAGAGGTTGTGGTTTGCCAACAAGGTGTGCAAAGTTTGGCATGGATAGGGGCAACGGTGCCGGAGATAAGAGTAGGGCCAAAAGTGTGACGTGACGGACAGACAGAGGGACTGACTGACGGGGGGACTGACAGACAGCCGGTGAAGGTTTTGAGTGTTTAGTATTGTTTAGAGAACTTGTTCGAAAACACATGTATACAAAGATTATATAAAAACAATTGTACAATAAGTTACACAATAAGCTGTTATTAATGTGATGAATTGGACTCAAGGACCAAACCCCTGCAGTGTCTTTGGGATCCTGTGTCTGCTATTGTTCATTGTTCTCTGTTTCCTGGTGAACTATTAGCCTGACAGTGTTTATTATAGCTTATCAATTGCACAAGTGAAACGCATGGAAAAGGATGTGACATGCATGTGCACACATGTGTACACGGATGTACATGCAGCGTTAGCCAGGGGTGTCGCACCAAATTCTGGGCCCTGGGTACAAGGATTCACTGCGTTATTTTGTGCTTTAACTATTGAAAAATAGCAGATCTACAAGCTCGCAACGCGGCACCGAGTGCCGCGCTGCGAGCTTGTAGATCTGCTATTTTTGAAAAATCGTGTGATTTTGATTCTCCTTGAAGGTGTTTTTGAAAAACCTATGTTTCTATGTCAGTGGTGCTCAAACTCTTTCATGTGAAGGACCCCCAAAATGATATGTATTTGGCTACGGACTTCCATGTCAAAATATTTAGTTCCAGTGGCCCCCACAGAAGCAAAATTTGAGTTACAAATGTTCGCTTAAAAAGTACATATACTCAAATATTTGCACACATTTTCACGACTTTTCAAAAATAGCAGATCTGCAAGCTTGCAGCACGGCACCCGCAAGCTTGTAGATCTGCTATTTTTCAATAGCTAAAGTATAACATAATTAAGGTCCCTCCACCTTGGGCCATAGTAACTCAGTCCCACTTTACCCCCCCTTGTGACGCCCCTAGCGTAAGCCAAGGGGGTGGTGGCGGGGTTACCCTCACTGACAGGCTATTTCCTCTTATTAGCCTTGAATTACTGTACATGTCCTGTTCCACTTATTACCAGCACCAGCTGTTGTGCACTTACTAAGTAAAGATTAATTGGAGGAGGGCTCAAAGCCGCATTCCCAAATAAAGTAAAGTACTATAGTCTGCTTAATCTGCAGGGGCAACACACAAAAGAAGAAAAGAAAAAAATAGCATTTTATTCACAAACAAACAAAAAAATCCAACAAATATGGATTACAGCTTTAAGCTAGAAATGTCAAAGACAAACTCTCAAAGAATTCTAGTCTCCCATTCCTGTATCTAGGAAGTCAAGTGCCCAGTAAACACTAGCCGTCATTTAGCCCAATGGTTATGTATAGCCCTCATTTGAACCGTCTATCGTCAGTCTGTCTATAGACCGATTGTAGCTGATTACATTTAATCCATTATTCCATACTTGTTGATTAAAAAAACAGCTTTAATATCCACACCTGGTTTTCAAATATTGGACTAAAGTAATTTTAAGAGCCAATTTCACTATATAGTCTAGTTGAGTTGTAGCCGTCATCTGAACGCTTCCATTTAACGATAGATCACCGTTTAGGACAAACGTGTGTTAGACCATCTTTTTTTTTAAATACATTTTTATCAAGTTGTTCATTATCAGATGCTAACAGTATCTCATCCCGGTTCTACCTTAATAGTTGTAGTTTAATTGCATCCACTGAGCATTGCACATCTTTTAGGCGTCTAAAAGACGTGCTGCTGGGCAATACCTTTGAAAAATTCTAAAAGTGTAATAAATAATGGCATAATGCCGTGGTACTGCTCATGACAGCATACTTCTCTGAGTTACATAATTAATTCTGACACCAACAGACAAACACACAAGACTGCAGCCACATCCCCACCCCCAGCATACGATAATGATTAAATAAAATCGTTTTATAGCTATCCATCAATATAAAGTTAGTTTGTGTTGTCAAACAAAATGCACCGACGTAAAACGAACAGCGGGAGGCGATATGTCAACTACTAATAGCTGCTGGACACATGTAAGTTACAACGTGTTGCCGTGGTCTAGCGGTAGTGCGCAGGTCTCATTGTCAGAAGGTCCCGAGTTCGAACCCCATCGACTCCCTGTGTCAAATAATAACAGTGCAAGAATCCATTACAAATACGATCAGCTGCGGTGGTTCAGGTAGCATACGGCTCTCAGAACCAAGGAATAGTGATTTTAAACCCTGCTGGCTGCCATCATTTTCACTACATATTCACTACTTTCGGCGGCCGCTAGGGGCCGCTAAAGGCGTTTAAATGACGGTGATGTATAGCCGTTGAAAAAACTTTAAAATTTAAACTCGTCACAGACCGGATCTAGCTAGACGTCCGGTTAAGGCGAAGACGTCATTTGAACGTGTTTTAACCCCCAAATTGCTTAGTGGGTGTGATCAGTCTCGGTGTGATGTGAGTGATCATGCAGCCATGCCATGGTGTTCTTACCCAGGTGGTTGACTCCTAACTGCATTTCAAAGCCATCTACAGTCGTGGAGTGAGGACACATCATGATGCCTGCATTGTTGATGAGCATGTTCACCTGCTTCTCCTCTGTAAGACACACACACACACACACACACACGCACGCACGCACGCACGCACGCACGCACACACACGCACGCACACACAGGCATAGCATAGTAGCAACAATACGTTATTGACTGTTGGAGACCAATAGGCCAGTGTTTATCAAACTTTTACATTTCAAGGTCTCCTCTTTAGACCCCCATAAAGGAAGCCACAGAGTCCCTAGAATCAACTTTGAGATGCACTGCAATAGGCTATAGGCAAACATTGTCAAAAACTGTAAAAAAAAAAATGAGATAGAATTCACAGTGAACGTATAGCTGATACAAGCTCACAATGCTTGGAAGCTTATCGATCGGCTATTTTCGCTATTTGCAGTACGACAAAGTACAGTAGGCTATACTGTAACTGTACATGGCTAAATTGGTTTAGGTAATACAATTGAATAACCTCTCCTCTTTCATCCCTTGCATCCATCTATCCATCCATTGGTTCTAAACCTGTGGGTTGGGACCCCCAGGGGGGTCACCAAATTATTTTTGGGGGCAGGGAATGTTAGAGAGGCAGGGGCTACAATTTCTAAAAGGGCCTTTGGTGAAAATATTGAAAATAGCAGACCTCCAAGCTCACAACGCGTCACGCTGCGATGCGTTGTGAGCTTGGAGGTCGGCTATTTTCGTCTATTATGCTTTTTACCAAAGCATAATTAAGTACTGGATATGTTGCGTACTTCATGGATTTCTACACAGAGAGGGCAATTATTTCAACAGAAGGTGCTGCATTCAAGTTCAGGAGAGTTTGGACAAGGCAATCTTGAATGCTGCCTTCAGGTATGGCATGGAAAGAGGGCATTTGCATTTCTTTCATCATAGTAAAAACTGCATTCATGGTCTGGAAAGGGCACTTTTTATGGAAGGGTAAAAGGGCAGGGGCTCATGCAAGCCTCCTTTGATGTCTACGTGCCTGTTGGCGGGTCCAGAGATGCATTAGCTTAATGTGAAACATTATTTTCTCACTCAACAGTAAACAAACCAACATATAGTATAAGTGTATAAGGGTCCTACATTTCTAAAGTGTCAATTTAAGGACTTTTAAGACCCTTTTAATACCTCTATAATAATCATTGGTCATATTGTCAAATATTAAAGCAGACATTGTGAAAATAGCCGATCTACATGCTCACAACGCCTCGCAACGAGCATGTAGATCGGCTATTTTCACAACAGAACTGTTATACAAATTGTAATGCCTCAAATCTCAAGGGTGGGGGGCCCCAAGTTAAAATATGATTATTTTGGTGGTCGCGTCCTGTAAAGGTTGAGAACCACTGGCATAACATGAGCTAACTAACCAAAATAAAATAAAATAAAATAAAATAAAATAAAATAAAATAAAATAAAATAAAATAAAATAAAATGTACTTGTAAAAAAGTTTACTTATTGGGGATATTCCTACCTCTGTTGATGAGCTCACTGAAGGCTCTGATGGAGCGGGTGTCCGACAGGTCCAGTTTCCTTACGACCATGTTCTGGTTTCCTGTGTCCTCCAGGATGTCCTTCCTGGCCTCCTCTGCCCTCTCCAAGTCTCTGCAGGCCATGATGATGCGTGCACCTTGAAACAATGGGCTCAATGCGTTATTCATGTACGTATTATGTAACATGTATATGTATGTACAGGTATGTATGTGGGTGGGTGACGTGACGTAACGTTTTCGCTGTCCTCGGTGTCAAACATGTATAAATAAAAAATATATTTGTCAAAAACCTTCTGAATATTGTGCAGGACATTAAGCTTTATGTGAACTTACTCAAGATTAAAACATTTCATTCCTCATTTCTTCAGAATTTTCAACCAAACATGGCAAAACTCATATGGTGTGACTGTCCTGACCTTGTTTCTCAAAGTGGGAACTTGAATAAAACTAAGAAAAAGAATTGCTAAAAATCATTTGAAAATGAATTTAGGCTAAAAAAAATGTCTATTTGTGAGCCTATATCTTTTCAAAGTCAAAGCATAATGTTTTCAGTCATTTCTGATCAAAAACATTTTGTCCCCCAAACCAAAATCATTTGGTGTGACACTAGTTTGGACAAATTAAACAGGCAATTATTTGGACACCTATTGGCTAGAGAGGTCCTTCTTCTGTAAGGCTATTCAGCACTCCCAGCACAACTGCAAGACAGGTGTCTGAGGTGAGTTATGATTTTAACATTTTCATGAAATGCCATCTTGTTGAAACTTTGACAAACTCACCACTTTGGATGTCTGTTGGTGTGACACCTTTTCATTAAAAAAAGCTTAAGTTATTTGAAGTTTTGGTCATATTTCCATGTAGATCTAGGTTGCTTTGTTATAGCTAGCATGCTGTTAGCATGCTAATGTGTACATAGTAGCCTCAAGGTAAACCTAAATGCAGAAAACGTAATATGGTGTGACACTTAATCATAATGGTGTGACATGTCTGCTTGTCACGCCATATGACTTGATTGTCACACCATATGATTTATACTGTATTTAACTACAGATATAACAATAAATAACAAAGTTCCATGTTTCTTTTGTACATTTAAACATTTGTTTTAAACATTTTTACATAAAATGTAATTTAGCTTCATTCAGTGATACTTCAAATTCATCAGACAGAGCAGAAACCCCTTCACAGAAACCTTAACATATTGTTTCAATCTAAACAATATTTTCTCTTTGTCTTAAACTATACATTCCATTTTCTTTTGTCAGCTGGAAAATGACAAGTGCTGAGAGAACGAGAAAGTACAGGGAGAAACTAAACAATAACCCAGCAAGGAGAGAGGAGCCAAAGGGGCGAGACTGCATTTTCTACGAAGAGCAGGAGTTTGTGTGTGGCATAGCAGAACCGCAACAAGGCAGCCGGTTTGCTACCCTCACCAAATACGACTGGCTGATGTACAATACAGTCTAAATGTATAATCTAATCTGATCTAATACTTTTGTACTTTCACTCACTGGACTGGACAGTGGACAGTGTTAAGGTAGGACCCGAGACAAAACTAGCGAAAATAGCTGATCTACAAGCTCTCAACACGTTGTGCTGCGAGAGCTTGTAGATCAGCTATTTTCGGAGTTGCGCAACCCAGCACTCTTTAGCTAGTGGAGATGTGGTGTAATGTCATGATTCCTAATTACATTTGTTCAACACAAAATGCTGTGTTCAAGTTCAGGAGACTTCGGAAAAAAGCAATTTACCTGAATGCTGAGTTCTGTTTCCACTAATTGGTGTTAATAAAATGTTGCCTTGGCTCCAAGTGTGGCTATGCGCCTTATTGTCTCTTTAGGATCCTTCTGCCGTGGGCCGGCAGAAGACTTAGGTGTGCGTAGCATTCCTGTGCACATCCTCATCATCCATCTACTACTACAATTCTTTCTTATCCCATGTTAAAGCCCTACAATAATATCCTGTTCAGAAATATTAAGGCCATGTTATCCTGGGTAATTGTTTAATCAATCAGTAAAGTTCAGTACTCACTAATAGGTAGGTTAAAACACAGTTTGCTTTGACACATGAAGATATGATCATACGGTGTGACACTAAATCATTTGGTGTGACATTCCAAATAGTGAAAAATCATACCTTTATTAATGATTAAACCAAAAAAATGTTTATGGATTACATAGAGAATATTATCAGGAAGAGTCACAAATATTTGTGTAATTTTAGAGAAAGTTTTGACAGAATACATTTAAAATATGTTGTAAGATCATGAACATGGGCCTCACACAGAGTGTCGATTATGAAAAAAATATACAGATATAATTAATTTTCAAAAAACTATAGTGGATCACTGGTTAGTTATGATAAAGGACTTTGATAAAGTGAGTAACTTAAGAAAGATGTACTCCATTTTCATTTTATGAACAATTATTTTCATGTCACACCATATGACGATTTTAGGCACAAGTACAACAAACTGCTGAATAAAGTCTGATTCCAATAAAATATCTAAAAACAAAATGTATTTCCATAAGGTTGAGAGTGAGTAGAACAAAAGTAAATAACTTTTATGCCTGCAATTTAAAGTTTTTTTAAAAACACATTTTTTGGGGCGTCACGTCACTGACCCACGTATGTATGTACCGGTATGTATGTATGTATGTATGTATGTATGTATGTACCGGTATGTATGTATGTATACGTATGTATGTATGTATGTATGTATGTATGTATGTATGTACCGGTATGTACCGGTATGTATGTATGTATGTATGTATGTATGTACCGGTATGTATGTATGTATGTATGTATGTATGTATGTATGTATGTATGTATGTATGTATGCATGTATGTATGTATGTATGTATGTATGTATGTATGTATGTATGTATGTATGTATGTACCGGTATGTATGTATGTATGTATGTATATTGTATATGTATGTATGTACCGGTATGTATGTATGTATGTATGTATGTATGTATGTACCGGTATGTATGTATGTATGTATGTATGTATGTATGTATGTATGTATGTATGTATGTATGTACCGGTATGTATGTTTGTATGTATGTACAGGTATGTATGTATGTATGTATGTATGTATGTATGTATGTATGTATGTATGTATGTACCGGTATGTATGTATGTATGTATGTATGTACCGGTATGTATGTATGTATGTATGTATGTATGTATGTATGTATGTACAGTATGTATGTACCGATGTTTCCTGTTGAGATTGGCACATTTCACCCAGGTGTTTTCATCTCACTCACGTCACTTTGCCTACTGACCTCACTCAGCAACGAAATAAACAGAAAATAAACAAAATAGAATAAAACAATTCACAGGAGGCAAGCAGTGATCACCCCGAGATGTGCACTGCAATGTAGTTTCAAATGCACTACATTGCAGGCGCTTTTTGAGAGTGAAAAAATAAGAAGACACGTGTGACATGTGGGATCTCCAGGAAATGTGTCGATTTCAACATGAAAGTGAAACAACGGTAGGCTATGTATGTAGTACCTATAGGCCTATGTATGCAGGTAGATATGTGTATGTGTATGTATGTTTTTGTGCATTTATGTTTGTATGTGTGTATGTATGTACTGTATGTCTGTGTCTGTGTGTGCATGCGTGCGTGCGTGCGTGCGTGCGTGCGTGCGTGCGTGCGTGCGTGTGTGCGTGCGTCCGAAGCAACTGAATGTCGCTACCGTTTGGCGGTTTCACGCACAATAGTGTTTAAATCTACTCCAAATACCAAGAGCTCCGTTTGCTCTAATTCAATGTGTACAGACCCATTTAGAGCTTCATTTATCCACCCGCTTCTCTCACATGAATACAGGACCCCTCGTTCGACGTAAATAACGATGCATTCCTCTTAATGAGAGCAGGGAGGGGGACACACATGCTTGCCCTCTAGTTCTAGCTGTGTCTGCACCCTCTCAAACTACATAATATACACAATATACACATACGGACACGGCTTGCACACACACCCCACACACACACGCACACACACAAACACAATAGCTGCAATGTCCAGTAATTATGGGAGATGGGGACCGTTACTCGGAGCGAAGCACTTGTGTCCCATCAAAGTGGCTTTGTCTCTCTGTGTCTTCCTGCTCCCATGAGGCGAAGCGTCCTCTTGACTTACACCCACAATACCCCAACAGCCATACACATTATAATTATAACCACAGCATCCCTAACCTGGGACATGTAAAAACCGGTGGAACATTTTGTGAAACTATTATATAGTCGATCTACATCTACAAGCTCACAATCAGGGATGCACGGATATGTTATCGGTATCGGGTCCCGATATGATATTGGGATATCGGACACAAGGTCACCGATCCATGTCACAGATAAAAAATAATAATAGAAAAGACTCTGGCTTAAAAATATGCAATATAATCACGCAATTGTAAGCCCATAACCAAATGTTTTAGCATATACTTATCAAATAAACGATATCCCACAATCTTATCCAGCAAACCTTTTTCGTTGCTCCTCCACTCTTGAGACGAGACATGTGTTGCCATTGCATTTTGCACTCAGTTGCACTGACTGCACGCTGTTATTTGAATACTGTTATTTTATACTTGCTATGTAGCCTACTGTATGTAGCGGTAAAGTATCGGAAAATATCCAAATGTATATAGGGCATTAACGAAAAAAGTCGTGCTACATTACATTTGGTATAGCATGGTTCTATTGTGAAAATAGCGGATCTACATGCTCACAGGCGTTGTGAGCATGTAGACCGGCTATTTTCACAATTTCTGCCTCTATATATTGGACAATTTGGACAATGTTTAATTTGTCATTTTAGAGGTAGGCTAGAAATGTGAAGCTACCCTCTATATACTTAAACTTTATGTTGGTTTGTTTACAGTTGAGTGAGAAAACAATGTTGCACATTAAGTTAATCATCTGGGGACCCCCCAAAATAATTGGGGGGTTGTGTGTGATGTGATGACATCATCAAACAATAAAGTTGACTTCAACTCAACTTTTTACTGAGTCGAGTCGACTTGCAAAAATCACAAGTCGTTAATGCACTAGTATATATCGGATCGGATCGAAATGGAAACGACCTGTATCAGTGCATCCCTACTAACAATGCGTCACAACGTGGCATGAGCTTGTAGATCGGCTATTTATACGAGATTTGGGATATAGAGTGAAAGAAAGAAGGGGGCCAAGTGTATTTCAGAATCAGCTGATTCTAATACATATAAACTGTAAATAAATAATTATGCTAACAGCTCTGAAGTGGACAATTCCACATTTGTAATGTCAGTTGTTGCTGGTTGTATTGGTTGGCATTGGTGAAGGGTAGAGATTGTTGCTGTTGTTATCCTTCTCAAAATGCCTTTGAGATTTGTAGGTTTTGTCCACTTGTCAAAGTGGACAAGCTCATTAAACCTCCTAGTTTGTTTTGTTTCAGTAAATACTCATTGATACAGTGTATGTCGGTGACAGCATTATAATCTGGGAACCATTTCGGTAAAACAATATATTTCCAGACAGTGGTTACTAAAACCAAAAGATAGAAATACATGTTACAAGTAAATTCCGGAATAAAAAATTCACTTGAGTAAAAGTATTGGCATCAAAATATAGTACAAAAGTAAAAGTACTCATTATGCAGAATGTCCCATTTCACAAGTTTTACGTTGTATACAAAATGTATAAAAAGCTTTTGAAAATAGCAGATCTTTACAAGCTCACAATGGTCGCATCGTGACGCATTGTAAGCTTGTAGATCAGTTATTTCCAAATGGTCAAAATGTATACATAACTGCAGTGGGTAATGTATGTTTTGTAAAACATTTAAAAATCTTCAAAGTAACAAACTTAACTAAAGTGTTCAAATAATTTTAGTGGGGTAAAAAGTACAATATGTATATATTTATTACCCAGCTTGTTTGGATGCTTGATTCTGATTGGTCGAGCGCTGAAATCAGCTGTGAATTATAGGCGTATAATGACCGCTCCGCTCTATAATTCACCGCTGCCTAATCAACGGCTCAGAGCAACTGCTGTATTCAGGCTGCACTGCATGGATATAGTGCTGTATCCAACATGTCTGGCAAGTAAACACAAACAAAGCGTCATTTACGACCAAACGTTGCTCTGAAGAATGTTTTAAAAAACATTTGAGGCGAGAAATAGACGACGCAGTAACAAAAAAGGGATTCTATTTGATCAGCACTTCCTTGTTTTCCAAGGCGACCGTGTTGCGCTCGGGGGGACGCACTTTCAGCCGTCTGTAAACAAGGAAATACTTTGTTTTGTTTTTAGTTTTGAGTCAAATTATTAATTTTATTTATTAGCCGGGTAAACCGTGCTATAAGGTCTTGCTGCTTTTCCGCCTCTGGGAATTATCAGCCCGTCGTGTCCATATAAGCCATAATGACCGTGCAGCAAGACCTTATCGCATATATGGTTCAGTACAGTACAGTACTTTCTTTACTTTGTAACTTTACACCACTGTTTCTAGAGAGATTTCATGCACACATATGTGTGAATATCATTGCTTACTTTGTTACTTTTCGTGTTTCCAATGCAGTTATACAGTATATACAGGGGTCTTCAACGTTGTCAGGCCCTTAGTTGAGAGAGAGATGAAGCAGGGACCCCCACAACCTGTTCATAGATTCTATATAGTTTCATCATTTGACAGGACAATCATCTGTGTATTTTGGTTTCATGTCAAAATGCGTGTTTTCAGATATTTAACCACCTGAGCCGTCAATACTTAATAAACGTGACCTTTCACTCTGTACTTAGTCTGCTCTTTTCCCCATCTACACCAAACCTCTTTGCCAAAAATAGGCGTTGCGAGGCATTGCGAGCTTGTAGAACTGCTATTTTTGGCTAAAGATCTCAGAATATGGATGTTAGGGTTCAAGCTGGTTAATATAAAAAATGAGAACAAAGTTTCTATCACACAAAGATTTGGAGGACCCCCCGTAGTAACTCTGAGGACCCCCTAGGGGTCCCGGACCCCCTGTTAAAGACCTCTGATATAGTCACAATCTCTTGTTAATACTTTTCATTGGTTCAATCTTTCCCAAATGTTTCAAAGGTAGTGAAAATAGCAGACTGTACAGGTTCACAATGCATCACAATGTGACTTGTAGATCTGCAATATTCTTGCTAAAATGTCATATTGTTGCTAAAATGACAATGAAGTATAATACGTTCATTCATAAAAGGACAACTTTGTTTTTTTACAATTATTTTTTTAGATTGTAATTAGGGAAAAGAAAAGGTGAGTGTTAAAATGTTTTCATTTGCTTCGTTCTATCGTTTTATCACGTTTACCGTGCTAAAATGTGGGGCATGCGTACGCATGAGGGCATGCGTACAAGTGGCTAAATATGTCTTTTTAGACACAATAAGACAGCAGTTTCTTTATTGCTATTTACAGTAAAACTTCTAGCCCCCATAATAAGTCACATCCAACCATGAAAGGTTGCGTTGTATCTTGTTAATGGGCTTATTCTGTGTAAAATGACATATTTAGTACTTGTATGCATGCCCCCAGCCACTGAAATAAAAATCAGAAAGAAGTAAATGAAATCATTTTGACACTCATCTTTTATATTCTTTAATTACAATCTAAAATATGAACCCTTGTTGTAAAAAAACAAAGTTGTCCTTTAAAGAAAATACGTTTGTCTGCAAGACAGTGACAATGTTATGGTTGACCTACTATGTCTGCAGAAAAAAGCTTTCAGATTACTGTGTGCATTTGTGTGCATCCATGCATGCGTGTGTGTGTTTGTTTGTGCATGCCTGCAAGTACACGCGCGCATGCGTGCATGTGCACGTGTGCACGTGTGCGTGTTCATTGGACAGACACCCACCCTTCCCTGTCTGGTGTGTGTAAAATAAAGTCAAGTGTTTAATGAAGGTGTCAGGTGGAATGGATCACATTGTTTAAGCCTTAAGCCTCATTAATACCCCGTAGTAGCATGGTGTCGCTTGCTGTCCATAAGCCCCCAAATAAAAAGAGGCTTAAGTGTTTAAACCAGCCATTCCCATGAACCTTTGGATCGGGACCCCCAAATTATTTTGGGGGGTCCCCAGATGATTAACTTAATGTGCAACATTGTTTTCTCTGTCAACAGTAAACCAACCAACATAACGTTTAAGTGTATAGAGGTGTCTGCACATTTCTAAAGTGACAATTTAAGGACTTTTTAACCTCTGACTAAAACAGGGGTGGGCATTTATTTCTTCCATGGGGCCACATGAACAACAGAAAATATTGTGGAGGGCCGGGCCAAAAGGCAGTGCTCCCCGCAAGATGTGCTCCCCGCAAACTAAACACACGGCTTTACCTCCGACTTCAGTAAATAAATACTTGGCAGTCCAATTTTTGTTGAAAACCCAGCATCCGGCATCGACTTCTCTTTTTTTAGCCACTTTAGCCATTTTTGATGGGTAAGGCAGGTCTTGACTTTTGACCAGTCTGACCAACTGCTTGTTATTGAGACAAGATCCAATGATCATGCACACGTGCTGATGTACGCATTGTGTCCATACCAGATGTATGTGAATAAAAAAGTAAAAAATAATTTGTAATTTGCCATTAACCCTAAAAGGGACGGTCAGAATGCCCCGGTTTGCTCTAAAATGACAAATTAAACATTGGCCAAATTGTCAAAAATTGGAGGCAGAAATTGTGAAAATAGCCGATCTACATTCGCAATGCGAGGCGGTGTGAGCACGTGAGCAGCCGTTAAGTGGTCTGGGTGGGCCGTGAACCATAGAGACTTTCTACAGGGGGGCCTTACTCCAGAAAAGGTTCCTAATCAGGGGCGTCACAAGGGGTAGGAAAGTGGGACTGAGTTTCTAGGGCCCAAGGTGGAGGGGCCCTAGTAACTTTAGCTATTGAAAAATAGCAGATATACAAGCTCACAGCGCGGCACCGAGTGCCGCGCTGCGAGCTTGTAGATCTGCTATTTTTGAAAAGTCGTGAAAATGTAAGCAAATCTTTGAATATATGTATTTTTTAAGCGAACAGTTGTAACTCAAATTTTGCTTCCGGTGGGGTCCCTGGAGCTGATGCACCTTTTCTTTATTGGTACTGTAATACTCTTTCTTTTTTTCTTTTTTTTTTTCTTTTATTCTTATCTATCTTTTGTCTTACTTCTCTGTAACTTTGTAAATACTGTATATACTGCTATGCTACAACTGGACAACTGAATTTCCCCCTTGGGATAATAAAGTTATCTATCTATCTATCTATCTATCTATTTTGAGATGGGGGGTCCGTGGCCAAATTCATATCATTTTGGGGGTCCTTCACATGAAAAAGTTAATTTGAGCATCACTGACATGGAAACATGGGTTTCTTGCACACATTTTCAAAAATTTTCAAAAATAGCAGATCTACAAGCTCGCAGCGCGGCACTCGGTGCCGCGCTGTGAGCTTGTATATTTTTTCAATATTTCAATATTTTTTCAATTTTTTCAATAGTTAACATTCATGGGGGGCCCACAGTGAATCCTTGTACCCAGGGCCCAGAATTTGGTGTGACGCCCCTGTTCCTAATACTGCTGGGGACTCCCTGGAAACCCCCTCACTTTATGCAGCAACCAGTGGTGGGAAAAGTACTGAAAGTCTTTACAATGTAGAAAATAAGTAGAAGTCCATTTTTCAAAATGTACTTGAGTAAAAGTATAAAAGTATCGGTATCAAAATATACTTAAAGTAGCTATACGGTATAGTCAACTTTTTCTTGAAAAACGGATGCTAAAATAAAAATAATGTTTCGAAAATATTTTCGAAAAGTGGTTAATGTATGTTTTTTTTTTTTTTTATAATCTAAATCTACAAAGTAACTATCAACTAAAGTTATCAAATAATTGAAGTAAAAGTTAAAAATGTTCCTTGTATAGTGGAGTAGAAGTAAAAGTATTGGAAATACTCCAGTAAAGTACAAATACCTCAATATTTTTGGAAACCCCTGACTTTGAGAGTGACTCACTGTAGGCAGGGGTGTCGCAACAAATTCTGGGCCCTGGGTACCAGGATTCACACCGAGTGCAGCGCTGCGAGCTTGTAGATCTGCTATTTTTGAAAAATCGTGAAGATTTTTTGCAAGTCTTTGAATGTTTCAAATCCTTCTAAGGTTTCTTTTTTTGAAAAAAACGATGTTTCCCATCTCAAAATATTTAGTTCCGGGGACCCCCCAGAAGCAAAATTTGAGTTACAAATGTTTGCTTAAAAAATACATACATTCAAAGATTTGCACACATTTTCACGACTTTTAAAAAATTAGCCCTAGTAAGGGTAAAACCCTGCTAAAAGCCCATAGAGTTAACACAGAAAATGCAATTTCCAAATAGTAAAGTATAAAATGCGGCTAGCATGATCAAGAACACAAGATAGTAAAAGGCACAAAGCATTATAATTTACTTTACCCTTCGAAATAATGATTTGTTGGCTTTAAGTCCAGCTATTTCTGTTATAGTTTCCTCTTCTAAACTGACGTCAGCACCAGGAAGTTGCTGAGAAATTTGCTGAGTGGGCTGGCCGTGAATAGGGCTTATAGAGCAAGGGTCTTCAACAGGGGATCTACAAGCTTGCAGCGCTGTGAGCTTGTATATCTGCTATTTTTCAATAGCTAAAGAATAAAATAATATAGGTCCCTCCACCTTGGGCCCTAGTAACTCAGTCCCACTCCTTGTGACGCCCCTCACTGCAGACACCTACCTCTCCTGGCCAGATCTCTGGCCGTCTCCTTGCCGATACCAGTGTTGGCTCCCGTTATGATGACTGTCTTCCCGTCTAGCCTCTCCTCAGAGGACCAGTGGTTGCAGCAAACACCCCTGGACACAATGACACAACACAACAGGGCCACCACTATGACACACAGCCTGTAGGCTATAGACATAGCATGTCCCTCTCCTTTCTGTATAACAGGGGTCTTCAACGTTTTCAGGCCAAGGACCCGTTAGTCGAGAGAGAGAGATGAAGCAGGGACCCCCACAACTACATAGATACCATATCATTTTGACAGCACCATCATCAGATGTAACCACTCGAACAGTCAATACTTAATAAACTTGACCTTTCACTCTGTACTTAGTCTGCTCTTTTTTCCCCTCTACACCAAACCTCTTTGCCGAAAATAGCAGATCCACAAGCTCACAACGCCTCGCAGCGCGAGGCGTTGTGAGCTGGTAGATCTGCTATTTTTGTCTAAAGTTCTCCGAATATGATATTGATTTGAAGTCATAATTATCACTGCCCTATACACACACGTGTGTGCACGTTTTGTAAGATTGTATTTACATGTCTTGATGAATTGAACACCACAAGACCACTATAGAAACACCCTCTGGGACTTTTTGTGTTATATTGTATAACAGTGCACATCTGTACTCGATGCAAACTGTTGATAAAATATTCAATCATTCAATTAAAAGAGAGTACAAAGGACTCCAATGGAAACAAGCCATTGGCTTTTCCTTTTCTCTTTTTTTTCTTCCTTTCTTTTGGCAAAATGCTGATAAAGTATTAATCAATCAATCAATCAATCAAAGCGCCAATAATCATTGTTGTCTTCATTGATTATAGCACATTTTTCAATGTAATTGCATAATTATGTAAAGGATGCATAGGGCCCTACACTCGAAAAGCACCTGCATGTCAATTAAATCACAATAGAATGGAATATGAAATCGGATTGAACCAACCACTATCAATAAATAAAGTATTCAACTAAATCGTTGTGATGATCATTTAATTAATTTCAGTTACACTACAACAGCGCAATAGATCATGAATGCTTATCATACTGTACCATACCTTTGAATATCAATATCAAAGTTACATCATATTAAGATTAAAATAGACTATTCCATGAATAAATAGCCTGCATTTTGCAAATACTGCATTTTGGGTATAATGCTCGGGAGATTGGCTATATTTCCCCAGAACAGTGTGTTTATTTAAACTAAGCAAACTATTTTCTTTTTAAAATACATTTCACATTTATTATTAATATTAATATGAATACTATTACTATTGCAAGACTAAAAGGAAAACTCCTATTAAGCCTTATATAATTTGTTATGGGTCAAATAAAGAAAATAGACGATCTACAAGCTCACAATGTATGCAAGTTTTGTGATCTTGTAGATCTACTTCTTTTTTTAGGAAAACACCTTGAAACATTTTGAAAATGTTAAAAAGTTAGTTGTTGTGGTTGTTGTTGTTTCTTTTTACCAAAATAGGGATGCCAGAGTTAATATGGTTAAAGTAATGTAAAAGTTACCCAGGCTTTATATAAAAATTGAAACACAAACAGAGACATTATAGGTTACCAATAATTCAACATGGTTAGTCTAGATAACAATAAGCGTCAGTCTACTGCGGCATCCCCCTACATTCTACACAATTTTATTTCAAGATCTTATCAAAATACAAAACAAGGTAGCAAAGTATAGTCTTAACATTATTAGACATCAAATATCACCCTAGTTTCTACATTCTAACCTTAACAACCTTTGCAGTATTGTTCCTACCTGCAATACATTGTCGTTAGAACTAGCAGATTCCACCTCAGGGTCTCCGGGCCACTTAAGGACCAACTGAACAAAGATTACCTCCCAGGCCAGAACACAAGCCTTTTTTTATCAATGGACTGCTTTCCCCCACCCACTTCTGGTCTAACTTAACAGATCCCAGATCCCATAGTTCAGAGGGACAGTTGCACTATAATTGGATCATTGCCTGTCACTCAGCTGCGAATGTTATATCTATGACTTTAGCTAATACATATCTATGATTTATTCGCCCCCACACAACTTCTGGGATGTGTATACATTCATAAAAAATTGTATCCTTGACATGCCTTAACATTAGATCTAGGCTAGTTCAAACCAAAGTATATAATCAAATAGAATAGGCATTTATAATATCATATCTAATCTATACAAACTGGAAACCACTGTCATTGTAAAGACCAGACAGATTCAGACATTCATCAACATAATCTATTTATTACCAAACAATTGTTCACATGACTTTCGTGTCATTTGTGAACTGTTGCTGTGAACTGTTGCTGCACAACCAACGAGCCAATCACAGGGCAACCGACCCAACAGGCTATGGGACTTCAGAGGGGTGGGGGGTATTTCAACAGGGTGGACAACAGCACCACCCACAGTACAATTATATAATTACAGGCCCGCAACTTTCTTCCACCATGAACGGTCTGTTCACCTACTGTATGTTTAAACAACTCACAGAGCTGGAGCATGAGGTGGTGCTCATTCATCTGTCTGGCTAGGGGTCTTCAACGTTTTCAGGCCAAGGACCCCTTAGTTGCGAGAGAGATGAAGCAGGGACCCCCGCAACCTTTTCAGATTCCATATAGTTTCATTGTTTGACAACACAATCGTCAGTGTATTTTGGATTCATGTCTGTGTTTTCAGATATTTAACCGTCAATAAACTTGACCTTTCTCTCTTAATCACCTTTCACAATCGGCTATTTTTGTCTAAAGTTCTCTGAATATGGACACTTGGGTTCAAGTGGTTAATAAAAAGAAAAGGATGGAAAAAATTAATTTCACAAAATATCACAAAAAGATTTGGAGGACCCCCTGTAGTAACTCTGAGGACCCCTTAGGGGTCCCGGACAACCTGTTGAAGACCCCTGGTCTAGCTCATACAAGTCATACCGTTAATATTATGCAGTTTTATTATTGTGTGAGTGTGTGTTATTTTATGCAGTATGTTGCACCTAAACACCTAACCCTAAAACCCCCAAAAAGAAGGGTGCCAGTCTATGTCCCATATAGGATTGTTATGATGATTATGAATTCACAAAAAAAAATGAAAATAACAAAAGAAATACACAGAAATATGTTGCTTCCTTGGCCTACCGACAACAGTAATTTGGCACTGACTGGTCACGTGGTTTGTGAGATTAGTTGCACGCGTGCACAAATGTGTGCACACGCACACCATGCACTCTCACACGCACACACGAGTCAGTCTTCAGCCTGGCTGAGATATTAATCTCATAATTATCAATATATCCACTGATTTCATTTCAAGACATAATAACCGACATTATTAGAAACTGATTGATGTACAATACAAAGTAAAAGCATGTTATTAATATGAATAATAATCACATGAAACCTAATCACCATGAGACTGTACATATGAATGATATATGACAAACACCACAATATAAAAGCATGTTATCAATAATAATAATATCAAACATGTCACCAACCATAATACCAATATAATTCAAACGTGAACAATGAATGACATGCACTAGTATCTATCTATAAATGCGACAAATCTCTGTCTGTCTGTCTGTCTGTCTGTCTGTCTGTCTGTCTGTCTGTGTGTATGTAATCCGCGTATCTCGAGAACCGTTCGTCCCACCGGCTTCCCGACGCACGTTTTTTTCGAACCGGCGCAAAACGTTCGGAATCTCCTTATGCGGAGCTGATTGTTGACATCAGGCTGTTCCGGAGGAAATCTGCGCAAGCGCTGACTCATTGTGACATCACTTAACTCATACAGTGCCTATCCCGACCTAGTTCGGGATATTCGGGATCAAAAACAATTTTTTATTTGCTATTTTACTTACCCCGAGCTGCTTGGAGCAACGTGGGTGGTCCCGGCTCGCCCAGCGCTAGCCAACGAGCTACGCTAGATGCTCCGACGATTTATTCCATTGAAAATGGTTTAAAATAAAGTTTAGACCCCCCCCCAATGTTCACCCAATGTTCATTGTAAGCGGCGCGACGTATTCCAGGGTGCCTATCCCGAACTAGATCGGGATATTTAATGAAATGGAATAAAATGATAAGAGGCCTTCTGAAGCCTGGCTTGATTTTTGTAGCTACTAGCCGAAAGCTAACAACGTCCCGGCCGGACGTTATTTGCGAACGAAATCGCCAATCTCCGCCTAATCCAATGAAAGACCGCATCTTTGAAGGCTTGTATCTCTGGATTGTGTCTTTAGGGAAGCGGCGCGAGGTTTATTTACGGCGAAATCGCCCAAAAATGATCTTTTAGATGACAAAATGGGAATAGCCATTCTGTTAGCATTATCATCCGGGACATTTCCATGACGTGCATGAACGTGAGCACGTGAGGTCCTGGAAGGTTAGGTCCTGGAAGCTAAAGCGCTCGCCTATGAGAGATGCGCTGGCATTCTTTGGCCCCTAGAGGGCGCTGGCACTCAATGAGTTAAAAGGCTCTGACATCACTTACGCCACATGAGTCAACAAAAAATCTCTGTGAATGTGTATGTATGTATGTAATCCGCGTATCTCGAGAACCGTTCTTCCCACCGGCACGCGCGTTCTCCAGATATGGGCATAAAATGAATGCCCGAATGCGGAGCTGATGTCTAACATCAGAGTTTTCCGCAACCGGTACTGTGTGTGCAGAGATCTCCATATATGGGCATAAGGGGACAAAGGCAAACAGATGGTCAAAACAGGTCCTATGACAACAGGTATATTGGGGTTTGCATTAAAGGGTGGGGCATTCATGGGGTCTGCTCCAAAAAAGAAAATAAAAGAGACAAAGACAAACATAAGACAAGCAACAAAGCGTGGGACTGGGAGGATGACTTGAATGATGCAGATTTAAGCAGGCTGTGTATTCTGCTTAAAGAAGAAACAAACAAAAAGCGACAGAGATCTCATATATGGGCATAAAATGGACGCAGATAAACAGATATCTCCATATACGGGCATGAAGGGACACAGACAGACAGATACAGAGATCTCCATATATGGGCATAAAATGGACGCAAATAGACAGATATCTCCATATATGGGCATAAAATGGACCCAGAACTATATCTGCAGTGATCTCCATATATGGACATAAAATGGACGCCGACAGACAGACAGATACAGATATCTCCATATATGGGCATAAATGGACACAGGCAAACAGATGGTCAAAACGGGTCCTATGACAACATGTATAATGGGGTTTGCATTAAAGGGCGGGGCATTCATTCCCTATTTACATCGTTCCCGAGTTGGCCAGGTCGCCGACTAGACGCTGGGCCGCCCTATAAAAAGTATGTTATCAAATTGATACATCCATAATAAACGTATCAAACATGTCACCATTCAAGCCATGAATGGCATATGACATAATGCCATAATATGATGTAATAATCATATATAAAATGTCAACATAATACCACTGGCCAAGGTGATAAGTCATGGTGGGTCATAAACCTTTTGCATTTGTGGCACCACCTAATGGTCAGAATAGAAAATGCTTTTGGATGTGTGCAATAGAGCATTGGTTCTCAACCTGTGGGTCGGGATCCCCCAGGGGGGGTCTCCAAATTATTTTGGGGGTCCCCAGCCGATTAACTTAATGTGAAACATCATTTTCTCACTCAACAGTAAACAAATCAACATAAAGTTTAAGTGTATAGACAGAGGGTATCTGCACATTTCTAAAGTGACAATCTAAGGACTTTTTAATACCACTAAAATTACAATTTAAACCTTGGCCAAACTGTCAAATATTAGAGGCAGAAATTGTGAAGGTAGCAGATCTACATGCTCACATCTACATGTGAGCATGTAGATCGGCTATTTTCACAATAGAACCGTGTTATACAAAATGTAATGCCTCAACTCTTAGTGCTAGTCGGGTGGGGGGTCCCCAGTTAAAATATTATTATTTTGAGGGTCGCAGCCTGAAAAGGTTGAGAACCACTGCAATAGAGCATGGTCTTCAAAGGGATCTTAGGGATCAGAGAACCTAGGGTTCCTCAAGGTTACTAGGAGGGCCATCACATCTTTGTGAGATAGATTTATTTTTTAATATTTATTTTACTTTTTGACTCTTGATGATTTATCTTTTATGGCCTACTGGTCTAGAGAACTACACCAACACATAAAACAACAAGAATTGCACTCTAGAGGTGCAAACTTGCACCTTGTGGCACTCGTGGCCATGCATGGCCTACTTGTGCGCCAGCAGTGTGCGCAAGTACTGTAGTCTGTATGTGTGTGGGTGGGCAAGTTGGCACTCTGCCGGGGTGCCAACTTGAGCCTTGTCATTTATATATCAGGTCTCACTTGTTGTTGGTGACGTCACCAAGAATGCTGGTCCCTCATTGGCTGTTGATGGTGACATCACCTGGAATGCTGGTCCGTAATTGGCTACAGGCGTAAACATGACAGCCGACAGGGACGCCACCCAACGCAGTACTTGTGCGCTCTGCTGGCGCAAGTAATATCATCAGACAGTAAAAGTACTTAAGTATTTACTCAAGAGTAGTGTTTTGAGGATCTGTACTTTTAAAGTAATGTTTAAATGCTCTACTTTTACTCTTACTTTTGAGTAAGTTAAAAAATTAAATACTTGTACGTGTTACTTTTCATTTGGACAATGAGTAAGAGCGCTTCAATTCAGTAAATAAGTAAAGTAAATTCTTTTTTTTTTCAGGCTTTTTGGTACCCCTGGTCAATAATAGGCCAAATTGTCAAATAATAGAGGGCAAAATTGTGAAAATAGCAGATCTACATGCTCACAACACCTCTGTGGCATTGTGAGCATGTAGAGCTGCTATGTTTTGTACACAAATCAATGGAAAAGATTTTTCAGTAGTCTTTCCTCCTCTAGACACAGACGGATGAAAACATAATAATCTCCATACAACTTGCAACGGATATTGCATCTGCAGGTGGGGCACGCATTCCCAACGTGCTTCCCGTACCGCCAACATCACCGTTACCAATGCATGGTAATAGTCTCTCAGCGAAAGTGTGTGCGAAGGTGTGCAGGTGTGTCGAATTATCTGCATCAGAGAAGGACAACTTTCCTCCGTTCCAGTCCAGCTGGAGTCTGATCTTCCGGGCTTTGTGGTTCACTGAGAGATCAGCGACAGACCCTGGTGTATTTACCGTCACAGAACGCTATCGTCCAGTGTCTACCCCCTTTATTTCCCTTTCCCTGGCTAGACTCTGCTGACACACCCAGTGACACTATTGTGTCCAACCTCCTGTGTTGTAAAAAGTACTCACATTTTATACTAAAGTAAAAGTATCAATGCAGCAATGTAGAAATACTCTGTTACAAGTAAAAGTCCAGAATTCAAAATCTGGGTAAAAGTATGAAAGTATTGTTATCAAAATGTACTTAAAGTACCAAAAGTAAAAGTACAAAATGTTTGAAAATAGCCGATCTACAAGCTCACAACGCGTACCAAATGTAAAAGTATAAAATGTTTGAAAATAGCAGATCTACAAGCTCACAATGCGCCGCGATGCAACGCGTTGTGAGCTTGTAGATTGGCTATTTTCAAATAGCCAAGGTATATAATAGGGCTAAAGTGGTTAATGTATGTTTTGTAATATTATAATTCAATACTAGTAACTAGTAACTAAAGTTTTCAAATAAATGTAGTGGAGTAAAAGTACAATATTTGGATCCGAGATGTATAGTGGAGTAGAAGTAAAAGTATTGGAAATTGGAAGTACTCAAGTAAAGTACAAATACCTCAAAATTGTACTTAAGTACAGTACTTAAGTAACTGTACTTAGTTACTTTACACCACTGCCAACCTCCACATCCCAGCTGCGCGACCCTGAGTTAAAGCCTGCAGAACCCAGGACAGAGGGCCGTAACTCCAACCTCTCCGGGTTCTCAGAAGGCTGCTGCAACTCTGCACGTCTCACGCCGGTCAGATCGTCGGACAGGACGAGTCCCGATTCGGCAGTGTTGGGGTCCAGCGTTACAGGAGTGTCGACGACCATCTCCCTCATCTTTTCCCAGACCCTGAAGGCCAGGTTGCTCAGGTGTTTGGCCTCGTCTATCATCAGCAACCCTCCCGAGACTGGCTGTGGGTCCTGCTGGGTGAGCTGGACTCTCTTCGCCGCGGCCTTACGGTTCTGCAGAAACGACACGTGATCGCCGGCTCTCAGTTGGTCCTCGGCGGCTCGGATTGTGTCCGAGAGCGCCGCCATGTCTCTGCTCAGCCCCTCGATCCTCTCCTTCATCTGCTGACTCTTCTGTGCCTCTTCCTCCCTCAGCGTGGCGATCCTGGCCTCCTCTTCGTCGTGCAGAAACTGACGAAGATTCTTGAATTGTTTCTTGATCTGCGCCTCTGTGTCACGTGCCTGAACTTTGATCAGATTTTCCGCCTGGTCACACTTAACTTTAACGTCCTCAAACACATCCAGTTTCTCCTTCAAAGGCTTCAGTGATTCCTGGAGTTCCCGACTACAGCGCCACAACGCTTCGTCCACAGGCCTGAACGGGTGTCCGGCCTTTTCTTCTGAATCCGGCCGATCATTGTTCAGACAGAAGAACAAGGAGTTATCCCCGTTCACAGTGCAGAGGGCCTCTGAGCTCTCCGACGAGGCAATCCTGCATTTCAGTTTCTCACACTGTTTCTTCAACCCCAGGTTTGCAGAAGGTTGGTCCCGGAACGATCTTGTTTTACAAATAGAACATCCATTTGGGGGGTTTTCCGTCCACCATTCCTGCAGGCAGTCTTTGCAGTAGCTGTGGACGGAGTGTTTAATGATGTGACAGCACACGGGACAGGGGTGGTCCTCTTCCTGATGAGGCAAGCGGGAAGCCATTTTGTCTGCCAGTCGCACTCCCTATAATCTGGAGTGTTCACCGTAGTCTGTTACTGCAGCAGGAATGCTACAAGGGGAAACAACAACAATAACATTATAAGTCAGGGACGTTCAGAGAATGTTAGAGAGGCAGGGGCTGAATTTCTAAAGCGGCCTTTTGGTGAAAATGTTGAAAATAGCAGACCTCCAAGCTTGGAGGTCGGCTATTTTCGATGGTTGACTTCGACACTGAGAGGGCAATTCGTTCAACATAAGATGCTGTTCAGGAGAGTTTAGACAAGGCAATTCTATTGAATGCTGCCTTCAGGTATGGCATGGAAAGAGGGTATTTGCATTTCTTTCACCATAGTAAAAACTGCATTCATGGTCTTGAGAGGGCAGTTTTTACAAATGGATAAAAGGGCAGGGGCTTAGTGCTAGTGATAGTACTATTCATACAGCAGTTACAGTAGGCCTATTAGTACTTTCCGTAGTAGTATTACAAGTAGTAAGTAAAAAAGTACCTAGTAGAAAAAGAGAGAGAGAGTTCTCAGCTTGTTACAGTACCAATCTGGGAGCTCTGCTTTGTTGCATAATGCCAAATCAAATCAACAAGTTGCCTCATGTCATAATAATGATGATGTCATTGAGCCTATTATCCCCTGCACACCACACACGCACGCACGCACGCACACACACACACACACACACACACACACACACACACACACACACACACACACACACACACACACGCACTACCTGTCCAACTATCTGTCTTTGTGTTCCACAGTGCTTATGACAACTGAATTCCCCTGGAGGGATCAGTCATTAAGAAGCTACCATAGCCTTCTTGGAATGTAGATGTTTGTCTGGGCCTCAAATCACAACATGTTGTCTATGAGTCACATGGTTGCCATGGTGTGTATGACAGGACACGCACGCACGCACGCGCGCACGCACGCACGCACGCACGCACGCACGCACACACACACACACACACACACACACACACACACACTGAGGAAGAGTGGGCACCTTGATCTAAAATTGACAATATATTTTGTTCAAAAAGGTTACAAAATAAAATATTTTAAAAATGTTCTGAAGTAACTTGTAAAGTATATTCGAACATGATTAGAATCATTATCAGACTTTATCCTCCAACTTCTTAATTATGCTCAAAATGACAATACAGGTTTTGTAGCAATTAGTTGCAATTGTAGAAATATTAGAGCTTAATTGGTGAATGCTCAAGCATATTCAGATGGGGCCCTTATTATTTTTTTTGCTTCCTTTATTTTTAATTATTATTATTTCAAAACATTTTCAAAAAACATTACCTCAAAAAGATTTCCATGATTAAGTAATTTCAAGTAATTTCATAAAATCTAAGACATTCCATAATTTAGAAAACAAATAGAAGTAGTGAAAGTAGCCAATCTCTCAACGCGACACATTGTGAGCTTGTAGATCTGCTATTTTCACTAGTACCATCTGATTTCCGTCTGAGCACACAAAGCCTCACACCGTGAGCCGTTGTGTGCTTGTAGATCGACTATTTTCACTATTTTAAATCATTTTTAATATAAAAGATAAATACAAAACAAAACAATTTTTTTTTTTTTTTTTCTTTTCACATACAAGGTTTCCACCCGACAACAACGAATAGTTGCAGTGGTAGCAGTCACGTGCACACATAGACATCAAAGGGGGCTTGAGCCACTGCCCTTTTTCCCCTCTTCAGACCATGAATGCAGTTTTTACTATTTTGAAAGAAATGCAACTGCCCTCTTTCCATGCCATACCTGAAGGCAGCATTCAAGTTAGTTCAGGGTGGTATCAAGTACCGTATCAACGCAACGCATTGTGAGCTTGGAGGTCGGCTATTTTCGCCAAAAGGCCCTTTTAGAAATATCAGCCCCAGCCTCTGTAACATTCTCTGCACGTCCCTGAGTAGTATAGTAATCATTCAGCTTTTTTAGTCATAACAAATGTCTGTTCTTACCTCAGAGGAGGTTGTATCAGATAAGCAGTCTGTCTCTGTGCTGCAGGTTGATCAGCCAGGCTGTTCAATAGCACCGTCTTTCTGTTCATTTACTGACTGGTAACTCTCTCTCAACAGGATAGTTTCTGTGTCTAATGAGTGAATCTCAGTCTTAAGAGTGAGCCTATTATAGGGGAGGACCGAGGAAGGAATGTAGGTGTATATATACAACTGTACACACACACACACGCACACGCACGCATATGCACATGCACACAAGCACGCAGGCACATGCACTCTCTCTCTCTCTCTCTCTCTCTCTCTCTCTCTCTCTCTCCCTCTCTCTCTCACTCACTCTCTCTCTCTTGTTGATTGATGGTTTAGCGTTTTGAGTATTATTGCGTTGTTGTGTCACAGTCTGTTCATTATGTTCTTTAGAGAGGGGTGGGGCCAGGGGGACACTGCTGTTGATATCAACTTCAACTTGAGAGTCAACATCTGCTCACATTTCCTGAACTAGAAGCCACACCCACCCCTCTGTAGAGAGCTCTCTCTACATAATCTATCTTTCTCTCTCATCAGAGAATCCGAATGCTAAAGCGTTAGACATTTGGCAACATAACGAGTTGTACAGTGACGTATAATATTATGAATAGTCAGTCAGCCTTCTTCCAGAACGTCAACAGGTCAAACAGTCCTTGAAAGGGGTGATGCTGTAGGCTTTCATTTATACCTTTCTGGGTAGGTGGTTGCAGAGGTCCCAGTATATTATGCTGCACATATCAATTCAAATGCTTCTAGCCGGGGAGCCAATGTGCCAAAATGAGAGAAGACCTGTGATGTCATGACATACTCCAAATTTTAATTTTTCCTATTAATTTGGTCAATAAGGTACACAGAATGAGAGGCCTGCTCTGCCAGAAACACTGCGAAAAAAAGTTTCCCATTGACTTCACTATAGGCCTACTGGAAAAAACACACCACAAAAAGTAGCATGTGAGGGGTCAAACTAAGGGTTCTTCATGATTCTGAATCCATTGCAAGCATTTGTTTTGCATGAAAACCATTCCTTGGGCTAGATTTCAGCCTCTCAAACCTGTGAAAATTGATGAGTCATCACTTTTCACCGTTATTTTGGTCCGTTTTCTAGCCCAAGGAATGTTTTTCATGCAAAACAAATGCTTGCAATGGATTCAGAATCATCAAGAACCCCTAGTTTGATCCCTCACATGCTACTTAAAGCATATTTCTTTTGGTGTGTTTCTTTCCTCTATATTGAAGTCGATGGAGTGAATATACAAATGGCCATAACTTTTTTTCGCAGAGTTTCCGGCAGAGCAGGCCTCTCATTCTGTGTACCTTAATGACCAAATTAATAGAAAAAACAAAAATAAAAAGTATGTCATGACGTCACAGGTAAAACCCTATTCTTTGAGCTTTTGGGCCTGTGGCTCCCCGGCTATTCATGCTTGTGGGTCTCCTCATGCCCTGTGGGTGAGGTTGTCAATGTCATCCTGGGAGTGACCGCTCCCAATCCCATTAAGAGAGTGTGAAAGTGTTTCATCATAGGATTATTCACTGTAGGTGGCGAACACTCAGAATAACTTGTATTGTGCAGTCATACTGAATTTCATCATCGATTTAACACCATTGAGTTTTCAGGCAATAGCTGTGCAGACCTGTCTGTCACGCATGCCAAGGACAGATCAGAGACAAGTACACACACACACACACACACACATGCGCACACACACACACACACGCACACGCACACGCACACGCACACATAATCTAGACTAAGAAGACAATCAACTCTTTGTCTCTGTCTCTCCCCCTCTGGCCACTTCCACATTCCTTACACCTCACAATTCCCCGCTACACACCTGCACCATTCCCACGGTGTTGTGCCATTAGTCTGACAGGCGCGCATTATAACTAGCTTCACCATAACCTTAACCATAACCTCTCACTACTAACCTAACATTTGTCAGACTATTGGGATGTCAGAATTAAAGGGTGCGTCACACTGGGCGCTCGTCGGCTCGTAACTCCCATTCACTCCCATGTTAAGAGAAAAAAACTGACATGACGTACTCGACGCAGACCGCGGCGCGATAGAGCCGTTTCCAGGTCGGGTGGACAAGCCTGCAGCTGTGGATTCATGGCTCAGCACTGATGTACGCTCACCCAGCAGTGATGCTCACTATAACCAATGTCACAGAACGTCCTGTGAAGCTGGTTTTTACCTTGTAGTTTATTTTCAGTCACCCAGCTCTCCAAATACAGAATGCATGGAAGATAATTCAAAACAAACGGGAGCGTTTTGCTGTTACTACGTGTCATCTGTTCGACACCCAACTCTAACGCGGGAAAATCGCGCTCTTTCGAACGACCATCACTTCGACCGGAGGGTTAGTGACTCACTCCATGGAAGTTAGGGTTAGGGTGAGGGTTAGAGTCGGGTGTCGAAAAGATGACATGTAGTAACAGCGACACGCTCCCCTCTTACCCTAACCCTAACCTCCGTGGGGTGAGTCGCTAACCCTCCCGACGCTCCTTTGTCGAAATGACGGTCGTTCGAAAGAGCGAGATTCCCCAAACAAATGGCCAGACACATGCACAAGTCTTTCAATAAATGTAAAAATCCTGATTGTTGTTGAATCACCAGACTAATTTCCCCCATCTGAATAGCTTATGACCATATAAAAAAAAAGAATTGCACAATCCACAATATTTGTATTGGTTACACATAATCACACACAGATGTGGGCTACAAAAAAACGAAACAAAAACGAAACATCTGTGCTTTATTGTCATAAATAACCATATGAATCTGTCAATCATTGATGTACCGTTGTTCCCTATTGAGCTTGACACATTTCCTGGGCCAAGCTGCCCAGATCACACATGTCACACGTGTCTTCTTATTTTTTCACTCTCAAAAAGCGCCTGCAATGTAGTGCATTTGAAACTACATTGCAGTGCACATCATGGGGTGATGATCACTGCTTGCCTCCTGTGAATTGTTTTATTTTATTTTTTTATTTTTTTTCTGTTTATTTCGTTGCTGAGTGAGGTCAGCAGACAAAGTGATGTGAGTGAGATGAAAAAACCTGGGTGAAATGTGCCAATCTCAACAGGAAAACAATGGTAATTTACATGTAGCCTATTAAACCCTCTATTCTCAGTAAAAACGGATCCACATTTCTTTGACTGCTTTTCTTTGATAAGCTAAACACCAAATCTCTTTACCAATAATAGACGATCTACAAGCTTACAATGCGACGCAGAGTGACACGTTGTGAGCTTGTAGATCGGCTATTTTTGGCTTATTCCCCCCCAGAATATGCATAGCTGGGGTTCATGTGGTTATTTGTAATGATGTTTTCATATTTGGTTTGATTGATTGATTGATTGATTGATTGATTGATTGATTGATTGATCGTCGATCGATTGAATAATTTATTAGAAGGTTGCATAGGAAAAAGTCACTGGTACAAGGTCAACTAAAAGGAGATCATAGTAAGCTTTTCAGCTAACAGCCGGAGATGGTAGGAAATGCAGTAGCTCTGGTCCATAGCGTTAGTGGAGTTCTCCCTAACGCTATGTTCCTCTGCCTCCGTATTCCTTGGCAAAACCGGAAAACACCGCCGTCTGGTCCGAAAATAACAAAAACTGTTTCGCCCCTCACCAAACCAAAGGTATCAGTGGACAGTTGAAAGCTTACTCTACTTAGTGGACGCAGTCTGAGCCCCCCACCACACGATTAAAATACATTTCTAGGGCGAAATGAAAAATAATCCATCGGATGGAGACTCCATTTCTTCTATTTTTTTACTATTTGTCGTCGCCATCACCGTGCCAACTCACTATTGCCGCGCAGGTCAGAGGACCGAAATGCACCGCATTAACAGAGCATTAGTCTCGTTGGGGGTTATTCAGCTCTGCGACGTTGGGAGCGCTGTTTCGTAAAAACAGTCTTCAACCAGGAAAAGTGTATCCCGTCAGGTGGATTCTTTTTTATTTCGCCCTAGAAATGTATTTTAACACATTAAGCGCCCCTGTGGTGCCCACGCGCCAATCTCTTTGATGTTTACGTGTGCCCACGACGCGTTCGACGCGTTGTACAGTAAACTATACTGTACTGTAGCTACTGCACTTGGCTACCGCGGTGATGAAACAAACTCCATTTCCCAACATGCAGCACGAAATTACGTCACCCGGACGTGCTGTCTGTCTCGTTGACTTCCTGTTTAGCGGCTGCACAAAAATGCTGTTTTCTCCGGATTCTCTTCCTTTTTTTTTTTTTTTCTCAAAACGGCAGCCTCTTCTACCGGCCGTAACACAAACACTGTGGCTTAGAATTGATAAAAAACGGTCCTGACTGAAAGAAAAGATTTTCGCGAAATAAACAGGACATACTTGGATTACATTTACTCGGATTACTTTTCTTGCCAGTACTTCGAAGGTAGGTAAAATGGCGGGTTGCCATGGGCACCAGCAAATTAAACGTCGAATAATTCTGGGCACCCGATGTGTTAATCGTGTGGTGGGGGGCTCAGACCGCGTCCACTAAGTAGAGTAAGCTTTCAACTGTCCACTGATACCTTTGGTTTGGTGAGGGGTGAAACAGTTTTTGTGATTTTCGGACCAGACGGCGGTGTTTTCCGGTTTTGCCAAGGAATACGGAGGTAGAGGAACATAGCGTTAGGGAGAACTCCACTAACGCTATGGACCAGAGCTAGAAATGCAGTTACACTGTCTAGATTCGAGCGGGCAGTGTCCTTCATCAGTCCTGCTGTTCCCTGTCCATCTACTCCGCTGTTCCCACTATCCATATTTTAGCATTCATTTGTAAGCCCTGGAGTTCCCCGTCTTCGTTGACAGATCCTAAACTTTGTTCCCTGTGTTTCTTCAGACTGCCTTGCCTCTTCTTACATAATTGGTAACTAGTCAAGTCTCAGATGCTGTCTCACCTGTCTTCATAGTGTTTAACCTTTTTTGCCTGTCTTTGGCCTATTTCACGATCTACTTTTGGATCAGTAGTTTGCCAATTCGTCCTACCTATAACTGACAGGTGTTGACCCAGTGGCGTCAGTTCAGAAAAAGCTAAGGTATGGCAACATGACTGGTGTCTTGCACGCGTGCGTGCAAGACACATATACCTTATGCCTGTTGCCATACCTTAGCAACAGGCATGATATATTTATTTTAAGAAGTACATTACATTTTTTCCCTAGTGCAACTAAACTTGGCATAGGCTATAGTAATCGTGCCACAATTAAAAATAATGAATTGCACCTGTACCATTTTGTCAAGATGGGGAGAATACAAGTGTAGAGAATATCATTATAAAATTGTTTAAGTGACCATTTTGTAAAATGTTGCATTTCTAGTTATTTTACTGTAATTTAACAACATAATAACCAGAACAGATAGACAAAGAGACATTCATGGATTTATATTTAAAAGTAACTTTTATGTTCCCCCCTGGACCCAGGGTATGGCAGCTGCATACCCCTGCCATACCCAATTGACGCCCCTGTGTTGACCACCTGCTTGCCTCAGTGCCTCACTAAGCTTGTTTACCATGAACATCCGGCTGTACACTTGGGTCTTGCTCTGCTCTGTTTGTCTGTTTGTCTGTCTGCTCTGTCTGCTCTGTCTGTCTGTCTGTCTGTCTGTCTGTCTGTCTGTCTGTCTGTCTGTCTGTCTGTCTGTCTGTCTGTCTCTCTCTTTTGGAGATGTTTGGTCAGATATGCTGGCACTGAGGGGATGGAGGGCAGATTTGCATTGACTATTTTGAAAGTCAATCCCATTTTTGATGTTGGATTACCATGAGGTGCAAGGGTAGTCAAAGTGGGACTGAGTGAGGGCCCCAGCAAGAGTCCCGAGGGAACTTTTGTTGACAAAAGTGGAGGTTCTGCCCAGGAATCTTTTTCTTTGATTACATTTTTTGATCACCATTGTTGCCATGCTATCCCCAGACAGGTATTTGTCAAGAATACAGCCCAAAGTTTTACAAAACACAGGATAAGATGTTAATTTCCTTTGTGCAGGCACATGCGTGTGAGAGTGTGTGTGTGTGTGTCATCTTGGTGGTGAATGATGGATGCAAGGGGGGGGGGGGGGGGCTGGGGTTAGTTTTTAATCTAGGACGCATCATCAGTAGTGTTCCTCCAGGTCTTAGGGTGTTTGGGCCATTATACACTATACACCCTCTCCGGAGGCGGCCAGCTCAGGGTCATGAGTCCCGAACTCGCGTCATTTCCAATTAATCATGAGAGTATCGTTCATCTTATGGATGGCAGACTTCTCATGGGACTGTGCAAGGCAGGGGCGTCCTTTTCCCTGAGTCAAGCCTATAGGCTGACCGCATACCTCCTGGCTCCAGTTTAGGCATTTAGCAGAAGCTCAATGCCCAAACTGGAAGCTCCAAATCCAAGCGACCCACAGCAAGCAAAGCAATACAATAAGCAATACGCAATACAACCATCAAAGTGATTAAGCATGAGGATAGCGTTATGCCCCCTCCTCATGGGACTTAATCAACATCAATACCCAAACTGGAAGCTCCAAATCCAAAGCTACCCACAACAAGCAAAGCAATACAATAAGCAATACAACAATCAAAGTGATTAAGCATGAGGATAGCGTTATGCCCCCTCCTCATGGGACTTAATCAACATCAATACATCAACTGCATAGAGATATCAATCCAGAACAAAGAACAAATCGTATATACCTATACGAACGCTATCTAGCTTCGTTACTTTGGGGCCCAGCAGGGGTCCTTCCTCCTCATAAAAAGCCACTGGCTGCTTCTTTCGGCTGCCTCCGATGCAGCTTTGATGGCTGAACGCTGGCTTTGGCCTCTAATTCCCAGGTCTGCAAAGAGCCTGGTTGTAGATCTTGCCACAAACCCTCTGCATCCCACCTCCACTGGGCGGACTTCAGTGTTCCAGCCGCGCTGTTGTGCTTCAGCCGCGAGCTCTGCATAGCGTAGGTGTTTCCGCTCGTAAGCCTCATCCACTGAGTCCTCCCAGGGTACTGTGAGCTCAATGATGTACACCTTTTTTAGAGAAGGGGACCAGAGCACCAAGTCAGGTCTCAGGGTGGTTGTAGCGATCTCTGGAGGAAACACAAGTTGTCGGCCAATATCAGCCAGCATCTTCCAGTCGCGAGCCAAACGTAGTTGGCCTCGCTCAGATGGTGTCAAGCCACTCCTGGTTACCTTTGCCCCCTCACGGACAAAGGTGGTTGCCTGTTGGTGGTTGGATGCTGGTGACGGTAGGGAGTTGGTGGCAGCTCGTTTGTCCTCCAAGGTGGAGGCAAGGATCTTTAGGACTTGGTTGTGGCGCCATGTGTAACGTCCCTGGGCGAGACTGGTTTTGCACCCTGATAGAATGTGCCTTAGGGTGGCTGGAGTTGAACAAAGGGCACACCCCGGGTCTTCACCAAACCACTGGTGAAGGTTGACTGGTGTTGGAAGAACGTCATATGTAGCTCTTATGATAAAGCTCAACTGCCTCGCTTCCATGGCCCACATATCCTTCCAGCTAATCTTCCTCCTCTCCACACTGTCCCATCGTGTCCACTGGCCCTGTTTTGCAAGAAAGACTGCCTTGGCCCATCTTCCAGCCTCCTCCTGGTGGCGTACTTCCTCCACCACCATCTTTCTCCGTTCTGGTGCTGCTGCCTTACTCCAAGCAGGGCGAGTAGCTGTTAACCCAAAACCCCCTCGACCCTGCTGAACATAGCCCACAATGTCAGCATGTTTGAGGGCTGCTGTTGCTTCCTCCACTGCTTTGGCTGGTGTCCATTTGCGCCCGGTTGCCAAGGTCGGTGCGTTGTTGCTCACCACTAAATCTCTGGATTCATTCAGTGTCATCTGGAGTCTTGTTTTTGCACCCTTGAACTCCTCTGTGAGACTGGTGAGGGGGAGCTTGAGGATGCCATCTCCATAGAGGCCTATGGTGGTCAGGCATCGTGGAACTCCGAGCCATTTCTTGATGTAGCCTGTGACTCCTCTTTCCAACTTCTCCACCGTTGAAATTGGGACCTCATAAACTGCAAGGGGCCACAACATCCGGGGTAGGAGGCCAAACTGAAGGCACCAGGCCTTTAACTTTCCAGGTAGTTGTGTGTTGTCGATGGACTGCAGGCCACTGCTGATGTCTTTGCGCAGTTGTTGCACCTGGTCTTTGTCATTCAGGCTTGAATCATACCACCTGCCAAGGCTTTTTACAGGCTGCTCAGACACTGTTGGGATTGGGTCATCGCCGAAGAAGAATTTCAGGTCGGAGAGCACTCCCTTCACAATTGAGATGCTTCGTGACTTGGATGGTTTGATCTTCATGCGGGCCCAACTGATGTTCTCTTCCAGTTTTCCGAGCAGCCTCCTGGTGCATGGGACGGTGGTGGTCAACGTTGTAATGTCGTCCATGTAAGCTCTGAGCGGAGGGAGGCGCTGACCAGAGTCAACCCGCTGTCCGCCTACAACCCATTTTGAGGCTCGGATGATGATCTCCATTGCCATCGTGAATGCCAGAGGTGAGATGGTGCATCCCGCCATGATGCCTACTTCCAGGCACTGCCAAGAGGTGGTAAAGTCAGAGGTGGTAAAGCACCCTTTCCACTCCAGAGGCTTTTTTCCACCGTTTCCTAAGTTGTCTTCTTTCTAGGACGAGGCGCTTGATCTCCTGTTGCCTCCTGGAGACTGGTGCGGTTGGAACATCTTTCCTGCCTTTCCTTTCTTGCACTCCAAAGCGTTCTGCCCCATATTGGTAGATGATATCCCCATTCTCTCCAGCTTCTTTTCCACTGTCCCTCGAAGTTGCTCAGGAGACAGGGTCAGATCAGTATTGATAGTTTCCCAGAGCTTCTTATCCACGGCACCAGGCCACTTCACATGCAATCTATGCCCTGCTAGTCTCCTTTCGACTGCAGGTCTAGGAGGTTGGGTCGGTTCTGCCTCTGTTGTTATCACCTCTGTGTTTGCTTCCTCCACGACAGTGGTATTGATGTACTGCAAGCTATGGTTTGTGTCCAGTTGCTGTACTTCATTCGACTGATTTGATTCTTTTCGCAGAAAGTAATCAACGCGAGGCCTCTGTCTCTCTTCTGTCAAACACTTCATCTTTCCCTGGTGAATTCTCAACCCCCGATAGGATGTAACCTTCCTCCAACCACAGGGACATATTTGCTGTTTGTGGCCCGTTGACGTGGCTGTAGCTGGGGCAACTGCTGTGTCACTCTCTTGCGCTGTGCTCTCGTTACTCGTAGTCTTTTCCGTTCCAGGGTCTGTTACCATGATGTCAGCCGATGAGTCATCTTCCGCCCCCGCTCTCGCAGACTCTAGGGGTGTTCTCTTTTGTCGTCTTTTCGTAGCTATAGCGGGTGATTCCAACATGCCAAAGACATATGAAACTACAAACATGGGAAGCTAGCCCATGCCCGTCCCAGTGGGGTCTATTCCCTCCCGTCAGCTGTCTCTCCATGCCGCCACAAGGACTTTCCCCTGTCGTCAGCTGATCTTTCTCAGCAGTCACTGGACTCAGTGTCCAGATACTCAGTTTTACAAAGCACAGGATAAGATGTTAATTTCCTTTGTGCAGGCACATGCGTGTGAGAGTGTGTGTGTGTGTGTGTGTCATCTTGGTGGTGAATGATGGATGCAAGGGAGGGGGGGGGGGGGGGGGGGGCTGGGGTTAGTTTTTAATCTAGGACGCATCATCAGTAGTGTTCCTCCAGGTCTTAGGGTGTTTCGGCCATTATACACTATACACCCTCTCCGGAGGCGGCCAGCTCAGGGTCATGAGTCCCGAACTTGCGTCATTTCCAATTAATCATGAGAGTATCGTTCATCTTATGGATGGCAGACTTACCAAATAGGTAATCTCTTCCTTGTGTCATCAACTTTGACCTTGAAATTGTTTACATTTATTTCACTCAGAGAATTTCTGGTCCCAAAAATAATTTTACCAAGGTGTAGAGACAGTTTGTCTCTGTCTCTCTCTCTCTGTGAGGCAGACAGGAAGTGTCCCGGATCTGTCCAGGATACAGAAAATGATGAAACACCTGCTCACAGTCCTCACCCCTCAGCGGTGTCACACTCATTATGGTGCCACTCATCAACGAGCTGCTGTCACACTCACTAATGTCTCATCTCTCATCACAGGCGGGATGTCAACTTACAAACTATGATTAAATGACCCACTAACGTCTGTGTGTGTGTGCGTGCGTGCGTGCGTGCGTGCGTGCGTGCGTGCGTGCGTGCATGTGTGTGCCAGAGAAAGAGAGAGAGAGAGGCATCTACAGTATGTCAGGTGTTATTAATAGAGATGAATCACTCTGTCAGATGCAAGGAGCCAACTAGATGATGATATGAATATCATCATCTATTAAACACTGAGTTGCATATGTAGAGAGTAGAGTAGTGACCAATTTAAGATTCAATGTAACATGTTGTGAATTCTAATTCCTAAGACACGGTTCACAAGGTTCACTTTGCCATTTACAAGCTTGCTAACAGCAGAGGGCGTTGTTTTTCCTTTTTTTTTTTTTGCAGATGGATTCCCAGATTGCAGGCTTGCACATGAAATGGAAATTGTATCAGCAGTCCTCTAGTTACCCAAACAATGGGTCAGAACTGTTTATAGTAGGGCTTCAATGGCAAAAATGAGAACGATGCACCAAATTAAGAAACTTCCTAAAAATGACACCATGATCAGACAGATGATAATGAAGGCTCTCCTCTTCATGCTGTTGTCCCTCTCCCTCTCCCTCCCCATCTCCCCTGGCATGGGCTGTTTCAGAACCCTGAGAACGGCGAGGCTGCAGAACAGCATCACTGACATGAAAAATAGGCATTCACCCAAATAAACATAACACAATATCTTGTTAATACGGTTACCAAACAGGACGTATAATAACATATATAATAGTGAAACCGCGATGATGACCAACCAGGCCAACGCAGAGCAAGCCACCCTGTAGCAACTCATAATGTAATAACGGCTCATAATGTAATAAGGGCTCATAATGTAATAAAAAAAATGTAATAAAAACTCATAATGTAATAATCAGCTCATAATGTAATAAAAAAACGAGCGCATAACGTAATAACAGATTTTTCAATAATGTAATAATGTAATAATGTGTTACATTAAGAACCTCCACATAGGAGGCTCATAATGTAATAAAACTTCATAATGTAATAATGGCCTATTTTTTTGGTAAATATCATGGTATTTGCGACCGACCTCCACGGACCCCCAGGGACCCCCAGGGACCCCCTGCCACCGCCGCCAAATAGTGCAAAAATGACCAAATCAACACCCCAACTGGGCTGCTAATGGGGGAATTCCCAGGGACCACCGACTCCTGCTACTCCCAACAGTCCTTCACCTTCATTGGTTTAACTTTGCCCCGCCCCCTCCCCTCATTGGCCGAAAGTTTATTTGGCTTTACTCATCAACTGTTTGTCGTACAAACTTGTGGGTGGTGTCAATTGACTTGATTAAGAGTCCTTAACCTTAATTGGTTTAACTTGGCCCCACCCCCTCCTCTGATTGGCCGAAACTTTATTTGGCTTTACTCATCAACCATTTGTCGTACAAACTTGAGGGTGGAACCAATGCCACTCACAGGCCTTTTTGTGTACATACTGTGACCTGATGGTCGCTTATCTCCTGATTAGGGAGCCTTACTGGTATCATGGTAGTATCATGTCAGTATCATGGTCATTATCCTGGTCAGTATCCTGGTCAGTATCATGTCAGTATCCTGGTCAGTATCATGCCAGTATCATGTCAGTATCATGGTCAGTATCATATCAGTGGCATGGTCAGTATCCTGGTCAGTATCCTGGTCAGTATCATGGTCAGTATCATGTCAGTGTCATGGTCAGTATCATGTCAGTATCATGGTCAGTATCATGTCAGTGTCATGGTCAGTATCATGTCAGTATCATGTCAGTGTCATGGTCAGTATCATGGTCAGTATCATGTCAGTGTCATGGTCAGTATCATGTCAGTATCATGGTCAGTATCCCAGTCAGTATCATGCCAGTATCATGTCAGTATCATGGTCAGTATCATGTCAGTATCATGGTCAGTTTCATGTCAGTGTCATGGTCAGTATCATGTCAGTGTCAAGGTCAGTATCCCAGTCAGTATCATGCCATATCATGTCAGTATCATGGTCAGTATCATGGTCAGTATCCTGGTCAGTATAATGTCAGTATCCTGGTCAGTATCATATCAGTGGCATGGTCAGTATCATGGTCAGTATCATGCCAGTATCATGGTCAGTATCATGTCAGTGTCATGGTCAGTATCATGTCAGTATCATGTCAGTGTCATGGTCAGTATCCCAGTCAGTATCATGCCAGTATCATGTCAGTATCAAGGTCAGTATCATGTCAGTGTCATGGTCAGTATCATAGTCAGTATCATGTCAGTGTCATGGTCAGTATCCCAGTCAGTATCATGCCAGTATCATGTCAGTATCATGGTCAGTATCATGTCAGTATCATGGTCAGTATCATGTCAGTGTCAAGGTCAGTATCCCAGTCAGTATCATGCCATATCATGTCAGTATCATGGTCAGTATCATGGTCAGTATAATGTCAGTATCCTGGTCAGTATCATGCCAGTATCATGTCAGTATCATGTCAGTATCATGGTCAGTATCATGTCAGTGTCAAGGTCAGTATCCCAGTCAGTATCATGCCATATCATGTCAGTATCATGGTCAGTATCCTGGTCAGTATCATGCCAGTATCCTGGTCAGTATCATGGTCAGTATCATGGTCAGTATCAAGGTCAGTATCATGCCAGTATCATGGTCAGTATCATGGTCAGTATCATGGTCAGTATCATGGTCAGTATCATGCCAGTATCATGGTCAGTATCATGGTCAGTATCATGGTCAGTATCCTGGTCAGTATCATGGTCAGTATCATGGTCAGTATCATGTCAGTATCATGGTCAGTATCCTGGTCAGTATCATGCCAGTATCCTGGTCAGTATCATGGTCAGTATCATGGTCAGTATCATGTCAGTATCATGGTCAGTATCATGGCAGTATTGTAGGCTATATCATGTAGGGAAGGAAGGTCACCAGTCTCTGTCTGTCTGTCTGTCTGTCTGTCTGTCTGTCTGTCTGTCTGTCTGTCTGTCTGTCTGTCTGTCTGTCTGTCTGTCTGTCTGTCTGTCTGTCTGTCTGTCTCACTATCAGCAGGATCACACAAAAATGTCCAGACTGATTTGCACAAAACATTGGTGGAGGGGTGTAGTATTGGCCAACTTGGCCAAAAGACCCGATAAGATATAATATATATATATAATATTATATAAGATAATAAAAACATGTTTTGACAAGGTCTTTGTCATGTGTTTTTGAAAGAAAGATGGTTAGTTTACTTATTTGAAAAGACCAATCCTTTAAGTGTTTTAATGTATAAGATAAGAGATAAAAGTTGTATTGATCCAGCAGGGAAAATTCAGGCTCCACAGTCTGCAACAAAATATATACAGTATATGTACACCCTGAGCAGTGCTAGCATAGTGTTGACGATTAAAAATAAAATAGAACACACAGAAGCATAACTGCTTGTTTCCGAGCAAGTTAGTCCACCAAGCGAGATGATTGTAGATAATATTGTAGATATTGATTGAATTATTACCTATAATATATACACATATATACATATGCCTACACTATATTGATTGTATAGATAATATTTCAAGATACATTAGAGACTAAAAGGTATTGCATTATACATTTATGCTGGTGACGAATTCAAGAAGACTGTAATTATATATGTGGACAGACATTCTGTCTTGGCCCTTTTTCAATGGAGGTAATAATTATGATAGTTTTCAAAAACAATTGGCAATTATTACATTAATAACTTTTATTACATTATGAAGTAATAAGGGTGTGATCCTGCTGATAGTGAGACAGACAGACAGACAGACAGACAGACAGACAGACAGACAGACAGAGACTGGTGACCTTCCTTCCCTACATGATATAGCCTACAATACTGCCATGATACTGACCAGGATACTGACATGATACTGCCATGATACTGACCATGATACTGACCAGGATACTGACAAGATACTGCCATGATACTGACCATGATACTGACATGATACTGGCATGATACTGACCAGGATATCTGAAATGATACTGGCATGATACTGACCAGGATACTGACATGATACTGGCATGATACTGACCAGGATACTGACATTATACTGACCAGGATACTGACCATGATACTGACATGATATGGCATGATACTGACTGGGATACTGACCTTGACACTGACATGATACTGACCATGACACTGACTGAAACTGACCATGATACTGACATGATACTGACCATGATACTGACATGATACTGGCATGATACTGGCATGATACTGACTGGGATACTGACCATGATACTGACATGATACTGACCATGACACTGACATGATACTGACCATGATACTGACATGATACTGACCATCACACTGACATGATACTGACCATGATACTGGCATGATACTGACCAGGATACTGACCATGATACTGACATGATACTGACTAGGATACTGACCATGATACTGACATGATACTGACTGGGATACTGACATTGATACTGACATGATACTGACCATGACACTGACATGATACTGACCATGATACTGACATGATACTGACCATGACACTGACATGATACTGACCATGATACTGGCATGATACTGACTAGGATACTGACCATGACACCGACATGATACGGTCATTATACTGACATGATACTGACCATGATACTGGCATGATACTGACCAGGATACTGACCATGCCACTGATTGCGACCGAAGGTCGCATAATACTCTGAAGAACCGTGTAACTTGAGTGTCCTTCCGTATCCTCGTGACCGTCCGTATCCTCTGTGATGTCAGTGTGATGTCAGCGAGTTGTGACATCACTTCCTGTACAGGGCGGCTACACGAAATGTGGATAACACTATATATGGAGATAGTCCAGTCCATCATGTCATATGGGACTAACGTCATAGAAAGTAGCCATTGTTAGGCCGGAGTCATTGGCTGTCTAAACATGGAGATGTGGATAACACTATATATGGAGATAGTCTAGTCCAATATGTCATATGATATGGGACTACCGTCATAGACAGTAGCCATTGTTAATCCGGAGTCAATGGCTGACTGTCTGTACAGGAAGTGATGTCACATGACATACTTTTTATGCCCATATATGAGTCCTAACATGGAGATGTGGATAACACTATATATGGAGATAGTCTAGTCCAATATGTCATATGGAACTACCGTCATAGACAGTAGCTATTGTTAGGTCGGAGTCAATGGCTGTCTGTCTGACTTTCTGTACAGGAAGTGATGTCACATGACATACTTTTTATGCCCATATATGAGTCCTTCTGTACCACATCTCCATGTTTAGGCAAACTCCACACAGAAAGGCCCTATCGTGAACCCAACCTAGGGTGTGAGCGATAGGGCCTTTCTGTGTGGAGTTTGCATGTTCTCCCCGTGTCTCCTAGGGTTGATACCCTCACAAAAACATGAACAAACTCCCCCCAGAATGACAACAACTAGAATCGTCAGAGAAACGCTGTGGTTGGCCAGATGGTCAAGAATTGGCGCGACCTCGCCCTTTAGGGCGAGGTCATTTGGACCTATACATGGAGAAATGGAGCAAACCTGTTTGGCCTAAACATGGAGATGTGGTACAGAATGACTCATATATGGGCATAAAAAGTATGTCATGTGACATCACTTCCTGTACAGACAGTCAGACAGACAGCCATTGACTCTGGCCTAACAATGGCTACTGTCTATGACGGTAGTCCCATATGACATGATGGACTGGACTATCTTCATATATAGTGTTCTACACATCTCCATGTTTAGGCCCTATCGCTCACACCCTAGGTGGGGTTGGCGATAGGGCCTTTCTGTGTGGAGTTTGCATGTTCTCCCCGTGTCTCCTAGGGTTGATACCCTCACATGTTCTCCCCGTGTCTCCTAGGGTTGATACCCTCACAAAAACATGAACAAACTCCCCCCAGAATGATAACAACTAGAATCGTCAGAGAAACGCTGTGGTTGGCCAGATAGTCAAGAATTGGCGCGACCTCGCCCTTTAGGGCGAGGTCGCATGTCACCCTGAGGTCGCATTCCACCCTCAGGTGTCTTACTAGTATGATACTGACCATGATACTGACATGATACTGGCATGATACTGACCATGATACTGACATGATACTGGCATGATACTGACCAGGATACTGACATGATACTGACCAGGATACTGACCAGGATAATGACCATGATACTGACATGATACTACCATGATACCAGTAAGGCTCCCTAATCAGGAGATAAGCGACCATCAGGTCACAGTATGTACACAAAAAGGCCTGTGAGTGGCATTGGTTCCACCCTCAAGTTTGTACGACAAATGGTTGATGAGTAAAGCCAAATAAAGTTTCGGCCAATCAGAGGAGGGGGTGGGGCAAAGTTAAACTAATTAAGGTTAAGGACTCTTAATCAAGTCAATTGACACCACCCACAAGTTTGTACGACAAACAGTTGATGAGTAAAGCCAAATAAACTTTCGGCCAATGAGGGGAGGGGGCGGGGCAAAGTTAAACCAATGAAGGTGAAGGACTGTTGGAGTAGCAGGAGTCGGTGGTCCCTGGGAATTCCCCCATGAGCAGCCCAGTTGGGGTGTTGATTTGGTCATTTTTGCACTATTTGGCGGTGGTGGCAGGGGGTCCCTGGGGGTCCCTGGGGGTCCCTGGAGGTCGGTCGCAAATACCATGATATTTACCAAAAAAATAGGCCATTATTACATTATGAAGTTTTATTACATTATGAGCCTCCTATGTGGAGGTTCTTAATGTAACACATTATTACATTATTACATTATTGAAAAATCTGTTGTTACGTTATGCGCTCTTTTTTTTATTACATTATGAGCTGATTATTACATTATGAGTTTTTATTACATATTTTTTATTACATTATGAGCCCTTATTACATTATGAGCCGTTATTACATTATGAGTTGCTACACACCCTGTACCTGAGGGGTTTGTACTTGAGGAAGAGCACAGGGTGAACCATTGCCATGAATCTCTCTACGCAGATACAGCTCTGGAAGACAGGACGTCCATGTTACAGGAAAACAGTAACAAATGTTTCAAACAGGGGAATTGGCTTGATAACAATGGGAAGCCATAACAAGCTGAAGATAATCTCACATACACTCAGATTGAGTGTGAAGATCTCTGAGGCCATTGTACCAGCTGGTCCGGACGTCCGGTTAATACCAGCCACAGAACCCAGCTGTTGATGGGGACTCCCAGGACCAGGCTGACTGTTGTGCTGGAGATTTGTACAATGTCCACGTTGCTGTAGATGACGGACTCGTTTGATGTGTTCATCTTCCTGCCAGCTTTGAACACGCTTTTCACAATTCAGTCTTATGGGGAGACAGACAAATGAAAAGACAAATAATAAACACTTTGATTAGCAAAACATCTCTAACATAATGCTATAATCAGAACACCTCTAAAACATAATGCTAATGAAAATTCCACTACAACATAATACTAAATCAACTACATAATATAACTCAAAATGCATAATCTTGTAACCTTTGCAATCAAACCTTTTTGCCCTGCAGTGGAGTCGTCTTCTCTGTGTGCTCTGCTGTCCACACATGCAGTATAGCACCTTTTAATGTTCTGTTGTGGCTGGAAATGCAAATAGTTCTCATATTCTGACAGTTCTCATGATGGATGAACATGACAAAACAACACAATGTGAAAACTCTGCAGCGGGCGCCTGCTGGCCTACTGGTCCAGGCGAATACCTAGGCATTGCCACATATAGGCATGGTTGCCTGGCGGTGTCGTCGGTTCGATTCCCGATCCGGACGACCTTTGCTGCGTGTCACTGCCCATCTTTCCCCCAATTCCTGTCAGTCTACTGTTCTATCAATAAAGGCCTAAAAGCCCCAAAAGACTAATCTTAAAAAAAAAGATAACTCAGCACAAACTAGAAGCAGTGCTCTTCCGAGCACAGGTCTCCGCCAGGTCAGGTATTAATTATTGTGGCCTCCTGGTGGCGCTACATGTGAAAAGGGTGCCATGTCTTCTTTGGCCTTTAACGGTGACGATCACATGACTGTTGAGATACTGCCAATTTCATTACAATTGCACGCTGTGTTCATGATTTGAGGCATTTTGTTCAAAACGGATCAATCCTGCAAAGTTTGGAGGCCAATCTTAGCCAATCTGGATGGAATATTTAATATGGGACAGATCCGTCTTGATCATATGACTGTAGAGATGCTGTGTACTGATTTTTGTTAATTTTGGGTAAATTCTGAAGGATCCAAAAATTTGTCTTACATAAGTCGACCTCCTGGTGGCGCTATAAAAGGCTGATGTGAAAAATGCAAGGAAAGGGTTTTTCCTTGGCCTCTAGGGAGTGTGCTTACAAAGTTTGAAACTGATCGGTGGAGTTATAGGTAAAACCACAAATCGGCCTGTTATAGCGCCACCATGAGGCTGATTTCAAAAATTTGAAGTGGCATTTCTTCCTCTGCCTAGTGGGAACGTGTGTGCACGATTTCATGATAATTGCACTCTGCGTTTGTGATTTGAGGCATTTTGTTCAAAACGGCCCAATCCTACAAACTTTGGAAGCCAATATTAGCCAATCAGGATGGAATATGGAAAATCAGACAGATCCATGTCGATGACATGACTGTAGAGATACTGTCTGCCGATAAGCGTGATTTTTGGACAAAATCTGTAGGAGTACCTTCAAAAAATGTGTTTGACAAAAAACAGCCTCATGGTGGCGCTATAAAAGGCTGATGTGAAAAATGCAGGGAAAGGGTTTTTCCTTGGCCTCTAGGGAGTGCGCTTACAAAGTTTGCAACTGATCGGTGGAGTTATAGGTAAAACCACAAATCGGCCTCACCATGAGGCTGACTTCAAAAATTTTAAGTGGCATTTCTTCCTCTGCCTAGTGGGAACATGTGTGCGATTTCATGATAATTGCACTTTGCGTTTGGGATTTGAGGCATTTTGTTCAAAACGATCCTACAAACGTATAGGAATCTTAGCCAATCAGGATGGAATATGCAAAATCGGACAGATCCGTGTTGATCACATGACTGTCGAGATACTCCCTACCAATTTGTAGGATTTTTGGACAAAATCTCTAAGAGTAGTGTACAGAAATGTGTTTTGCAAACATCTGCCTCATGGTGGCGCTAGAACAGGCCCATTTGAAAAATGTGGGTCAGAGGTTCTGAATTGGCATCCAGGGAGTGTGTGTGCTCATTTTGGCAGCGACCGGGCCAACGGCGACTGAGATTAGGTGGTAACAAACTGCGAGGACGCACGCACACACGCACGCACGCACGGACGGACGGACGGACGGACGGACGAACGAAAAACTAAAAAAAGATATTTGCATGGTACAAAGAAACAGAACAGGAAGTAGTTCAGCTGTTTTTCATTTGTAGTTCCATCCATTAGCTGAGTGGATTTTGCCCATTTTCCATTTCCACTTGTAGGTTTTACACAGTATGACTAACTCGTCCTCAATAGTGTCCATGGCTGAATGAAGGTCTGTCTAGAAGAGTGCTCTTATCAGCCGGATGCTCAAAAAAGAAAAAGAAAAAATTATAATCATACATCATACTAACAAATCAAAGTCAAGTGCTATGGCTGTATCACAAAAGCATACAAAACACCAGCAAATTAGATTGAAATAAAATGTGTCTTTCCCCCTACAGTTTAAACCTTTGTGAATGTTTAATATGTGTGCATTTGAGAATAAAGTTAAATCAAAAAAGTATTTTGTATTTCAAATACAGAAAATACTAGACCTGAAAGTATTCTGATACAAATTACATCCATTTTTTCCAAATACAAAAAAAAAAAAAAAAAAAAGTATTTCAAATATGTATTTCAAATACATTTATTTCAAACACTGCCCATCTGTGTGTGTGTGTGTGTGTGTGTGTGTGTGTGTGTGTGTGTGTGTGTGTGTGTGTGTGTGTGTGTGTGCGTGCGTGTGTGTGTGTGTGTGTGTGTGTGTGTGTGTGTGTGTGTGTGTGTGTGTGTGTGTGTGTGTGTGTGTGTGTGTGTGTGTGTGTGTGTGTCTTGTCAGTGATGTAGTTGTGCTACTGTACCTTCCTTTGGAGGTACTGTATAGCAGAAAATGCACACACTCGTGACAGGTTAACTTTCAGCTGACATGAATATATATTTACATAACGGCTATCATAATGTCATGCAATGATGATATGGCACACAAATGCATGCACACAGTTTCAAGTTCACCCATGTCAGTATTTGAATGCATAGCAGCACTATCACTGAAAAGTATTCAAAAAAGTTATTCAAAAGAGTAAATAAGTTTAAAGATATTACATATACTGTATACACATGTAATAATAATTATGATCTGTATAGATCTGAATTTTCAGATGTTACACATCTCCCAGCTAGGTTGAAACATTTGCCTTTCATTAATTTACATAAATCAGTTGACAGGGACACAAAACATTGTCCACCAACGTTTTCAGCATTTTCCTTTTTTGCATTTCAGTATACATTACACACATGTCCATTTGATTATTTAGATTTTGTGGTCATCCTTTGTGTTTGTTTTTGTTTGTGTCAGCTGACCTAACACTCACAAAGGTGTGCACATGTTATGGCTTCATGCAAAAAAGCGATATCCCTTCTTCAATTAATACAGAACTCAGCTGCCAGACTGCTGACCAACTCTAATGACCATATCACCCCCAGCTTAGCTGCTCTTCACTGGTTACCCGTTAGTTTCAGAATTGATTTTATGATTGACTTTTAAAGCTGCATGTGAATGGACACTCAGGCTCCCAGTTATATCTCTGACGAACCTTACAAGCCTGTGTGCAGCCTCAGGTCCTCAGACCAGGTCCTCCTGGAGGCTCCCACAGCTTTTGCAGTCCGGGCCCCTAAGCTGTGGAACGCCACCTCTACATTAAATCCTTTTCTTAAATTCTTCTTGCCAGCCTTCTTTTCATTGATTATATATATGTACGTGTCCATTTTATGTGCCTACTGTGCTATTATCATTATTCACTGATCTTTTGTTGTAGTTTTTGCTGTTTTTCCCTAAATGCTTATCATGTTTCTCTTTTACCCCAGCTCTGTAGAGCACTTTGTGACTATGTCTGGAAATCTGCTGTACAGTATAAATAAATTCATTAACGTTATCATTGTGGCTGAAATTGGGGCAGTCACTCCCATAATAAATATAAAGTGCCATTAAAACAGGAAATAGAAGCTCATGAAAAGATTCAAATACATGTGATACTTTTCCTCTGTTTTATCAACTCCTCACTCACTCTACATTCTTTTGTGGATGTGCTGCATCTAAATAATTATTAGAACTCGCAAGAACCAGACCAGAAATAATATGAGTGTTATATACTCTAAAAGATCACAGCCATAGTCCCAGTCACTGTATTGAAAGACTACAAGGCTAATGGCCAAGAGCTTATTTGAGATTTCCATTGTTACAGCTGGGGTGGGTGGTGCTGTGGTTGTAGATGAGTTTGGGCCCTGCTTACAGGTATGACGACACTTGTTCCCACACGAAGGGCCTGACAGGTACTGTACAACACAACTGCATTACATGGTACAGTACAATACTACCACCTACTGGACAAATCAGTGAATTCCAGGAGTAAAGTGTGTGCATGCAGAAACACTGTGCCCTCAAAGAGGAAAACACTGATAGCCAGAACTTCAAACAAGCATCAAGGCCACATGTGATTGTTATTCTTTTCTAAACATTATTTTCTAAAATTCCATAATGTATTTCATGTCCTACAGTGGGTGAATATAGTTGCCAATGTATCCCAGGTGAGATTGTTGACACATTTCAGGACACAAGATTATTTTGTTATGAAAGCATTGTTAATGTACGATATGTTAAGCCCTGTCCCTTTGTCTGCCAATGCCCAGATGGGTGATGTGTAGATTATGTAGGCAAGGCAAGGCAACTCTATCTATAGCCTACAGCACCTTTCATACATCGAGGCAATTCAAAGTGCTTTACAGAATAAAAAATAATTCAGAGTGCCACAAGTGGCATATGTTGGCACGGGGTGTAGCTGTGGCATAGCAGTATAACATTTAGCAACTGGACAAACAATTGATAAAAGAGGGTTAGACTGAGGAAGGCAGTCATAATACCAGTGTTTCTCAAACATTTTAATGTGAAGGACCCTCAAGCTGCACAACCAACAACTTTCAAACCTGACAATCTGAATAGAATCCTCTAAGTCCAACTTTAATAAAACAACTGGTGCAGCCAAAACACATATATATCTGTCTACCCACTGCAATAATAATAGACATTATTTAGGCTACTGTACTGTGTTCATTGTTCATGACCAGTTCTTTGGCCTTCTGGTTAGAGTGTCCACCCTGAGACCTGGAGGTTGGGGTTTAATCCCCAGCCGGGTCATACCAAGGAAACTGAAAAATGTGCCTCCCTGTTTGGCTCTCAGCACCAAGGGTGGAATTGGGGGTAAGTCCCTGTGACATACTAGCGTTCATATCCATGCGTGTACAGAAACAGGAGCTAGGCTCCTGCCCTATGGGCCTCATGGCTCGGTGAGGCTTGTTATACTGTTACACAAAGGAAAGTTACAAAGTGCATACGAAACAAGATAAAATTACAGCAAAACACATCATGCTTAAAAGTGTGCACAATGAAAGCGTGTGGATTATATCTGTATACTCACTACTACAATAATAATATACATTATTACTATACAGTGTTACACTGTTACACAAAAGAAAGTTACCTTACGAAACAAGTAAAAATACAGCAAAACAAGTGAAAAAACATGGCATAGACATAAATGAATAAAATAAGCAATATACAATTACATTAATCATTGAAGAACTGCTAGCCATGATGACCCCTCACTATACTTGATTCATTAGTATAACTACAGATATAATTATTGCGAGTCCACTATGTGATTACAGTATCTACGTACCTTGTATAGGTTTAACACAGGGCAATTTGCCAGTCTTTTGGCAGAGGTACAGAAGTGGCTGAACTAACCCAGTGACCACAGTAATAAACATAGATATAATTGAAGGTAAATCACAGTCAACTCCTTCAATGGCAAAAATGAGAACGATGCACCAAATCAAGAAACGTCCTAAAAATAACACCATGATCAGACAGATGATAATGAAGGCTCTCTTCTTCATGCCGTTGTCCCTCTCCCTCTCCCTCCCCATCTCCCCTGGCATGGGCTGTTTCAGAACCCTGAGAACGGCAAGGCTGCAGAACAGCATCACTGACATGAAAAATAGGCATTCACCCAAATAAACATAACACAATATCTTGTTAATACGGTTACCAAACAGGACGTATAATAACATATATAATAGTGAAACCGCGATGATGACCAACCAGGCCAACGCAGAGCAAGCCACCCTGTACCTGAGGGGTTTGTACTTGAGGAAGAGCACTGGGTGAACCACTGCCATGAATCTCTCTACGCAGATACAGCTCTGGAAGACAGGACGTCCATGTAACAGGAAAACAGTAACAAATGTTTCAAACAGGGGAATTGGCTTGATAACAAGGGGAAGCAATAACAAGCTGAAGATGATCTCACATACACTCAGATTGAGTGTGAAGATGTCTGAGGCCATTGTACCAGCTGGTCCGGTTAACACCAGCCACAGAACCCAGCTGTTGATGGGGACTCCCAGGTCCAGGCTGACTGTTGTGCTGGAGATTTGTACAATGTCCACGTTGCTGTAGATGACGGACTCATTTGATGTGTTCATCTTCCTGCCAGCTTTGAACACGCTTTTCACAATTCAGTCTTATGGGGAGACAGACAAATGAAAAGACAAATAATAAACACTTTGATTAGCAAAACATCTCTAACATAATGCTATAATCAGAACACCTCTAAAACATAATGCTAATGAAAATTCCACTACAACATAATACTAAATCAACTACAAAATATAACTCAAAATGCATAATCTTGTAACCTTTGCAATCAAACCTTTTTGCCCTGCAGTGGAGTCGTCTTCTCTGTGTGCTCTGCTGTCCACACATGCAGTATAGCACCTTTTAATGTTCAGTGGTGGCTGGAAATGCAAATAGTTCTCATATTCTGACAGTTCTCATGATGGATGAACATGACAAAACAACACAATGTGAAAACTCTGCAGCAGGCGCCTGCTGGCCTACTGGTCCAGGCGAATATCTAGGCATTGCCACATATATAGGCATGGTTGCCTGGTGGCGGCGTCGGTTCGATTCCCGATCCGGACGACCTTTGCAGCGTGTCACTCCCCATCTCTCCCCCCATTTCCTGTCAGTCTACTGTTCTATCAATAAAGGCATAAAAGCCCCAAAAGACTAATCTTAAAAAAAAAAGATAACTCAGCACAAACTAGAAGCAGTGCTCTTCCGAGCACAGGTCTCCGCCAGGTCAGGTATTAATTATTGTGGCCTCCTGGTGGCGCTACATGTGAAAAGGGTGCCATGTCTTCTTTGGCCTTTAACGGTGACGATCACATGACTGTTGAGATACTGCCAATTTCATTACAATTGCACGCTGTGTTCATGATTTGAGGCATTTTGTTCAAAACGGATCAATCCTGCAAAGTTTGGAGGCCAATCTTAGCCAATCTGGATGGAATATTTAATATGGGACAGATCCGTCTTGATCATATGACTGTAGAGATGCTGTGTACTGATTTTTGTTAATTTTGGGTAAATTCTGAAGGATCCAAAAATTTGTCTTACATAAGTCGACCTCCTGGTGGCGCTATAAAAGGCTGATGTGAAAAATACAAGGAAAGGGTTTTTCCTTGGCCTCTAGGGAGTGTGCTTACAAAGTTTGAAACTGATCGTGGAGTTATAGGTAAAACCACAAATCGGCCTGTTATAGCGCCACCATGAGGCTGATTTCAAAAATTTGAAGTGGCATTTCTTCCTCTGCCTAGTGGGAACGTGTGTGCACGATTTCATGATAATTGCACTCTGCGTTTGTGATTTGAGGCATTTTGTTCAAAACAGCCCAATCCTACAAACTTTGGAAGCCAATATTAGCCAATCAGGATGGAATATGGAAAATCAGACAGATCCATGTCGATGACATGACTGTAGAGATACTGTCTGCCGATAAGCGTGATTTTTGGACAAAATCTGTAGGAGTACTGTCAAAAAATGTGTTTGACAAAAAACAGCCTCATGGTGGCGCTATAAAAGGCTGATGTGAAAAATGCAAGGAAAGGGTTTTTCCTTGGCCTCTAGGGAGTGCGCTTACAAAGTTTGCAACTGATCGGTGGAGTTATATGTAAAACCACAAATCGGCCTCACCATGAGGCTGACTTCAAAAATTTGAAGTGGCATTTCTTCCTCTGCCTAGTGGGAACATGTGTGCGATTTCATGATAATTGCACTTTGCATTTGGGATTTGAGGCATTTTGTTCAAAACGATCCTACAAACGTATAGGAATCTTAGCCAATCAGGATGGAATATGCAAAATCGGACAGATCCGTGTTGATCACATGACTGTCGAGATACTCCCTACCAATTTGTAGGATTTTTGGACAAAATCTCTAAGAGTAGAGTACAGAAATGTGTTTTGCAAACATCTGCCTCATGGTGGCGCTAGAACAGGCCCATTTGAAAAATGTGGGTCAGAGGTTCTGAATTGGCATCCAGGGAGTGTGTGTGCTCATTTTGGCAGCGACCGGGCCAACGGCGACTGAGATTAGGTGGTAACAAACTGCGAGGACGCACGCACACACGCACGCACGCACGGACGGACGGACGAACGAAAAACTAAAAAAATATATTTGCATGGTACAAAGAAACAGAACAGGAAGTAGTTCAGCTGTTTTTCATTTGTAGTTCCATCCATTAGCTGAGTGGATTTTGCCCATTTTCCATTTCCATTTCCACTTGTAGGTTTTACACAGTATGACTAACTCGTCCTCAATAGTGTCCATGGGTGAATGAAGGTCTGTCTAGAAGAGTGCTCTTATCAGCCGGATGCTCAAAAAAGAAAAAGAAAAAATTATAATCATACATCATACTAACAAATCAAAGTCAAGTGCTATGGCTGTATCACAAAAGCATACAAACCACCAGCAAATCAGATTGAAATAAAATGTGTGTGAATGTTTAATATGTGTGCATTTGAGAATAAAGTTAAATTAAAAAAGTATTTTGTATTTCAAATACAGAAAATACTAGACCTGAAAGTATTTTGATACAAATTACATCCAATTTTTTCCATCCCAGCCAAATATATATTTCAAATATGTATTTCAAATACATTTATTTCAAACACTGCCCATCTGTGTGTGTGTGTGTGTGTGTGTGTGTGTGTGTGTGTGTGTGTGTGTGTGTGTGTGTGTGTGTGTGTGTGTGTGTGTGTGTGTGTGTGTGTGTGTGTGTGTGTGTGTGTGTGTCTTGTCAGTGATGTAGTTGTGTTACTGTACCTTCCTTTGGACGTTCTGTATAGCAGAAAATGCACACATTCGTCACAGGTTAACTTTCAGCTGACATGATTATTGCGACCAAAGGTCGCATTTACCCTGAAAAACCTTGTCTCTTGAGTGACCTTCCTTCCTTCCGTAACCTTCCTTCTGTAACCTTCCTTCTGTACAGGGAGTGATGTCAGTGTGATGTCAGCGAGTTGTGACATCACTTCCTGTACGGGGCGGCTACACGAAAGACTAAAAAATTAGAAGGATACACAAGACTAAGAAAGACAAAAAAAGAGAAGAATAAAAAAAAGGAGGAGGAGGATAAAGATACCAAAAGGAGAGAGAAGAAAGGGTGGATGAGGTACAATGTGTCTCAGAAAAGAAAATGTAACAAGGAGGTGGCAACGGGGCGGATAGATAAAGTTATTAGGCCTGGATCCGACTTTAAGTCGACGCACAGGATTCCAGAAGTGTAGCTCTTATTCGCTCTTGTATCAAACTGGTACTCGAAACGTTCTTAGAATTTAATATATATTTTCTAAAGTAAATATGGGGGCGGCTGTGAAAAAAAGAGAAGAATAAAAAAGAAAAAAAGGAGGAGGAGGATAAAGATACCAAAAGGAGAGAGAAGAAAGGATGGATGAGGTACAATGTGCAGTATCCTCCATGTCAAGCTCGACGTTGGGCATTTGGACCTATACATGGAGAAATGGAGCGAACCTGTTTGGCCTAAACATGGAGATGTGGTACAGAATGACTCATATATGGGCATGAAAAGTATCACCTCCATGTACAGACAGTCAGACAGACAGCCATTGACTCCGGCCTAACAATGGCTACTGTCTATGACGGTAGTCCCATACGACATGATGGACTGGACTATCTCCATATATAGTGTTCTCCACATCTCCATGTTTACCCTCGTCACTCTCGTCTGTGTTAAGAACGTTTCGTTGTCAAGCTCAACGTTGGGCATTTGGACCTATACATGGAGAAATGGAGCGAATCTGTTTGGCCTAAACATGGAGATGTGGAGAACACTATGTGGGTGGGTGACGTGACGTAACGTTTTCGCTGTCCTCGGTGTCAAACATGTATAAATAAAAAATATATTTGTCAAAAACCTTCTGAATATTGTGCAGGACATTAAGCTTTATGTGAACTTACTCAAGATTAAAACATTTCATTCCTCATTTCTTCAGAATCTTCAACCAAACATGGCAAAACTCATATGGTGTGACTGTCCTGACCTTGTTTCTCAAAGTGGGAACTTGAATAAAACTAAGAAAAAGAATTGCTAAAAATCATTTGAAAATGAATTTAGGCTAAAAAAAAATGTCTATTTTGAGCCTATATCTTTTCAAAGTCAAAGCATAATGTTTTCAGTCATTTCTGATCAAAAACATTTTGTCCCCCAACCCAAAATCATTTGGTGTGACACTAGTTTGGAAAAATTAAACAGGCAATTATTTGGACACCTATTGGCTAGAGAGGTCCTTCTTCTGTAAGGCTATTCAGCACTCCCAGCACAACTGCAAGACAGGTGTCTGAGGTGAGTTATGATTTTAACATTTTCATGAAATGCCATCTTGTTGAAACGTTGACAAACTCACCATTCTGGATGTCTTTTGGTGTGACACCTTTTCTTTAAAAAAAGCTTAAGTTATTTGAAGTTTTGGTCATATTTCCATGTAGATCTAGGCTGCTTTGTTATAGCTAGCATGCTGTTAGCATGCTAATGTGTACATAGTAGCCTCAAGGTAAACCTAAATGGAGAAAACAGTAATATGGTGTGACACTTAATCATATGGTGTGACATGTCTGCTTGTCACACCATATGACTTGACTGTCACACCATATGATTTATACTGTATTTAACTACAGATATAACAACAAATAACAAAGTTCCATGTTTCTTTTGTACATTTAAACATTTTTTTTTAACATTTTTACATAAAATGTAATTTAGCTTCATTCAGTGATACTTCAAATTCATTAGACAGAGCAGAAACCCCTTCACAGAAACCTTAACATATTGTTTCAATCTAAACAATATTTTCTCTTTGTCTTAAACTATACATTGCATTTTCTTTTGTCAGCTGGAAAATGACAAGTGCTGAGAGAACGAGAAAGTACAGGGAGAAACTAAACAATGACCCAGCAAGGAGAGAGGAGCCAAAGGGGCGAGACTGCATTTTCTACGAAGAGCAGGAGGTTGTCTGTGGCATAGCAGAACCGCAACAAGGCAGCCGGTTTGCTACCCTCACCAAATACGACTGGCTGATGTACAATACAGTCTAAATGTATAATCTAATCTGATCTAATACTTTTGTACTTTCACTCACTGGACTGGACAGTGGACAGTGTTAAGGTAGGACCCGAGACAAAACTAGCGAAAATAGCTGATCTACAAGCTCTCAACACGTTGTGCTGCGAGAGCTTGTAGATCAGCTATTTTCGGAGTTGCGCAACCCAGCACTCTTTAGCTAGTGGAGATGTGGTGTAATGTCATGATTCCTAATTACATTTGTTCAACACAAAATGCTGTGTTCAAGTTCAGGAGACTTCGGAAAAAAGCAATTTACCTGAATGCTGAGTTCTGTTTCCACTAATTGGTGTTAATAAAATGTTGCCTTCAATGCCTTGGCTCCAAGTGTGGCTATGCGCCTTATTGTCCCTTTAGGATCCTTCTGCCGTGGGCCGGCAGAAGACTTAGGTGTGCGTAGCATTCCTGTGCACATCCTCATCATCCATCTACTACTACAATTCTTTCTTATCCCATGTTAAAGCCCTACAATAATATCCTGTTCAGAAATATTAAGGCCATGTTATCCTGGGTAATTGTTTAATCAATCAGTAGTTCAGTTCAGTACTCACTAATAGGTAGGTTAAAACACAGTTTGCTTTGACACATGAAGATATGATCATACGGTGTGACACTAAATCATTTGGTGTGACATTCCAAATAGTGAGAAATCATACCTTTATTAATGATTAAACCAAAAAAATGTTTATGGATTACATAGAGAATATTATCAGGAAGAGTCACAAATATTTGTGTAATTTTAGAGAAAGTTTTGACAGAATACATTTAAAATATGTTGTAAGATCATGAACATGGGCCTCACACAGAGTGTAGATTATGAAAAAAATATACAGATATAATTAATTTTCAAAAAACTATAGTGGATCACTGGTTAGTTATGATAAAGGACTTTGATAAAGTGAGTAACTTAAGAAAGATGTACTCCATTTTCATTTTATGAACAATTATTTTCATGTCACACCATATGACGATTTTAGGCACAAGTACAACAAACTGCTGAATAAAGTCTGATTCCAATAAAATATCTAAAAACAAAATGTATTTCCATAAGGTTGAGAGTGAGTAGAACAAAAGTAAATAACTTTTATGCCTGCAATTTAAAGTTTTTTTAAAAACACATTTTTTGGGGCGTCACGTCACTGACCCATATATGGAGAAAGTCCATTCCATCATGTCATATGGGACTACCGTCATATCGTCAGAGAAACGCTGTGGTTGGCCAGATGGTCAAGAATTGGCGCGACCTCGCCCTTTAGGGCGAGATCGCATGTCACCCTGAGGTCGCATTCCACCCTCAGGTGTCTTACTAGTATACTGACATAACGGCTAATGTCATGCAATGATGATATGGCACACAAATGCATGCACACAGTTTCAAGTTCACCCATGTCAGTATTTGAATGCATAGCACTATCACTGAAAAGTATTAAAAAAAGTTATTCAAAAGAGTAAATAAGTTTAAAGATATTACATATACTGTATACACATGTAAACATAATAATGATCTAAATAGATAGGTTCTAACTAAGGGGTTGAGAATGTTCAGATGTTACACATCTCCCAGCTAGGTTGGAGCATTTGCTTTCATTAATTTACATAAATCAGTTGACAGGGGCAGAAAACATTGTCCACCAACGTTTTCAGCATTTTCCTTTTTTGCATTTCAGTATACATTACACACATGTCCATTTGATTATTTAGATTCTGTGGTCATCCTTTGTGTTTGTTTTTGTTTGTGTCAGCTGACCTAACACTCACAAAGGTGTGCACATTATGGCTTCTGCAAAAAAGCAATATCCCTTCTTCAATTAATACAGCTGCCAGACTGCTGACCAACTCTAATGACCATATCACCCCCAGCTTAGCTGCTCTTCACTGGTTACCCGTTAGTTTCAGAATTGATTTTATGATTGACTTTTAAAGCTGCATGTGAATGGACACTCAGGCTCCCAGTTATATCTCTGACGAACCTTACAAGCCTGTGTGCAGCCTCAGGTCCTCAGACCAGGTCCTCCTGGAGGCTCCCACAGCTTTTGCAGTCCGGGCCCCTAAGCTGTGGAACGCCACCTCTACATTAAATCCTTTTCTTAAATTCTTCTTGCCAGCCTTCTTTTCATTGATTATATATATGTACGTGTCCATTTTATGTGCCTACTGTGCTATTATCATTATTCACTGATCTTTTGTTGTAGTTTTTGCTGTTTTTCCCTAAATGCTTATCATGTTTCTCTTTTACCCCAGCTCTGTAGAGCACTTTGTGACTATGTATGGAAATCTGCTGTACAGTATAAATAAATTCATTAACGTTATCATTGTGGCTGAAATTGGGGCAGTCACTCCCATAATAAATATAGGGCCATTAAAACAGGAAATAGAAGCGCATGAAAAGATTCAAATACATGTTATACTTTTCCTCTGTTTTATCAACTCCTCACTCACTCTACATTCTTTTGTGGATGTGCTGCATCTAAATAATTATTAGAACTCGCAAGAACGAGACCAGAAATAATATTCATATTTTAATATGACTGTTACATAATGTAAAAGATCACAGCCATATAGTCCCAGTCACTGTATTGAAAGACTACAAGGCTAAAAAGAGCTTATTTGAGATTTCCATTGTTACAGCTGGGGTGGGTGGTGCTGTGGTTGTAGATGAGTTTGGGCCCTGCTTACAGGTATGACGACACTTGTTCGCACATGAAGGGCCTGACAGGTACTGTACAACACAACTGCATTACATGGTACAGTACAATACTACCACCTACTGGACAAATCAGTGAATTTCAGGAGTAAAGTGTGTGCATGCAGAAACAGAATGATATACTTTAGCTTATCACTGTGCCCTCAAAGAGGAAAACACTAATAGCCAGAACGTCAAACAAGCATCAAGGCCACATGTGATTGTTATTCTTTTCTAAACATTATTTTCTAAAATTCCATAATGTATTTCATGTCCTACAGTGGGTGAATATAGTTGCCAATGTATCCCAGGTGAGATAGTGTTGTTGACACATTACAGGACACAACATTATTTTCACATGAAAGCATTGTTAATGTAAGATATGTTAAGCCCTGTCCCTTTGTCTGCCAATGCCCAGATGGGTGATGTGTACAGTGTAGATTATGTAGGCAAGGCAAGGCAACTTTATCTATACAGCACTTTTCATACATCGAGGCAATTCTAAGTGTTTTACAGTATAAAACATAATTCAGAGTGCCACAACAAGTGGCATACGTTGGCACATGGTGGCATAGCAGTATAACATTTAGCAACTGAACAAACAATTGATAAAAGAGACTGAGGACGGCAGTCATTAGGCTACCGTAGTACTGTGTTCACTGTTCATGACCAGTTCATTGGCCTTGTGGTTAGAGTGTCCACCCTGAGACCTGGAGGTCGGGCTTCGATCCCCAGCCGGGTCATACCAAAGACACTGAAAAATGGGACCCAGTGCCTCCATACTAGCATCATATCCAAGCGTGTACAGAAACAGGGGATAGGCTCCTGCCCTATGGGTCTCAAGGCTCGGTAAGGCTTACTACAGTGTTATACACAAAATAAAGTTACAAAGTGCCTTACGAAACACAATACAATTACAGCAAAACACATCATACCTACAAGTGTTCACAATGAAAGCGTGTGGATTATATCTGTATACTCACTACAATAATATACATTATTATTGGCTATACAGTGTTACACAGTTACACAAAAGAAAGTTACAAAGTGCCTTGCGAAACAAGTGAAAAAACATGGCATAGACATAAATGAATAAAATAAGCAATATACAATTACATTAATCATTGAACTTGTAGCCATGACCCCTCACTATACTTGATTCATTAGTATAACTACAGATATAATTATTGGGAGTCCACTATGTGATTACAGTATCTATGTACCTTGTATAGGTTTAACACAGGGCAATGTGCCAGTCTTTTGGTAGAGGTACAGCAGTGGCTGAACAAACCCAGTGACCACAGTAATTAACATAGATATAATTAAAAGTAAATCAAGGTCAATTCCTTCAATGGCGAAAATGAGAAAGATGCACCAAATTAAGAAACTTCCTAAAAATGACCCCATGATCAGACAGATGATAATGAAGGCTCTCCTCTTCATGCCGTTGTCCCTCTCCCTCTCCCTCCCCATCTCCCCTGGCATGGGCTGTTTCAGAACCCTGAGAACGGCGAGGCTGCAGAACAGCATCACTGACATAAAGAATAGGAATTCACCCAAATAAACATAACACAATATCTTCTTACTGTTACCAAACAGGACGTGTAATAACATATATAATAGTGAAACCGCGATGATGACCAACCAGGCCAGCGCAGAGCAAGCCACCCTGTACCTGAGGGGTTTGTACTTGAGGAAGAGCACTGGGTGAACCACTGCCATGAATCTCTCTACGCAGATACAGCTCTGGAAGAGCGGACGTCCAGTTAACAGGAAAGCATAAACGAATGTTCCAAACAGGGGAATTGGCTTGATAACAAGGGGAAGAAATAACAAGCTGAAGATGATCTCACATACACTCAGATTGAGTGTGAAGATCTCTGAGGCCATACCAGCTGGTCCGGTTAATACCAGCCACAGAACCCAGCTGTTGATGGGGACTCCCAGGACCAGGTTGATTGTTGTGCTGGAGATTTGTACAATGTCCACGTTGCTGTAGATGGAGGACTCATTTGATGTGTTCATCTTCCTGGCAGCTTTGATTTGAGTGCGCTGTCTCTCTTTTCACAATCCTGCAAAGTCTTTTGGTGAGACCGCCAAAGGAAGGAGAGTAAAAGACAGAGAGACACAGAACATCGTTATAAGCGACCCCTCTACAACATAATATTAATCAGAGCACCACTAGAACACAATGTGAATCAAAACCCCTCTACATAATATATTAATCAAAACGCCTCTACAACACAATACTAATTAAAACCCCTCTACCTATATTAATCAAAACCCCTCTACAACCTAAAATGAATCAATACACCTCTACAATATTATACGGTACTTATCAAAACACATAATATTAGATATAATATTTGCCATCAGACCTTGGCCTTTGATGTCCTCTTCTCTGTGTGCTCTGCTGTCCACACATGCAATGTACCAATGTTGTTTAATTATTAATGTTCTGCAGTGGCTGGACATACGCAAATAGTTGTCATTATTATGACAGGCCATCAATGTTCACACCAATCATCAACACAATGTCAGTCACAGTCATGAAGCAGTACCAGCTGTTGCAGTGGCTAAAATGCAAATAGTTCTCATATAGCATCAATCAGTGTCCATCCATCATCACACTAATGTAGGAAACTATCAAATGTCACTATGAGTCATGGCCATTCCTCCATTAATAAGCAAACGAGGAGCTGAAAAATCAGACAGAAGAGTGACTGGAGAACAAATGAGATTAATTAACAGTGAATATGCAGATGTAATGCAAAAATAATTAGAAATGGATAGTGGTACCTTTTGACTGTATATATTAAATATACAATATATATTCTATTATGACATCTTAAAAGGATTCATGTGCTTATATTTTGTGAGAGATATTGTGTGGTTTCTATATATGCTATCATTCTGTCACAAGAGAGAGAGACAGAGAGAGAGATCGATCGATCGATTGATTTATTTATTTATTTATTGATTGATTGATTGATTGATTGATTGATTGGGGTTGGGAGGGGTTCAGCACTATATTCCAACGTCCTCCCTATCATCCATTCTGCTCCCACCAGATTATTCGGTCTCTCTCACCAGCCGATTCAGTTTGTTATTGTCCCTTGATTGTTGATGTTACCCCCAGCATATCCCATATCAAAAATCTAAATACTGAATCAAGCAACTTAAAAACTGTCCCGGATGTTCCCAAAAGCCTGAGTAGACGATAAAATGACGGAAAGTTTTTTGAAAGTGAAATATTCCTTTAAGTTGAATTTTGAGTTACTTTTACTTTCCTGTATAGGCCTATTTCAAATGTTCAATACTTTTACTTCTATTGATCTCACAACGATGCGATGCATTGTGAGCTTGTAGATCACAAAAGATTTAAATACATATACCTTTTGAAAGGGGACACATACTTTCTACTTTTGGTTCTTTAAGTACATTTTGATACCAATTCTTTTGGACTATATTCAAGTAAATTAATTTAGATTTCCAGATTATAATTACATCTAACGATGCTTCTCCATTCATGTTTGGTGAATGTAGCCTCAGCCAAGGAAATTTGATGTCTTAAGGCGGTACCCATCGATCATCAGGTGTTTCGACCCTTGAACCACTACACCCTCCTGATGGCAGGGTCGGCAGTGGTGGCCAAATCACTGCCCATCTCCTCCTCCTGGCCAAGGCTAAACTCTCCTTTCCTGCTCTATCTGGGGAGGCATTGGGTGGGTCCCTCCTGAGGTCTTGAGGTGACACAGGTACGTAGAGTTCTCCAGTACTGTGGGCAGGGGCGTCACAAGGGGTAGGAAAGTGGGACTGAGTTACTGGGGCCCAAGGTGGAGGGGCCCTAATAACTTTATCTATTGAAAAATAGCAGATATACAAGCTCACAGCGCGGCACCGAGTGCCGCGCTGCGAGCTTGTAGATCTGCTATTTTTGAAAAGTTGTGAAAATGTGTGAAAATCTTATTATGTATTTTGCTTCTGGGGGTCCCTGGAACTAAACATTTTGAGATCGGGGTCCGTGGCCAAATACATATCATCTTGGGGGTCCTTGACATAGGTTTCTTGCACACATTTTCACGATTCTTCAAAAATAGCAGATATACAAGCTCGCAGCGCGGCACTCGGTGCCGCGCTGTGAGCTTGTATATCTGCTATTTTTCAATAGTTAACATTCATGGGGGGCCCACGGTGAATCCTTGTACCCAGGGCCCAGAATTTGGTGTGACGCCCCTGGTTGCTCCTGCCTGGAGCTCTCCAGGCATTTACTTGTAACAGCGTATTTCTAATTCTACATTTCAATATTGATACTTTTACTTAAGTAAAACATTTGAGTACTTTTCCCACCATTGCATGCAATGTACCAATGTTGCCGTGGCTGAAATGCAAATAGTTCTCACATTATGACAGGGCATCGGCGTTTGTTCATTCATCATCAACACAAATGTGGAAACTATCAAATTTCACTATCAGACAAGGGAAGGCCATTAAGCAAACAGTCTCTCCGTGATGAGGAGCTGAAAATATCAGACATAGAGTGACTTATTTAGGTAAATTTTGTACTGACATAAAGTTTAGATATTGAAACAACACAACCAATTGGTGCTGCTAAAACGCATTGTAAAACTAGTCCCAGTATCGTTGATGATGAGGCAGATGTAGCAAACTCTGTTTTTTAATAAAGTGCGAACATGGATCCAGCATGGATGACCCCTGGTGCACTGAATGAAAAAGCACTGTCCTAATGCGTCCTAATGTTTAGACGTCTAAAAAACGTTCACTTACCAGTGTTAGACCAATTTTAGACATGTGCTCACACATACACTCAGATTGAGGGAGAAGATCTCTGAGGCCATTGTCCCAGCTGGTCCGGTTAATACCAGCCACAGAACCCAGCTGTTGATGCATGGGGACTCCCAGGACCAGGTTGATTGTTGCGCCAGTGATGTCTAAAATGATGCTATAGTAGGCTAGACTGAGTTTGATGTGTTCATTTTACTGGCAGCTTTGGCTCTTTTTCTTTTGGAGAGATGGACAAATGAGAGTAAAAGGCAGAGAGAGAGAGGCAGGAACATCGTGACGACGAAAGATACTTTCAATATTGAAACACCCCTGCAAAAGAATACTAATTTAAAAATCTCTACAACACTAATCAAAACACCTCTACAATAGAAGTGGCCTTACCTGAGTGTTGTAGATAGCTATTGTGTCTCTGGGAAACAGGAGATTCCCGGTTCGCACTACAGCCCTGGTCTATGTGTCAAAGTGTCCCTGAGCAAGACAGTTAACCCCTCCTCTCTCTGCGTGCTGCACTTCTCCTAATGGTTGTGATTTCTAAATGTGCAAATCTACCCTAACATTCTAATTAAAACACATGTTCACCATGATACTAATCAAAACACATCTACAACCTAATACTAATAAAAAAACTGTTTGATAGGGGCATCAGTGCTCATCCATCAGCGACACAATGTGAAACCTCTGCAGCACAAACAAAATCTTGCTATCTACAGTCACCCCATGATGATTTGAGGTCATACATAAGAGTGAATTGTTACTGGAGAACAACTGAGATGAATTGAAACAATGTAGCCTAATGTAAAATAATAGGGCCTACTGTAACATCTTAAATGGAAAGTGGTGCCTCTTGACTAAACTACAGTATATACTACAATAAATATTGTATATACTATTACACAATGAGTAGGGTGTTTGATTAGCAGTTTGCAATGTGGAAAAAAACAGCACAGGAAAGTACAGTTCAATAGAAGGTCTGCTAAGAGGATTTTAAATAGCCTACTAGAAAGCTCTGGCTTGTTTCCATTGGTGTGTGTGTGTGTGTGTGTGTGTGTGTGTGTGTGTGTGTGTGTGTGTGTGTGTGTGTGTGTGTGTGTGTGTGTGTGTGTGTGTGTGTGTGTGTGTGTGTGTGTGTGTGTGTGTGTGTGAGCACGCGCGCACACATACAGAATTGAGGATGCAGCGATTCTCATTTGGAGTGACAAGGAGTGACTGTTAACAGGATCAGAAATGACTACATTTGATCATCAGCCCAGGTTGGAAGGTTGTGATGTGCAGACTGCAAGAGGAGAACAGGAAGGCCAAATACGAGGTTTATGGATGCAGTGAGAGAGAGAGAGAGATTGATTGATTGATTGAAGAATTTATTAGAAGTTTGCAATAGAAAAAAGTACAGTTTCATGACAGTACAAATCACTGGTACAAGGTCAACTAAAAGGAGATCCTAGAAAGCCGAGGCTTATTTCCACAGGAACCACACTTTAAGTATCTCATATAACATTGAAAGACAGACGGATAGAACATAGTACTTTATCTAGGATAATATCAGTTTCAAAAGCATAACATCAAATACAAAGCCAGAAAAAAGAATAATAAAAAAGGGGGGGGGGGGGCATGGGGGCTTAGTCTATTTACAAGTCACGGGTAGCAGCTGTCTGAAGGTGACTTTTCATACCAATTTTGAAGGAGGCTAGGGATTTGCTCTCCTTTAGGGCTTGAGGAAGGGCGTTCCACATGTTGATGGTGTAGCAGGAGAACGAGTTAGAGCCTTGTTTAGTGTTAAATCTACGTTGATGATGATTCGTGGAGCTGCCTCTGGTGTTGTGGTCGTGAACATCCTTGACCTTTAAGAAGTAGTTTGTCAGGTACATGGGAATCTTGGAGGTGTAGTGTATCTTGTACACCAGGCCCATTGCAAGATGCTGTACTCTGTCAGCTACTTTGAGCCATCCCACGCTTTCGTGGTGATGATCGGTAAGGTGGGTCAGAGGAGGGAGACCAAGCACAACCCTAATTAGTTTGTTTTGGGCTGTTTGAAGCTTTAACTTTAAGGCGGCTGGGGCGTCGCGATACCAGACAAGGACTGAGGGGCCCAATAAGAGCTCCTCCTAGTGTCTTTCGGGATTTAGTATTGATCAGCGGGGCAACCCTTTGCAAGAAGCGAATTCGTTGGTTGACTTTATTGATGACCTTGGTGGTCATTTTTTCACTGGATAGGTTAGCCTCCAGGATGCAACCCAGGTAGCAGATGTAGTTTTTTCTTTCTATCACAGTGTCTTTAATTGTGAAGTTCTCAACTAGGCTAAGTTTCTGACTAGATCCAAAGAGGATACATTCAGTTTTGCCTAGGTGAATTGAGAGTCTGTTGTCATTGAGCCAGGTGCAGATCTTGTTTAGTTCACAGTTAAGGGCCTTTTCAACCTGCAATAAGTCTCTGCCGGAGACTAGGAGAGCCGAGTCATCCGCGAACAGAAACAGATTGCAGTCACAAGCAGATGACATGTCGTTTACGTATATTAAGAACAACAGTGGTCCTAGTATACTCCCTTGAGGTACTCCACAGTTTACTGGGAGGGGGGGGACAGGGTTCCGTTGACTTCCACCATCTGTTCCCTCCCCACCAAGTAAGAGTGCATCCATCTCACTGCTGTGCTATCAAGACCAATAGCTTTGAGTTTTTCGATCAGAATAGAATGATCGACGGTGTCAAATGCCTTCTGGAGGTCCAGCATGACCATGCCGCAATATTTGCCATCGTGAATTTCACGTTTGATGTAATCATTCAAATAGATGAGGCATGTATCTGTGGAATGGGACTCTCTGAAGCCAGACTGGAACTCGTAGATCAGTTTATTCTCTTCAAGATATTTAGCCACCTGTTCATAGACAATTTTTTCCATTACCTTAGAGATGGAACTAAGGATTGAGATTGGCCTGTAGTTGCCAGGGTCAAGTTTACTGCCTTTTTTGTGCAGGGGGGTTACCTTAGCTAATTTGAAGTCCTGGGGGACATAACCCTGCTTGATAGATAGATTAATAATATGGGTAATGATTGGGGCAATGGTGGCAGCTGAGTCTATGAGAAATTTGGGGGCGATTTTATCATGGCCAGCGGCCTTGAATTGAGGTAGGGTGCGAAGTTTTTTAAACACTTCATCAGTTGTCACCGTGGTAAGTTTAAAATTGTCTTTGCATACCCCAAGGTTCCTGTAGAATTTCAAGATGTGCCTAACACCAAACAGCCCAGATGGAGCGGGCAGTTTATTGACCAGATTTTTGGCCATGGAGGTGAAATAGATGTTGAGATTTTTGGCTACATCGAGACTGTCAGTGAGGAGGGTTATGGGAGTTTGGATGGATATGTTGCTGGCTATGGATCTAAGTTTAGCACCACAGCCTAGCTGGGTTTTAAATAGCTTCCATAGGTCTCGTGGTTTGTGGATGTTTTCCTCAACTTTCTCATCCAAGTAGTGTTTTTTGGCAGAAAGGATTAAGGAGGTTGTCCGATTTCTCAGTTTATTAGCCTCTAAACTGACTATTTCTAATTTGGCTTCAAGGTGTTTATTGGGGCCTTTTTTGAGTTTGTGATTATATTTGCGTTTCTCAGAGTATTTTTTGTCTCTGAGTTTCATTGATTCACAGATTTCCGAATTCCACCATGGCTGTGAGCGGGCTTTAACCCTGACCCTACGCAAAGGAGCCACTTCGTCTAGGGTAGTGTTGAAAATGGATTTAAAGCCCAGCCAGGCTTCATCGACCTGAGTGCTAGCTAGTACTGGGGACCAGTCAGATTTCTCCAGTTTGTGATTAAAGGCTTCGCTAGAGTAGGTTTTGAGGTTTCTAGCTTCAACTGTTTTGTGGCCGTCAGCTTTGGACTTATGTATTTTAGAGAGAGAGAGAGAGAGAGAGAGAGAGAGAGAGAGAGAGAGAGAGAGAGAGAGAGAGAGAGAGGACATGCAGGCAGTGGTGGAAAAAGTACTCAGATGTTTTACTTAAGTAAAAGTATCAATACTGTAATGTAGAAATACTCTGTTACGAGTAGAAGTACGGAATTCAAAATGTACTTGCGTAAGGGTGCCCTCACACCAAAATACCTATGAGAGTGGAATCCGCGTTCCGCCAATGCATTTCAATGAGAGTGAAGCGGTTTCATGCCAGCAGAGGATTTCTGCAAAAAAAACACTCCCTTCTCATTGAAATGCATTGGCGGAACGCGGATTCCACTCTCATGGGTATTTTGGTGTGAGGGCACCCTTAAAGTATAAAAGTATTGGCATCAATAAGTACTTAACCCTGCAAGGCCCGAATTAATTTCTACTAAAGTAATTTAATTTCTACTAAAGTGGATTAATGTAGGCCTACTGTATGTTTTATAATATAATAATGTACATCTGCAAAGTAATTAGTGACTATAGTTTTCAAATAATTGTAGTGGAGTAAAAGTACAATACTTGGATCCGAGATGTAGTGGAGTAGAAGTAAAAGTAAGTTCCTGTGTTTGGGACCTACAGTTCCTGAACAAATTCCCCTGACTTCAGCTGTTTCAGAGCCCGGCAGGCAGCAGAATTATTTCACTGACCACAGGTGATTATTAGTCAAGAAAACACTAATGAAATAATCCAAATCACGACAAAGCCAAGCATGAAATCTATATCTCAGGGGGTTGTGCTTAAGATAGATCATAGGCAGAGATGGGTGAAAACTGAAAATAGATCAAAAGGTATTTTACATTTTCTGTTGATGTCAACCACAGGTCACAGTCATCGGCAGGGAAACTGAGGTTGGTAATATAAATACAGCTGAAGAAACTAAAGGTTTTCATTTTCCTGCAGAAATAAAGTTCATCTGGTGACTGGAACAGCAATGGCAGAATTCACAGAAAATGCGGACTGAGCACTTATAAAGCAGCAAATTAATTTGAATCTGTTGTGTGAGCTTCTTTAGCTTGCATTCTTAATGGTTCACTATTTATTTTGGGAGAAAGAGTCCCGGTTTCAGCACTATACACATCTTTGTGAGTATTGGGCCAGCTGACACAAACAAAAACAAACAAAAAGGGTCACAGAACCATTCATCAAATGGAGAGTATGAAATGTACACCGCAATGCAAAAATGATTTGTGTCCTGTCAACTGATGTCAACTTTATGTAAATGAATGAAGATTTGTGAAACACATGATACTTCAACTGGGAAATGTGTAACATCTGAAAGCTCTCAACCCCTTGTCTATTCATCATTCATCATCATTATGATTATGAACACATACTATTTATGTGTTCATGTGACCATATATCTTTAGAATAATGTGCTCTACTTTTTTAATAAACCAGTGATAGTGGTTAGATCCTGACCTGAAGCATGTTACATCGATTCGAAACTGTGTGTATGCATTTGTGTGCGTGTGAGCATGCATGCGCACAGGTGTGCAGCATCCTTTAAATGATGCTGTGTGTATGATGACCGGATGACCGCTGCCCACATCTTTTATGTGCTGCTGCTCATGTATTTTGGCTCTGCTGTCCATTTCCGCCACTTGTTTATCCTGGGAACATGACAAACCTGCTATCTCATGTTTAACAGGGCAGTTTGCCAGTCTTTTGGCAGAGGTACAGCAGTGGCTGAACAAACCCAGCGACCACAGCAAAGAACATACATATTTCGTCAACTAAATCCATTTCATCTAACAATTGTCCTTGACTGGCCAAAATGAGAATAATGCACCAAATAAAGTAAGTTCCCAAAAATGACACCATCATAATGCAGATGATAGTGAAGGCTCTCTTCTTCATGCTGTTGTCCCTCTCCCTCCCCATCTCCCCTGGCATGGGCTGTTTCAGAACCCTGAGAACGGCGAGGCTGCAGAACAGCATCACTATCATGAAAAATAGGCATTTGCCCAGATGAACATACAACAATATCATGGAAGGACCCAACAGCATGTACAATAGTGATGTCCCAATGATGACCAACCAGGCCAACGCAGAGCAAGCCACCCTGTACCTGAGGGGTTTGTACTTGAGGAAGAGCACTGGGTGAACCACTGCCATGAATCTCTCTACGCAGATACAGCTCTGGAAGAGCGGACGGCCGGTGAACAGGAAACCATTAGTGAATGTTTCAAAGAGGAGAATTGGCTTGATAGCAAGGGAAAGAAATAACAAGCTGAAGATGATCTCACATACACTCAGATTGAGTGTGAAGATCTCTGAGGCCATTGTACCAGCTGGTCCGGTTAATACCAGCCACAGAACCCAGCTGTTGATGGGGACTCCCAGGACCAGGTTGATTGTTGTGCTGGTGATGCGTAAAATGTCCACGTTGCTGTAGATGGAGGACTCATTTGATGTGTTCATCTTCCTGCCAGCTTTGATTTGAGTGCGCTGTCTTTTGGAGAGACCGGCAAATGAACAAAGGATGGAAAAAATACAGAGGGACAGTGAACATTGTGATAAGCGACACTTTGAATAGTAAAGTAATATTAATCAAAACCCTTCTACAACATAATCGTAATGAAAACACATCGTTATAATAATCAAAACGCCTCTACAACATAATACTAATTACAACAGCTCTACAATAATATTATTTTAACACACATAATATTAGAGATACTATTTGCAATCAGACCTTGACCCGTGATGTCCCCTTGCCTGTGTGCTCTGCTGTCCACTGCACAAGCAGTGTACCACCTTTTCCTGCAGTTGCTGGATATGCAAATAGTTCAGGCACGCAAACACCAGATAATCCTGGAAGGGGACACATGCACGCCGTGCCGATAGCGGTTTTCGGCCGGTTTTCCCCCCATCATTTTCCTTCGGATACGGGCATCTTTTTAACGGTTTCATGAATGTATCAATTATCTTATTATCACTCACTGCTGCAATATGAATAACCCCAGCAAAGCTGAACTCTTCCATAGCACTGTCTGAGACACTACAACACAAACACTCTGACATTAAACAGTCCTCTCGTCATAACCAACGTTTCTTCTGTGTTTCTATGGTTAAAGGAGTAGATCACCCCCAAAATGACTTTTTTTCTATTGATTACTCATGCCATGGAGAGTAGAGTTCAATAATATTTTTTGGTTTTTGTCACATTCCTAAGACAAAAATGTGATAACAATAAATTTACCCCCATTCATTTCGGATGGTGACCCGTTTCGAAACGGGTCACCATCCGGAATCAATGGGGGTAAATTTACTCAAATCAAATTTTTGTCTTAGGAATGTGACAAAAAACAATAAATATTATTGAACTCTACGCTCCATGGCATGAGTAATCAATAGGAAAAAAATCATTTTGGGGTGAACTACTCCTTTAACCTTTTAACCAGCGGCATGCTGAAACAATGCCCAAATTTGGAGATAACTGACATCAGTCATCTTGTGAGGTGGTTTCCTCCAGGTTGGCCAATGAAATATGATCATAATAATTGGTTAGTAGAGTTGGGAGCAGAAGACAATCTCCGTCCAGGGTCTCTCTGACTTTGGAAAAAATGTGAACAAAAAAGGCTGGAAAAGGCAGACCGTATGTAAGGCTCAACCTGTAACTCGGTTCCCATTAAAACATTTTTGAAAATATTGACATCTTTTAACGTAACATTTCCAGAAAAACAGGCTGCATGGTAAGAGCGGTCAAGAAACAGATGGAGTAGTTATCGAAAACCAAAGCAATGTGCTTCTGTCACGTCATGTCCACCAGAAGATGGAGCTAATATCTCAAGTAGGACTTTGTGGCTTCAGGGACACAGTGGAGGTAGGCTACTGGAACACAGCAAGGTGTATGACTGTTTTGACACTGGTGACGTTTCCAACGGTGACAAGCAGCAACAGGGGCCACAGTAGCCTAAACTGTACACATGACGAATTGGCAACAAAGACAACAAAACACACACACGCACGCACGCACGCACGCACGCACGCACGCACACACACACACACACACACACACACACACACACACACACACACACACACACACACACACACACACACACACACACACACACACACACACACAAAACAAACAAAAAAGCAAACAAACACTTGAACACACTGCCACAAGCTGCGTTCGAAACCACATAAAACCAGTAAGACTCCCTTATCGGGAGATAAGCGACCGTCAGGTCACATGTAAAAATGGGCCTGATGGTGGCGCTAAATGGGACAGATCCATGTTGATGACATACTCTGTACCGCCTTGCGTGATTTTAGGGCAAAATCTGTAGGAGCAGTGTCTAAAAATGTGTTTGAAAAAGTCGGCCCTAATGGCGGCGCTAAATGGGACAGATCCATGTTGATGACATGACTCTAGACATACTCTGTACCGCCTTGCGTGATTTTAGGGCAACATCTGTAGGAGCAGTGTCCAAAAATGTGTTTTGCAAGAACGCAACTTACAATACATACAATAACGTACATACTACACACTATGCTATTTTCAGATTACTATTTAGTATCTAACTAAGCATTAGCTAGGGTTTCAATTCGGACATACTAAAACGTAATTTGGCATACTAAATGGGCTGGTATGTGATTTCGGACGCAGCCACGGCCCTCTCCGAAATAGCACACTTGACAAATACAGTATAGGCTATAAACCTTCATGGTGTGTTTCTTGTTAGCTAGTGAAATGTACACTGATGTTCAGTGGTCATCGCCAAATCTTGCCACGGACACTCAACATAAGTGAACAATAATATTATCAGAAATACAAAGAGCTAGCCCTGAATGACCATAACAGCTCTGTAACTCTGAGAGAGTATGGTGTGTAAAAAAAAAAGATATCTCAAATTTGCCACAGAAAAGGCCAAGTCTTTGCTAAGGACACAATTGTCTGTGTGTACGGACATGTTGATGACCCCTGCTGATGTTCTTACTGTGGATGGATGCGCTCCACTCTTCACATACTTACTTTGGACCAGGGACGTGCTGGCCATTGGGAAAAGCGGGACAACTCCCGAACGGCCGGTTCATTCCCGGCCGGTCCAGGCTGGCCATTAGGAAAAACCTTGTATCTCCAAGTTTCCAATGTATACATTTTTTTCGCAAAATAAAGCACTGCTTCATCATATAAGACCGTTGCAATAAAGTAGTGAAAACAGCAGATCTACAAGCACACAACGCCTCGCGGTGCGAGGCGTTGTGTGCTTGTAGATCGGCTATTTTCACTAGTTTAAATCATTTTTAAAATGATTAATACAAAACAACGGTTTTGGACATACAAGGTTTCCACCCGACAACGACAAAATATAACTCATGTACAGTAATTGGCCCACTGGCTTTGTCACTTGTCATGATCTGAAATGGCAAATCATTGAGTAGCAGCAGCGCTATAGAGAGAGATCTCGTTCTATAGCGTGCAATGACGGCCTCTCCAACTCTTTTTCCCGGGCTGAATCAGGGGCCCAGCACGTCCCTGCTTTGGACTCTGCAGAACCACACCTTGAATCACAAAACCACTGTTGGCACAACAAAAAAATATATATATACTTCTAGACTCACTTTAAATTATTTTATTTTCCCATAGTTTTTGAGTGCATATGTAAACAACCATACACAAATATAATATTCAAACACTGTCTTTTTTCTTTTAATTAAAACAAAAATTAGTAAAACTTTACACAAGTGTGCAACTCAACCCAAGATATGGATGCCAAAACGTCTTTAACGTTCTCTCTGACGATACTACAATTCAATTCAACGGGCAAAAAGGTTCAGTTACAGTATCTCCCTCCAGTATAGGACATTGTTGTTGTGGGGCCCACAAGGAAAGGTGGGGGGGGGGGTGATGAATCAGATGGTTACACATGATGAATTCTGTTATCATCTCATTTCAACTCTGCTGAAGTGATGAAAACAAATTAGGCCTAGTCATGGAAATGCAAACACAATGGAATCAGTCGCGGTCATGCTGCTAGGTTAATGCTGGGGTGTCGAGATTTTTAATTGATTTAATTGGAACCGAAAATGAGAAACCAGGAAGTGTTCGGCCCTGTACCCCAGACCACCTTCATCCAAATTAGATTTTCTTTTTTATATGACCTGCTGTAAAATACAAAATCTAATATCGTCCTGAAGTCATGACTTCACCCCAGCTACCCTTAGGTCACAGAGTAATTTCTTCAATTGAAATCTTAGATCGAATCACATAAAAACTGTGTTCCAAAAATAAACAAAACGATTCCATCAGGCATGTGACTCTGTGTCATTTATGACAGTGGTTCTCAACCTGTGGGTCTGGACCCCCAGGGGGGTCCCCAAATTATTTGTGTGTGTGTGGGGGGGGGGGGGGGTCCCCCAGATGATTAACTTAATGTGCAACATTGTTTTCCCACTCAACAGTAAACAAACCAACATCAAGTTTGAGTGTATAGAGGGCATCAGTACATTTCTAAAGTGACAATTTAATTATTTTTGAATACCTCTAAAATGACAAATTAAACATTGGCCAAATTGTCAAATATTAGAGGCAGAAATTGTGAAAATAGCCGATCTACATGCTCACAACGCCTTGCAACGCTATTTTCACAATAGAACCGTGTTATACAAAATGTAATGCCTCAACTCTTAGTGCTCGTCAGGGTGGGGGGTCCCCAGTTAAAATATGATTATTTTGGGGGTCACGGCCTGAAAAAGTTGAGAACCACTGATTTATTATACTGAGTTTGATAGTGTCTGTGTTTGGAGATTTTATTTTTTTATTTTTATAATCGTACTATTTGGCTAAATTAGTACTCGCCGTCAGTTGATGTTTCAATCCATACAAGTAGAATGTAGCTTTGTCTATTTTTTCAACATACAATGTGATCTAAGATGAAAAAATTGGATTTTCAATAGGAAAAAAATACATGTTACATAGGGGGATAGCGGCGCCTAGTGGCAGTGATGTCAGACTTCGGTTCTCTATTATAGCTTTTAATGATATAAATAGGCTCGGCTCGTATGCTATGGTCCTCGTCAGTTCTTTCTATCTCTCTCATGCAAACTCACACTAAAGTACCTACACGCACGCACGCACGCACGCACGCACACACGCATGCATACAATGTTGTTTGTGTGTTTCACCAGTAAAGGGGAGTGTGCGAAACAGCCTGTGATGTTCAGTTGTTGTCGTTATAATTCATGGTTTTGTACTATGAGGTGTCCAGGGCAATAAATCACTGTCGATAGAGAGAGGTGTTGACTTGCGATGAATTCCAGCATCGCATATGAAAAAGCAGCGTCAAAAGGGAATCTATAACTCACATCAAAGGGCGAGGACAGACACTCTGTCGAGGCCCCATGGGGCTTTGGCCTACAATACTCCTCACGTTCCCTCCAGTACTGCTGTCTTGCTGGAAGTACAAAGACACATTTTTGTCACTACAAACAGCCCTTTTCTCACATTACCATCGTTAATATGCAGCCAGCGCCAGATGAAAGGGGTGTCAGGTCTCGGAGACGTCCCGATTCTCAGCTCTCTGGGGAGACTGTGGATACTTTGAGCGCCCTTTATACCTCCGTCGTATCGCGGCGTCGAGTGCCAGCATGCAACTTCATTGTCCGACGGAGCATAAATGAGTTAATAATTCCTGTATAACATCTTTTCAATTTGAAAAGATGAGACTCAGTTTTACAATGGAAATAATAATAATAATACTAATAATTCCAAACACAAAATGAAATCAGATTGTGGCACTTTTCAAGTACCACAGCGGTAGCAACTTTACAGCGAAATAACAAATTGAGGAATTTCAGCTGGAGATCACAGCTGAAATAACATACAGTATAGCTATAGTAGCATTTTACCCAAATGTAGCATTTATAGAACAGAACTCTGAATGCACACTTAATAAGCAGTAAAAGAAAATATTGACCACCCCAGCTGATGGACACCTTTTGTCAGCTTGGTCATTTTTTTATGTTTTACCTTTATAAGCTAATAACAGTTAAACAGAATAGTCGAGGAGTAAACTTCACAGAATGCACTTGCGTAACTACCGTGTCACATCTGGCCTTTAAGATCAGAGTATTTCAGCCCAAATACATAAGAGAATAAGACTTGCAACATGACAATTACAGGCATGTAAGGTATTGTATAACGTGTGTGTTCAGTGGTGTTCAGCCCAGTGGGAAATTGAAATCTTTGTCCAATGCAGAATATGGTTAAATATAGCAGGGGTGCTTCAGAAAAAAAAAAAAAAAAAAAAAAAAAAGAATTCTTCAGAGCTATTTTCGACACATCCATGCATGTTCTCTTAGCACTTCCATGGGTTACACACTTCAAATGGCACTTTAAAAAAACAGAGTTGTCTTGCTTTCACAGAGAGGACAAGCAGAAAGGGAGAGTGGTGGAATGTGTGCTGCAGGGGTGTGTACTGTTAGGTAGTGTGTTGGGGGAAAAAAGACCTGCGACGAGTCAAATCTTCTTTGGGTTCCATTCGGCTTCCAATACTGCGCATGTCCTGCACATGGGCGTCACAAGGGGTAGGAAAGTGGGACTGAGTTACCAGGGCCCAAGGTGGAGGGGCCCTAGTAACTTTAGCTATTGAAAAATAGCAGATATACAAGCTCACAGCGCGGCACCGAGTGCCGCGCTGCGAGCTTGTAGATCTGCTATTTTTGAAAAGTCGTGAAAATGTGCGCAAATCTTTGAATCTATGTATTTTTTTAGTGAACATTTGTAACAAAAATGTTGCTTCTGGGGAGTCCCTGGAACTAAATATTTTGAGATGGGGGGGGGGGGGGGGGTCCTTCACATGAAAAAGTTTGAGCATCACTGACATGGAAACAGGTTTCTTGGCACACATTTTCACGATTTTTCAAAAATAGCAGATCTACAAGCTCGCAGCGCGGCACTCGGTGCCGCGCTGTGAGCTTGTATATCTGCTATTTTTCAATAGTTAAAGCACAGGGGCCCCACAGTGAATCCTTGTACCCGGGGCCCAGAATTTGGTGTGACGCCCCTGGTCCTGCACATGACCTCATTATGTACAAAAAAGAAAAAGAAAATCATAATCCATGTGGAAAAGAAGAACAAAACACAACATTGAAACCGTGAACTCAGGGTGAGATTATCGACACTATTTCGCAAAGAGAGAAGTATACGGGAGGAAACTTCATCCCATCCCCTCCTTGATTTTGTTCCCTTTTTTATCACAAGTGGACACGGAATAAAACAAATACTGTACGAAAAAGAGAAAGGAAAAAAAAGACAAAAACTCGACGCATCTGGCACGGTGAACAGTTGGCAAAACATAAATCCAAAGAACAGTGAAAAAGAAAACAACAACAACAAAAAAACACATTTTTGTCGACAGGCAACGTCTTTTTCACCGAGGCAGCACAGTCGTCAGTCCTGTGGTCGCTCGCAGCAGTACAGTAGTAGATTAGTACCAATCGACGCTTGATTGAAGGTGTAGTAGTAGTAATAGTAGTAGTAGTAGTTGTAGTAGTAGTAGGTATTCAATAGTCCGTTCTCCCCCAACGTTCTAATCTTGATTTATACTTGTTCGTACAACGGTGTGGTGCGAAAATGGGCTATTTTCTTTGCGCAACACCACGGCGCGATGGAGTATAAATTACGCATTACACGTCTCCAGGAGACCATTCTCAAGTGTGATTGTTAACCAACCTATAAAGTGCTTTCTCAAAGAAAAGAAAAATCCCCACTCCTTCTCCTCCTCCATCATCATCATCATCATCTTCTTCATCTTTACAATAAGTATATTAGGGCAAACGGCGCGGGCAGGAAAGAAAAGAGGGAGACGTAAAAAAAAGAACCAGTTCAGGCACGAGCAGATGGGTCTTCTAGCCCCCCCCCCCCCCTCCCCCCCCTCACTCCCCTTCTCCTTGCTTGTGTCTTTTTTTGTTTTGTTTTTTGCCGTTCTACTTCTTGAACGGCGTCAGTCTGCCGATGTTGTGCCAAAAGGTGGAGGTCTTGCGCTTGGGCTCGGCTAGCATGAAGACCTGCTGTTGGGGCAGCGCGCTGGGCAGAGTCGGGTGCTTCTGGCGCAGCAGAAAGTCGTAGTAGGGCCTGGTCACGGCTGAGGACAAAACAGAAGAAAGGCAGAAAGGAATGGATTAAAAATGCATACCAATGCTAATGCTTTAAGCCCCAAGAAAAAGAAAATGAAAAGCGCCGGCTCATGCATTATATAACAAAGTTTCTGCATTATGCATACTTGAGTGGCCAAAGCCCAGGAATGGAAATAGAGGCAGAGAGTGTTCATTTACCATATATAGCATATATATTTTTTAGATATTTTGTTTGGCTTGGCTTGGAAATGGACTGGAAACAGGGAGAGAGAGAGATAGGGAGAGAAATGCAGCATATAGATCGTCGGGAACAGGACTCGAACCCGCAATGCGCTATCAGGCTACATTAGCGACTAAGTGCCCGGACCGCTAGGGCCATCACTATTATATTTGGGGACATACCCAGCATTTGTTTTCCATGGATGAGGGGCTTATAAAAAGACGAAGGCGTTAATGCTTTTGTCAGCCGAAACAATCAGCGAAAGCTCAGGTGCCACCGCATGCTGAACTGTTATTATGACTGAGTGACAAACGTGGACAAAACTCAGACGTCAAGCTCGGTTGCAGCGTATGATTTGATAGAATTCACGGCTGAGGAGATACTGGAGTTTATGTGCATGCAAAGGAACCAAAATACAGAGCAGAAGACAGCTAGCGATCTTTGATTTTTCACAGAATAGCTGCTACAATGAATGGCTGCTGCACAAAGAATAAAGTGCGTCTATCCCTTAGAGAAAAACTAGAGGACGGACTGCCCCACCCCCAGCTATTCATTTCAATGAAAGTTGCTCAGAGGCGCTTGAAGCACCCGGAAGTCTGCCAGAAGAATCCCAAATAAGGAGTTGGCCTCAATATCAAGGCCAACTCTTGGCCAATAGCTAGCGTTTCAGATTATAGAAGCAAGCGCGAGTAGTAGTGTTTTAAATGCGGAAGTGTTGCTATCCCAGATTTGACCACCAGGCTACGGCCAATTCACTGCTCTACCGTGGTTCTTTGGGCTTGGTTAACTCTTCTAGTGCCTATCCCGAACTAGTTAATTTGTCGGCTAGCGACGCAATTTGGAGTGCCGATCCCAAACTAGTTCGGCTCTTTTTGTCGGCAAGCGACGCTGTGCTTTGGTCCTTACCGTGAGCCGATTCTTGAAAACGTAGGTGGTCCCAGTCGTCCTACGTTTACTAACGTTAGTATCGTCATATTCCGCTGATTTATTCAATGTAATCCAATGCAGATGGCCAACTTTGAAGCCCATTTTCTCTGAATCTATGCTTTTCTGGAAGAGGACAGCCTTTATTCATGGCAAAATAGCCGAAAAATGTGCTTAACAATAACATTAGCCTAGAGGCAATTAAAGCCAAGGCCTTCCGGCGCATAGTGAGGACACGCACGAAAGTCATCGCGCACGCCACGGCTGCGCAGGGCTTGCGCAGCTACAGCGTTGGTCAATGGGCCATATCTCTAGCCTGACTGCAAGCGTCAGACTCTATCACACACTTCGTTTTGGGATTGAGCCTGGGGACGGAGATTCTACTTCAGCGGGGGCGGGGTAAAGCCTATTGACGTCACACACACACACACACACACACACACACACACACACACACACACACACATACACACACACAGCCCCGTGTGTCGCCGACGGCGACGTGGCGTGACATTGCAAAAATACGTTATTTCTCATAACATATTATATGACTGCATGTTTACGTTAGTGCAAAATGGTATTAAAACGTAATGAAATGGCACTATTGTATAGTTTATTAAAAGAATTCGAGTCGAGTCTGACTCCGCCATGACAGTTTTCACGGACCAATCAGAGTCCACTAGCGGCTCACGTGGGCAGAAGAGCACCAATCAGAGTCCACTACGGACTCTCACGTGGGCAGAACAGCTCCGAAGGGAGGGGGCTGGGACCGGACCAGCCTACCACGTGCCTCAAGTCTACAGCCCTGATTGGCCCATTCAATGCGCCCCTCTTTAGGCGAGCTTGAAATAAAATAAAATATCTCCGGGTTCAGTCCACACTACACACCACCCACCAACAGGGGGTGGTGATGTGCGGACTGATTTATCAGGCTACCATATCTCGGCCATTGAGCAGGAGTTGGGCTCCATCTAGTGGTGGCACTGGACGAGTTAACAGCTAGAACACTGTTTCCCAAACGGTGGGACAGGACCTATTTTTGGGTCATGGACCCATTTATATGGGTCGTGAGTAAATATCCCTTTATTTTGTGTTTCCAATGTTTTGTTTTAATTATTATTATTTTAAAATGAATTAATTTTTCAAAATAAGATTAAAATGTATGGTGAAATTATCCTCCGTCATGCACTGGGATCAATTCACCTTTTATTTGCCAAGCTGCATATGTCACGGAGGTGATCCGGACCTCCCCACCCGGTTTCGAACCCGGGTCTCCCGCGTGAAAGTCCAATATCTTAACCATTACTCCAAAGGGATATCCCTATGGAACGAGAGCAGATACTAGACTTTTGAGGCTTCAGGCTGGGGCTGCGACTCTCTCCGCCACACTCACCCCCCTTTGACCTCCTCCTACGGGGAAGCCCGAATCCGGGTCACGGCACCAATGTAACGGAGGTGATCCGAACCTCCCCACCCTGCTTCGAACCCGGGTCTCCCGCGTGAAAGTCCAATATCTTAACCATTACTCCAAAGGGAGATCCCTATGGAACGAGAGCAGATACTAGAATTTTGAGGCTTCAGGCTGGGGCTGCGACTCTCTCCGCCACACATATCCGGTAACATTTAAACCCTCTTAATTGGTAAAACGGACCTGGAAATAACATACTTGATGTAAGCCATTTACCATGAGAGGGAGTGGGTTGTTGGCTGATTTACCACTGTTTCAAACAACCCACGACCCTCGAATGGTAAATTGCTTTTCTAACACTTCTACCATATAAATGAAAGAAAACACAGTTGTAACTTGCAAGGTTATTTAGTTATACAACTGCAACACAACAGTGGGCGGGGTCCATGAGCCAACTCAAGGTTGTTGACTGATTTACCACTGTTTTAAGCCAATCAGAATCCAGTATCTAACCCATGTGACCACAAAAAGTGGTTGGTAGAAATAGTCTTTTTTCACTCTCTATCAAATCTCTTTGCCAAAGAATAGCCGATCTACAAGTTCACAAGGTGTCGCAGCGTGATGCGCTGTGAGCTTGTAGATCTGCTGGCAAACGTTCCGCGCCAGGATAATGGATGTTGTGGATATTTTGATTATCGCAATATCGTAAATCGCAATATCTTTGGTCACAATAATCGTGACATGACATTTTCATATCATCCGATCCCTACTACTCATGCCCCAGGATAGAACCCAGAAACATGCGAGGCGAGCGAGTAGCTACTAAATGATCATTGTCAGTGCAATCCCGTTATGTCAGTGTTTCTCAACCACTGTGCCTGGGGACCTTTGGTGTGCCCCTGAGAAGGGTCCCTGAAAACAGCCGACAATGCCTCGCGGCGCGAGGCGTTGTGTGCTTGTAGATCTGCTGTTTTCACTACTGTTGTGCGACAGCCTTGTCTGATGAAGCAGAGCTTTACTTTGCGAAGAAACATACAAATTTGAAACTTGGAAATACAAGGTTTCTTCCAGACAGTGACGATATTTACACCCCCCGTATTATGTTGGTGTGCCCATGGATTCTTGGGACATGAAAAGTGTGCCCATGCAGAAAAAAGGTTGAGAAACACTGCGTTATGTCACTCTCCAGGGCACTTGTGTGTAAACTTGTGCATACCTTTGGGTTTCCCAGCATGGTGGTGTCTTTTGCATGCGTTCAGCATGGCCTGTTTCTTTTGGACTTCAGTGAGAGAAAATCCTGAAATGACAAGAAGAAATGGATCAGCGTGCAGCAAACTGAAAACGTGTTATTTCTAGTTGTTCTGCCTATTCACCATATTCCTGGCCCTCTCTACGGAGGCTGCCATTTTCTTTTATAGAGGGCGCTAGAGAGTTTTTCTCTATGTGCTGCTTCAAAAAACATCTTTTCACTTCCTCCCAAGTAAGGAAGTGACACGGAATTGTCTGTTGCCAGATTTTGCCAAAGAAATAAGCCCAACAGAAGCAACTAGGCTATACTACTTTACATTTACAATTGAAAATAGCAGATCAGCAAGCTCACAATGTGTCACATTGCGACACATTGTGAGCTTGTATATTTGCTATTAACTCTCCTACTGCCAGATTATTTATTTATTTATTGGGTCTGGCGCCATCAAAAAGCGGCTTACCTTTGCGACGTTATAGTAGATAGACAGACAGACAGACATTTATTTATTTATTTTTATTTTTTTTGGTTGTGCAATAGTGCACTTTGGTCTGCCAGGCAGCAGAGGGCGGCGTCATGCGAGAATGAATGTGAATTGTCCTGCTATGTGTTGCCGTACATTCAGAGCAGTCACTGGCTACAGAGCCTCCGGGCCAGAGGAAATCAACAAGGAAGTGAATTGTTCTCCGTTGATCTAACGCATAATGGATTTTTTACACCATCACAGCGGAAAATGTGTTTACAGTAAACGGCCGCGCGACGCCTCATCAGCTTACAGTCATCAGACGAACGAACCGAACGAGCGCCGTATTGGCATCGAGTTTCTGTAAAAAATGGGGCGAGCGTTATCGTTCAAAGCGTGGGGAGAGTTAAAAGAATATTGAGGGGGGAAAAAATAAATTTTAATATTTTTGAAACATTTTAACAACATAAATCTGTGTGGAGTTCCCTGGCACCACATATTTTCAGATGGAGGTCTGCGACTGTGGACAAATATGTTAATCTGGGGTCCTTGATATGAAAAGATTTGGGAACCACTGGTTTAAAAAATATTAGAAAATAAGCCCAATAAGCAACTATACTATTTTTTAGAGACACAAATTGCTTATTATAAGTTGGCATGGCAACCCAGGTACATTCAGAGCCCAGAGCCTAGAACGCCAACTACTGACACTTTAATGCAAGGACAACAGGAAACCAAATGATGTTTTTCAGGCCAGCTTTTTCAGCCTCCGCCTATTTCAGGATATGAACAGGAAGCCGGGGGCGGGGCCAGGAATAACGTGAATAGAGCATCGCAGTGGGCGTGGTTTACTGTACTGGTCCCTCAAAGAAATCTCACTTTCATTTTCCTCACAGACTTTCACGAAAATATTTATAACAATTATTTTAAGCCTAGAACCAAGCCATCCAGGATTGCAGTGAATCATGGCCATACAACCTTTGTTGTATGGTCATGGACATTTTGAAAATCGCTAAACAAAGTGTATTTATTAAATGTAGTATATCAAATAATTTAATATTAAAATATGTTTTCACATAGGATCAAAGGTTTTATCGTCATGATTCACTGCAATCCTGGATGGCTTGGTTCTAGGCTTAACACAATTGTTATAAATATTTTTGTAAAAGTCTATGGTGAAAATGAATGGGAGATTTTTTAGTGGGACCAGTAAACCACTTCCGCTGCGATGCTCTATAAGCACATGAACCTTTCATTCTGTGGAAACAGCAGATCTACAAGCTCACAATGAGTCACAACGGTTATTTTCAGTGAAGAGGGGAGGGGGCCAGATGCGGACCCCTGGGGTACCCTGTTAAACAAAGTATACAGCAGGGTTCAAGATCCCAATCTTGTACCCTTCATTGGTGCTGTTATACTATAATCCAACAAAGCGTCACCAATATATTTTAAATGTGACTTTCACGCTATTTATTTTTGCATATACTGTAGTTGTGGCTTGGAGCTTGGAGCTAGGAACAGGAGGTGGGCTTTAAGTATGGGTATTGTAATCAGGGTCAAGGATCATATCTGCCGGGGGCGTTCATCCACACAAACCATAAATTCTATGCCACGGGTCTTCCAACAGGGGGTACGGGACCCCTAGGGGGTAATCAGAGTTACTACAGGGGGTCTTCCAAATCTTTTTTTCTCCTTTTTCATATTAACCACTTGAACCCTAGGGTCCATATTCTGAGTACTTTAGCCGAAAATAGCAGATCTACAAGCTCACAACGCCTCGCAGTGTGAAAAGGTTGTGGGGGTCCCTGCTTCATCTCTCTCTCTCAAATAAGGGGTCCTTGGCCTGAAAACGTTGAAGACCCCTGTTCTATGCAAAGATAAAGCATAAGTCTTTATCCAGAACAAGGTCAATGTTCCACTGGCACTGCGTGTATACGCATCAACCTGCATGAATGAGGCGTTAGCAATGTGAATAGAAATACTGTTTATTCATAACGCTCCCTGGTGTGTTGTAAGACCTTCACACAGATCCATTTAACTGCAGCCAAGTCCACATTCACTGACCCTTTGGCAGCTCAGAGTATTTAAAGGACAACTTTAGTTTTTTGGAGCGGTGAAAGCGCTCCCAATAGACAGGTATGTCTGTGGCTGGCTGGCTATGTGGCTGGCTGGCTGGCTGGCTGGGTATGTCTGTAGCCTGGCAATACCTTGAGTGGCCACACAAGTTAAAGGAGGGGCGCTGTTGTGCAGGCACAAACACACACACACACACACACACACACACACACACACACACACACACACACACACACACACACACACACACAGATTCACCGCTCCACTTCGAACCAAGGTTTGATTTTTACAACAAGGGTTCATATTTTAGATTGTAATTAAAGAATATAAACAGGGGCGCCACAAGCCCTTGTGGTGCCTGACTTGCGGGGTTAACTGCTCGGCCAAGTTGATATTCCATAGTTGTTGAGCTGGGCAGGGATAAGTTAATTCACATGAGGTGGAAAAATGTTTGATTCTTACTTGCAATGTATCAGCTCAGATCAGACTATGACCATTGGATCTCCACTGGGTGAGTGTCTGTCTGTCTGTGAGTGAGTGCAGACTCAGAGTGCGTTGCCGTTGTGGACTGCGCTGCGGCCCCGCCCCCAGATCAAATGGATCGGCTTGGCTCTTTTTTCTTTTCTCTCTCATTTTTTGGTGCCTTTTGGCAACGTGATGCCTGACTCACAGCGCGTCATAGTAGCGGCGGCGCTGAATATAAAAGATGAGTGTTAAAATTATTTCATTTACTTCTTTCTATTGTTTTAGAGATTCTTATTTCAGTGGTTTGGGGCATGCGTACAAGTGGCTAAATATGTCATTTTACACAGAATAATCCCATTCCCAAGATACAACGCAACCTTTCATGGTTGGATGTGACTTATGGGGTCTAGAAGTGTTACTGTAAATAGCAATAAAGAAACTGCTGGCTTATTGTGTCTAAAAAGACATATTTAGCCACTTGTACGCATGCCCCCATGCGTACGCATGCCCCACATTTTAGCACAGTAAACGCAATAAAACAATAGAACGAAGCAAATGAAAACATTTTAACACTCACTTTTTCTTTTCTCTAATTACAATCTAAAATATGAACCCTTGTTGTAAAAAAACAAAGTTGTCCTTTAACTATTCATACAGATTGTCGACAAAAGGACTATCAAGGAGAAAAGGCTCGCATTTGTTTCTCCTCTCATTTCCAACAGCATCCCTGTGGGTTTTGGTAGCAGGTGGTAAACGAGATCGCCCGATAACCGGAAGATCACTGATCCTGTGCTTGCCAATCTGTCCATCAAAGGCCACATGTCCTTGTCTGCATGTCCTTCAGCAAGAAACTGAACGCTGCGCACTAGCAGTGGGCCGTGTAAACTTCAAAGTGTCCTCATGACAGTTAATGGATCGAACGTCGATATTTGAGGCTGCGTGTCTCGTCTTCCTCCGGACTTCCTTTATGACGCAATTCAATAATGTACTTCCATGTTTTATGCAACCTAATTTACTAAGATGACAATTCTGAACACAGGTGTAATAAATTGTATTTCAAAAATCCAAAACGGTTTAAAAAAAAATCTCCTCCACAATCCGTTTTACTCTGACTTAAATGTCAGAAATTTGCCCCGCCCCCACCGGAGGATTTCCCCCCCCCCCCCCCCCCCTCTCAGCCCTAATACTCCTTGGTAAATTCATGTTTAAAAGCTGTACTAGTAACTTTCCTGTTCAATCACGGATTTGAACCCGAGTCTCCAATGCAAGTGCTGAAATTTTAAGCACTAAACTGGTCAAAATACATGTCAATCCAGAAACAGGATGGCATCAAAGGTCATGTACGGTACAACCAAGACACAGGATCTAAATGTCCCAGTAGAAGAACAGGGAGACCAAATACAACCACTCCAAATTGTATGAGTTATATTGTACACAACATACTCTGCCATACAGATAGGGATGGGAGATCAGCGATATTATCGTTCATCGTGATAAAAAAAAACACTCACGATAATCGTATCATGGAGTTTTACCAAAAGTAAACTAATTGTCAGGTAACAGCATCACATATCTAATACAATAAAATAGCTATAATATCAACATAATATCTAACATAAATATCGAATAAATCTAATGTAATACATGTTGTTAATGAAGGGGGAGTGGTTTATGTGTACACGATGCATAGCGAAATACAACTTATTATTCAGTTCAGACCTCACAGATGTGCAACAGACGGTAAAACAAACAAGTTGATTCTTTTTTGTCGAGATAAAATAGCAACATATTTTCCGATATAGTTTTTTTTATGCTACTATATCTGCCGATAATATCGGGAGGCCGATAATATCGAACATCCCTAATAGTGTCAATGTGTCGCATCGAAGATTTTCAGGAATACATTGTTTCAAAAATATTGTTTTCATTAAAAAAAAATGCTAACAAATGTGATATTTCTTTTCCTTCTATTGGGAATAAAGTCCAAACCGTAGACAAAGAAAGATCAAATTGGGGATTAATAAAGTGACGTCAGAGAGAAATGACATTAATTTGGTGTCGGACTCAGGCTTATTATATTGCAAAACCTTATTGTGTTTTAGGAGGACCGGGCTGTAGGCCTGTCAAAATTTGCCAAAAATGGCATTCGAATATTCCCTTTAAAATCCATCGTTGATTCGAATAAATTTGAATAATTTGAATAATTCAAAAAATTCGAAGCATTCGCACTTCGGAGCTTCGGAGCTTTTTTTTTTTTTACACGTTATAATCACACCAATACAGCCATTGTTGCGGTCGCGCCCCCGACGAGCCTATATGCATATCAATAGACCTGTATTAGGCGACGTTCACGACCCCCCTGAAGCTGTTTATTCTAGACAGTCGCTTCTATCTATGGCGTTGGTAAAGGCAAGAGCAGCATCGCATCGTCGATGCGAAGCGTAACAGCAGCTGTGATGGCAGTTGGAACAGCCACGACATGAAACGAGCAATTATAATCACACCAATGGATTATGTTTTGGTTTGAACCAAATTAGGTAGTCTACAAGAGTAGTGTGACGGAGGGAGTTTTACCGTGACCGTGGCTGCGTGCGGGGAGACTCGGTGAGAGAAGAAATCCATGCTTTTTTACATTGTGTTTTCGGTGGAGAAGTCTCGTTGTAAACAGTCTGCCTTCCCGTCACTACCAAATGAGTCGCCCGTTTCAGCTTGACTCGTTATCATTCTGAATCAATTAAATTTATATTGTGTGATTAAACGTGAGCAAGTTTAACTCAGAGGCAAAGCACTGTGTCTGCTAGGCGGACGACGGTCAGTGTGAAGAGAAAGTTAAGCAGCTGGAGGTTTATTCTTCGCTGAATGACGGTGTCGCTAAACATGCACCCTTAATCTACAAGCCCACAACGTATTGGATCAGCGACGCATTGTGGACTTGTAGATCAGCCCACTTTTGCAGCGGCGAATGGAGACTTCTGCCTCGCGAGACCAGCCACCTTTTAATGTTACATGCGCCCAGAATCTCGCGAGAAGTACGGCAGATTTTTTTTAATTAATTAATTAACTTTAGAATATTCTTTTATTGTTAACATTCAAAGGAATATTCGTATATCAAATATTCTTTCACAGCTCTAGGCTCTAAAGAGCGAGATCCGTAACCAGATTTTACCCAAATTATGTGAGAATGGATTTGACGATTTTTTTGAAAAGGACCTTTTCTTTGATGATGGCTATAGCCAGATTGCTGACATATAGAAACATAGGTTTTTCAAAAAATCTTAGAAGGATTCAAAAGACACTTATAGAATCGGGTCAAAATTAAAATTTTCCACGATTTTTCAAAAATAGCAGATCTACAAGCTCGCAGCGCGGCACTCGGTGCCGCGCTGTGAGCTTGTATATCTGCTATTTTTCAATAGTTAAAGCATACAATAATGATACACTATAATGTTCTAAATGGGTTAATCCTGACCTGTCTCGCGGTCGTGCTGGACCTGTCTCCTCTCGTCAGAGAAGGCCCTCAGCCAGCGCTGCTTCTGCTCGGGCTTCTTGGCGCACAGCAGGTGCACCTCCTCGCCGGCGGGCGAGCGCAGCTTCAGCTTCAGGGCGTTCTTCACGCTGACGTTGAAGTCTCGCTCCTTGCCGTCCTCCACATCCACCACCTCCATCTGGTCCATGTCCACGCGGCCCTTGTAGTACAGCATGTCCCGCCTCAGAAGGTCCTGCGAGCCGGAATGGGAGACCCATGGTTTAAAAAAAACCTATGTTGCTACGGCATATGTGGTGCTCCAAAATGCACCATTAACCCATTAAGACCTGGAATTATTTTATACTTTAGCTATTTAAAAATAGCAGATCTACAAGCTTGATTTTGGGGTTTGTATTGCAAAGTACAATGTGATTACATCACTTTACAATACAAACCCCAAAATCAATCCTCCAGTTCTAGGCAACACAGAAGGGGGGGAACTTTTTTTTCTATTTCCACACAACTCCTCTAAGGTATATTAATGACATAGTTCAATATTGAAAATGGGGGTGGTCTTCCCCTTTAAGTAAAGAATGTGAGTACTTTTTCTACATCTGCTAATAGGCCTACCTACCGGTACATATTGCACAAGAAGAATGCAGCATCGATATAATATACCGCAATAAATGTGAGCTGTTGTGCTTAGGTTACCAGCTATGGAACATTATCCCTCTTCCATTTCAAAAGGGCCAAGTCATACTGCCTCGGTTATTTAATTTTGTATGGTTTTTTTGAAAGTCACAAACGTAGTGTAATAAGTGCCATAATACACAGAAAGTCAATATTGTAAAGTCTATTACTTTCAAATGTGAAAGTAACTTGGCCAACACTGGCTGCTGAATATGAAGACATTCTGACTCACCTTTTTGCAGTAGACCATCTGATGGTCGAAGAGGAAGAACATTCTCTGCTGACTCTTGCCTTGGGGCTGGGAGAGCTTGGTCAGCTCTCCAGAGAAGATCAGGTCAGAGCTCTTACTGAGCACGTCTTCACCCTGCGCGCACGCACGCACACACACACACACACACACACACACACACGCACGCACGCACGCACGCACACGCACACGCACACACACACAGAAACGGTTGTCTTAACACGATACTATACATAACCTTTACGTTACCGTAGCACAGTGGTTCTCAACCTGGGGGGGGGGTATACATAACTTATATACATAACTTAAACGTTATGTATACACTTAAACATAACGTTTAAGTGTATAGACTAGGGTATCTGCACATTTCTAAAATGACAATGTAAGGACGTTTTAATAGCTCTAAAATGACAAATTAAACCTTGGCCAAACTGACAAATATTAGAGGGAGAAATTGTGAAAATAGACGATCTACATGCTCACAACGCCTTGTGAGGCGTTGTGAGCATGTAGATCTGCTATTTTCACCATAGAACCATGTTATACAAAATGTTATGCCTCAACTCTGAGTGCTCGTCAGTGTGGGGGGGGGGGTCCCCAGTTAAAATAGGATTCTTTTGGGGGTCACAGCCTGAAAAGGTTGAGAACCACCGCCCTAGCAGATACATGGCTGCAGAATCTTCCTGTGTGAGCTGAGGCCACATGTTCCCAACATGAAGCGTGGCTGCTTACCTCCCAGTCCTCGATGGCGCTCTGCCACTGTGCGATCTTGTCGATGTTCTCCAGGCGCCGTTTCCTCTCGTTGATGAGCCTGGCGACGTTCTTCATGGCATTTAGCGCAGCCTCCACGTCCTTGTAATCCCTTAGAGAACACAGAGGAGAGGCGAGGAGAGGTTGGTTCATATAAATTACATTTTAATAGCGTATAAAATAAAATGAAATATCATTACCTTCTGCCACAAATTTTGTGGTTGAAGGTAATGATATTTCATCATGTAACTGCCAATTTTAACAGATGGTATATAGTCATAAAAAATATATTCAGTTGAAAAACCAAAGGACTTCGTGCATACAGTACAGTACGGTAATCCTTTAGTAGGGCTAACATTTTCTTCAGTGACGTCACTGGTATAAAATCTGTGAATGTGTAAACTAAAACTCTTACTTCTTGTTTGCTTTACAAATAGAAACAGTGGCGACTACATGAAACGTATCATGGGAATTGTATAGGAATACAGAGAACAGCCAACCATTACCGCGGGAAGTAGGGATGCTGGGTGCAAAAAAAATAATAATATATATTATATTATGTATTTTCGGATTATATATATAACCCGATAATAAGACGAACAAAACCCAATAAAACCCGATTTCTTTTCGGCGCACGCGAATCGCGGCCACATGTGCATGAGCCCCCCCCCCCCCCCCCCCCCCCTGCTGTAAATGACTTCCCATGGGCCTGCAGCCAACACAGATATGGGTTGCATCGTGAATAGTGCTGTGACCTTTGGCTCGTAGAGTTTAGTTCTATATAGTTCGACCATATATATAAAAAAGGCAAAGCAGCAGTCTTTTCTTTTCTCTTTTCTTTTGTGTTCTCTTTTCTTTTGTGCGTAGATGGCAGACTTCATGGATGAAAGCAAAATACAACCTCAGCACAAGTCCTAATATGTGATTTGCGAAACACTGTGAAAGGAGCCCTCCCCAGCGCTGTTTCTTAACAGAATAATTATGTAAAATGCTGATGTTTTAGTAATATTACTCTTCTACATACTGCCAACCAGGTGAAGAAATAAGATCGAGGCTTTAACCTTTTTCTTTGTGAAATATAAATAAAATCACACTTGTGTGAACTGAGCGGTGGTGTGTGTGTGTGTGTGTGTGTGTGTGTGTGTGTGTGTGTGTGTGTGTGTGTGTGTGTGTGTGTGTGTGTGTGTGTGTGTGTGTGTGTGTGTGCAACAGCGCCCCTCCCTTAACATGTGTGGTCAGAAAAGGTTACTGCAGGCTACAGACCCGGAGACAGACAGACAGACAGACAGACAGACAGACAGACAGACAGACAGGAGCACGTTGTGACCACCGCTCAAAAATAAAAATACCTAAAGACCATTAGGGTTTTATAGAAGATGCTTCTGAGCATAATTTGCTGGTTTGACCTAAAATAATCCACGTAAGTAGTGTACAAGCATTTAGAGCTTGTAGATAGGCTACTTTCGCTGCGGCTGCGCAACATGCTTCCACAAAAGACATGCTGACTTCTACGGAATCCAAATGACTCACATCAGTCGTGGGCTCTGTATACAATATTACGAATCTGCTTTAAAACAAATCACACGCAAATGGTTGGATGCAAAGCCACCATCTAGTAACAATTGGAAAATAACAGTTGAAGAGATTAATGAGATGGAAAGAATTACTTACAAAATGAGAAACCGTGAAGATGAGTTTCAAAGAAACTGGAGTAAATGGGTCTCAGAAATGGTACATGAAGGGTTAAAGTATTTTTAGGGGCATACATAAAAGCTATCCACCCCCTTTTATTATTTTTTCTCTCTCTTAAAGCAGAAATAAGCAGTTTTCTGCTGACATAAGCAGGAATCATGCAATTGCTTATTTAAAAAAAATGTTTTTAATTTTATTGTATTCAGGCGGCTAACAATGCTTCCTAAAGAAATGTTGTGTGTGTGACACTTCCTGGGGCTACAATCTGCCTCTAAAACTATTATTTTTATCTATGAGAAGTTCTGTCATTGGTCGATTAAACTGGGTGCCCATCCAAAATAACAGATCAATCAGGACCGCCTCTTGTTCTTGTTCAGATTGGTTGACCTGTCTGTCAATCCGTTTAGCCCCGGTCGGCTGGTTCATGCACCAATGAGCTGCTAATGACAGAGCTTCTTACAGATGAAATAATAGTTTTGGAGGTAGACTGCGGCTCCTAGAGGCACCATAGAGACCTTTTTTATGGAGCATTGTTAGCCGCCTGAATATAATAAAATACAAATAAAAAATAAAAATAAGCAATTGCATGATTCCTGTCAGCAGAAAACTGCTTATTTCTGCTTTAATTCTACTCTACCTCCCCTTTTCCTTTTTCTTTTTGTATTAATTTCTGTTTGTACATTAAAAAAATAAAGAAATGCAGGATGTATTAAATAAGTGAAGAAAAATTGTGAGCTACTATGGATGAAATGAATAACAGGTATTGTATAAACCCGCAAATAAAGTATTAAAAAATAAAATAAAAACTGTTGCGGGCGACTGAGAACGCAAAACCACGAGACTCACCTGTGCTGCGGGTTGGTGTATTTGAGCAGCTCGGCGAGCTGCAGCGGGTACTTGCAGATCTTTTGGACAGGGGTGAGCAGGAAGCCGTCTAGCGAGATGTCGATCATCTTCTGGAGCAGCCGGCAGGCCTCGAAGAAGAACACGTACTTGTTGACCTTCATGAGCTTGGAGAGCTGGATGCAGGCGTTGGGGTGGTTGTTGCAGTACTCCGAGTAGATCTGGAAATCTGTTTGCTGGATCATGGAGGCGGGGGGACAGGCAGTCGGTGACAAAGGGTTTTTAACCACATGGCCATATAAAGGGGTGGTGTGGGATTTTTATCACTTTGTTTTCCATTCATTTCAGTACAGTGTTGAAAATTAGCTTGCAGCTTGCAAGCTATGTTATCACTTGTGTGGATTGATTTGAAAAGTCACCGAAAACAGTCCCGGAAAATAAATATACTGTATATAAAAATCTAAATAAATCAACTATAGGTCTACGTGACTGATTAGCCAGCGGTGTTGTTAAGCAAACATTGACTCAATAATTCAAGTAAGTTCTGTATTATTTTAATGATGTTGGACATGATGAACTTCATTAAAATAGAACAACAGGATTTATACAATATGGAATGATTCCAAAACAAGAATCAGCTAAACTCCTTATTTAATTATTTTATGCTTAAAGTATTGAAAAATAGCAGATACAAGCTCACAGCGCCGCGCTGCTAGCTTGTAGATCTGCTATGTTTGAAAAGCCTTGAAAATGTGTGCACATTTTTGAATATATGTATTTTTAAAGCGAACATCTGTAACTAAAATATTTATTCTGGGGGTCCCTGGAACTAAATATTTTGTTTTGGGTGTCTTTGACATGAAAAGGTTTGAGCACCACTGACATAGAAACATAGCTTTTTTTTTAAAACATTAGAAGGATTTAGAAGACACTTATAGAATCGGGTGAAAATATTCAAAGACTTGCACAAATGTTCACGATTTTCCAAAAATAACAGATCTACAAGCTCGCTGTGAGCTTGCATATCTGCTATTCTTTTAATAGTTAAAGCATAAAATATTGCGTGATAATGCGTTCCCGGTCTAGATGGGTTGAGAAAATGTCCAAGTATGCTCACATGTTCCAGGAAGCAGCAGCCGATCTCACTGAGGTGCGGCTGCTCCTTGTTGAACCTCTTCTCCAGACCTTTGAGGAACTTCCTCTGGAAGCGGTAGATGTCCTCGATGTTGCCGAAGATCGTGCGCAGCTGCTCCTCGTTGAACATGTCCGTCCTCTTGCGACACTGCTTGATGTAACCCTGCGTCGCGGTATGACCAAACCAACACGCCTCGTTAGGATCTGCCATTTTCAAAGCATTTTTATACATTTGGGAAACTTGTGAAATGGGACATTCTGCAAAATGAGTACTTTTACTTTCAGTAATGGAGTAGTATATTTGGATGTGAATACTTCTGTACTTTTACTCGAGTCAATTTTGAGTACCGGATTTCTACATGGTGGTATTGGTACTTTCACTTACGTAAGTACAACATGTGAGTACGTCTTCTATCACTGCCAAAGGGTGAGTCAGAATATCAAGGCCCACTGTATACAGTATGTATTACAGTATTCATATCCATGCAGAATAGCCTCAATAGCACGTGTTGTCACATTGCCAAATTAAAACGTTTAACCGCTTATGCCCTACTTCTTTCACTAATTAGAAAAAAGGAAAGAAAGAAAGATCTATAAGCTCACAATGTGTAGTGAAATTTGTTGTGCTTTTTCTGAGCTTTTGATGGGTATACAATATTAGGGAGAAGGAATGCCTGTCATTAGGAAATGGTTCAGCCGGCCCGGGAATCAAACAAGGGACTTCACTAGAGCCTGACTGTGTGGGAAAACACTGCAGTACAGTAGACTCTCCATATATCTTCACTATACCTCTGGTGATTTCCTTTTTTGTGCTTGCAGAAACTAAATACACTCACTTCACTTGCAACATTCTCCTTTCTCAAATGGACTCTCTAAAAAAAATTAAATTAAAATCTCTAAAATCTTTATCCCACAATTCTGTAACCCATGTTTAACCAAGTGCCTAAGCTGTAATCCTGTAGCCTGATTTCAGACTCAGCTGAAGCTTGAGTCTGACATTGTGCCCTGTTTGAGCGATTTCTGGAGGGGAGGGACTTTGACGGCACGGATTGGTTATTTGTTAAACCCACCCCCACCCCCTGCGCTAATTGGAGGAGCCGTCATTTCGGCTCCAGAAATCACTTATTATGAACACAATTCCAGACCAGAGAAACAGTCCACTCTGAGAGTGGGCGGGTCTATGGACTGGAACCAGGCTAGTAATCCTGGGCTCTGCTCTCCCTCTGCCAACCTGGGAAGGGCCCTGAACTGAGCTCAAGCTTCCTTCAGTGCATGAGGAGTGAACAGGCCGCTTCCCCGGTTGAACATAGCGCATGGAAGGAACATGTTATTCCAACTAGTTCCTTTGCCCTCCATCAGGCGCCCCGGTGGAGGCATTATAGAGACCAGGATTACTGCATGTTTTTAGTGAGGGTACGAGGTACCTTCCCTAGGGTTTAGGGGAGAACATGCAAACTCCACACAGAAAGGCCCTTTCGCCAACCCCACCTAGGGTGTGGGCGCTGATGACGTGGAGGAGGGAACACGCCCCCAGCGTCCCCCGGCGGGAATCAAACCCAGGACCTTCTAGCCGTGAGGCGACAGCGCTACCGACTGCAGCCACCCTCTCTCAAATGGACTCTTAAATGGACTGCTTGTATTCCTGATGTACACTTAGTGAAACCAACAGACAACTGACCTCACAGATGTCTTTGAGGTGCTTGATGTAATCGCGCTCGGTGCTCATGATCTCGTTGATGACGTTGGTCCTCATCTGCTCCTTGCAGGGCAGGCCGGGCCCCAGGAGCAGCTCCTCCGCCCCGGCCTGCGTCTCCTCCAGCTGGGCCAGGTACTCCTCCATGGGCTCGTCCTGGTTGACGCGGAGCTGGGGGCGGCGGGCAGAGAGGCCACTGTTAGCGCACTGTTATCACGCGGCTCGGTTTGAACGCTTGATTCTGATTGGTCGATCGCTGAAATCAGCGGTGTGTTATTTCTTGATAACAGATCGCTCCGCCTCCCTAACAGACCGATGCCTAATCCAGGGGTTCCCAAACCTTTTTGTCTCAGGGCACCCCGTGAATATGTTTTTAATCCGAGGCACCCCTACATTACAATTTTCACTCCCAGCACCTTATATTTATAGCATATCGTCGTTGACGGGTGGAAAACTTGTATGTCCAAAACCGTTCGTTTTGTATTTGTCATCTATAAAATGTACTAAACTAGTGAAAACAGCAGATCTACAAGCACACAACGTGCTTGTAGATCTGCTGTATTATATTATTCGTAAATTTGACCAATGCTTGACCAGTTTTTATAATATAGTTTGTTGATTACTTTTGATGCAGTATGGAATTATTCATATCACTTCTTCTCCCTATATGAAATAAATAAAACCATGTGGGGACCCCCCTGGGGATCCCGACCAAATAGGTTGAGAACCACTGCTCTAAAAGTCTAGAGCTGGCTTCCTACAGCATTAAGAGCCCCTGTACAGAAGCTCTGATGTGATGATGAAACATTTCAGCTTTCCCATAATATTTATCAGAAAAAAGCCTTTGCTTTGTACTGTACAAGCCTTTGTCATGCATTAATGGACTTGGAAACCAAACCCTGACAAATAAAGGAACTAGTACAACAGAGCAGACCAATGACGACAGACCAATTGAAGACACCTAGATATCAGAGCCCTAATTTTGCAGGTGATGGGAAACAGCTCTTTGGCACGGGCAATCACACTCTCTGCCAGTAGTACAGCAGCTGCTGTCATTAATCACCACGGGCAATTAAAAGTGCAAGGTGGCAAAGAATTTCTGTCTATCTCAGCTCTCCAAAGAGGGAGGGAGGGAGGGGCGGAGAGAGAGAGAGAGAGAGAGAGAGAGAGCGAGAGAGAGAGAGAGAGAGCGAGAGAGAGAGGTAGAGAAGTGGTACCAGTGGTGTAAAGAGCTTGTACTGTAGATCTGCTATTCTCAAAAGATTTTTAGACATTTTAGACATATGATAACTTGTGAAAAAGGACATTCTGCACAATGAGTACTTTGACTATTGGTACTTTATGTACATTTTGATGCTTGCATTGGATTCAGAATCATTAAAAACCCCTAGTTTGACCCGTCACATGCTACTTAAAGCAGATTTTTGGGGGTATTTCTTTCCCCTTTATAGTATAGTGTATATAGTAATGCTACTTAAAGCAGATTTTTGGGGGTATTTCTTTCCCCTTTATAGTATAGTGTATATAGTAAATGAATGAGACAAACTTTCAGCAGCTGTCAAAATGTCCCTACGGATTTTGCAAATGGAATCATGGATTTTCTGATTTGTTATACTCTGAAGTTTCCAAAAAAATATATATTTTTAATAATCCCCCGAAAATAAAAACCAAATTACACAAGCGACTTGACTATAAGCAAAACATGTGAGTATACTTCTTCCGTCGCTGGAGAAGTGTTTTCTACCACTCACTCACCCGCACGAAGCTGGCTGGGAACCAGCCCTCGCTGTCCAGGATGCGGCCCCACCACCACTCCTTGTTGCTGGCGTCCACTACTTCGATGACGTCGCCGGCCTTGAAGCCCAGCTCCTGGTCGTCCATGGTGACGTGGTCCCACAGGGCCTCGGCGTACACCACACTGCCATCGCTGATCAGCTGGAAGGGAGGGAGAGGACGCGTAAACACCCCGGAATTATTTTATACTTTAGCTATTGAAAAACAGCAGATATACAAGCTCACAGCGTGGCACCGAGTGCCGCGTTGTGAGCTTGTAGATCTGCTGTTTTTGAACAGTCAGGAAAATGAGTGCAAATCTTTGAATATACCGTATGTATTTTTTTAAGCGAACATTTGTAACAAAAATGTTGCTTCTGGGGGGGTCCCTGGAACAACGAGCGGGACTTGACAAAGGGTGAATTTGTCAGCTGACTGCATGACATATGGGTATTGCGTAGTACCGTTGTAATACGCAACCATATGCACCCACAAACCTCTCGAGTATACTGTATTCTGCCTGAACTAAACTTGCATGCAGGCTACATATCATTTAATCGCATGATTAAATGCTACTAAGTCATCCGTTTTTATCTGTTCACAATATACCTTAAAGGGATATCTTTCAAGTCTTGCATACTCTTACAGTATCAACATGGGAGTGCTAAAAATATGCGTGCTTTATGCAAATGTATGCGTATTTGGTATTGGAATTCAATTAACAACCCAGGACAATGACAAATATTATACAGAACCCCTCAAATGACACTGCATTAGCATAAGAACAGGCTGCAGCAGATGGGTGTGATGATCTGTTAAATTTATTTAGGAATAGGAATATTGTGTGTCCACCGTTATGCTTATGAAATATTGTTTGTGACTTGTGAGCTTGTAAATCAGTCCACAACCGGAGGCTGCGGATGTTGGCATGTAAAGCATGGGTCTTCAACAGGGGGTCCGGGACTCCTAGGGGGTCCTCAGAGTTACAACAGGGGGTCCTCCAAATCTTTGAGTGATAGAAAGTTTTTTTTCTCCTTTTTTATATTAACCACTTGAACCCTAACCTGACTGCGCCAGATAGTTGCAGCAGTGCGTAACGCTCTGCCTTACATCTGGGACCTCTCGGGCAGACTCGATGTAAGGGGCGGGCCATTTTTTGAAATTCTTTAGCAGGCGATTGGATGTGGCCGTCTCTCTATCACAGTCTGGGAGTGCCAACTCCAACCACTCATATTGGCCTGTCTGCATCCACGTGGTCTGCAATCAGACTCTATTGGCTCAGAGCCGCTCAGAGCCCGCCCATAGCTGCCGCTGATTGGTCCGGCCCGGGGCTTTACGAGCGTTATCAACTCCCACCGAGAGATCTCAGATGGTAAAGTAGGGCGGTAGCCTACGCACTACTGCCACCATCTGACGCAAGTCAGGTTACTTGAACCCATATTCTGAGAACTTTAGCCAAAAATGTTTAGCAAAGAGCTTTGCTGTAGAGGGTAAAAAGAGCAGATTTAAGTACAGAGTGAAGGGTCAAGTTTTATAAGTATTGACCGTTCAAGTGGTTAAATATCTGAAAACACAAATCTATGAAGAGGTTGTGGGGGTCCCTGCTTCATCTCTCTCTCAACTAAGGGGTCATTGGCCTGAAAACGTTGAAGACGCCTGATGTAAAGGTTTGGGAAGCCCTGGTCTAGTGGTTTTGTTGGCTCTTTGCAACGGCAGCACTTTGGGGAATTTGGTATTTGGTAAAGAATAAAACTATGAGAGTACTACAGCACATCACACTGTTTAGAAGATGCAGGGTATACAGTGGGTATGCAGGGTGTGAGAGATGACATTGAATAGGAGAATGAAGCTAATTCATCTCAAAATGACATTTACAGTACCATGGCGTTGAACAGGGCAAGGTTATTATAGCCTTGAATTTTGCATTTGGACCCCAAAATTATTTTTTATTCACAGTTAACCACTTTTTACGTGGCATCAAAATCTGTAACCATTTTTGACAACAGTGCTTGGTTTAGTGGTTAAAACGGGCACAGCTGCAACATTTTTCATAGATTCCAAATCCATCCACCCAAAACACAGTAAAATACAGTTTTAGTTAGCTATCGTTTATTTGTAACGCCTCGTTTTATTTTTATTTCCATATCAAGTTTTTGTTATTTTGTATGGTTTTAGTTAACCCATTAGAAAAAAAGAAGATATACAAGCTCACAGCGCGCCACCGAGTGCTGCGCTGCGGGCTTGTAGATCTGCTATTTTTGAAAAATCTTGAACATTATTTTGTGCAAGTCTTTTAAAAAAAAAGTTTCAATAGCTAAAGTATAAAATAATTCCAGGTCTTAACTCACTCAATGCCAATGACGTCTCATGACTGCTTTTTTCAATGGGCCCTGTGTGCCAATGACGTCTTTAGATCAAAGGCTATAATATTTAATTATTATTATTATTATTATTATTTTTTTTTTTTTAAGATGTCAAAATGACCTGAGATCAGAGAGATGCTTTTCTCTGTTTGTGTGTTGGCTCCCTCGTTTAGCTGATTGAGAAAATGTGTGTTCATTCTAGTGGATGGACACTTTTTTTGATTCAAACAGCTCTATCTCTGGAACCATTTGTCTGATTGACAAATTTTTTGCCACTGAATCACAACAACTGTGTCTGTTTCTGTGGGGAAAAAAATTATAAAAAAAAAAAAAAACATTTTTTTCATTGCACAGTAAAGAAAAACATACAAAATCATGGCACATCTACCTTGGAGCCATTTTGGGCATTGGCATTGAGTGTTACTTAATGGGTTAATGTAACTATTAACAGTAACTAACCCCAAGCTCACATCCCGGGTCGTATCATCCGGAGGGTACTACCAAGTCATGCCCTGAAGATCCTCAAGTCAACACACCAAATGCCTTGATAGGAGCGTTCTCCACTCTGCTACAGTACTACAACATGGAAACAGCCTTCCCCCTGTCTCCACTCTGCTACAGTACTACAACATGGAAACAGCCTTCCCCCTGCGGTTGTTGGAGACATTACATCGAGAAGTATTCATGCCTTTAAGAAGAGGCTGAACAAAACACCTCCTCCATATGTGAGTGTAATCCCATGGATCATCCAACATTCAGTTTATATGAGTAGCTGCAGATCAGTGATAGGTTCTTTGAATGTTATTCATAAAGCCTGTATCTGCTCAAACGTAATGAAAAAGAAAATCACACCCAGTGTGAAGTGACCGGTGCTATTAGTGAGTTAATTTCATTGAGCGTCCCACAAATGTGGCTATATGGTGACCCTTTCCTCAGGACAAACAAGGAGCGGTTGGCTCCTTGCAGGAGCACCGCTAAAAAAGGACCAAAACAGCAACAACCTTGGAATAACCTTGGAACAAGGTGCAGGGGCGTCACAAGAGGTAGGAAAGTGGGACTGAGTTACCAGGGCCCAAGGTGGAGTAGTAACTTTAGCTATTGAAAAATAGCAGATATACAAGCTCACAGCGCGGCACCGAGTGCCGCACTGCAAGCTTGTAGATCTGCTATTTTTGAAAAGTCGTGAAAATGTGTGCAAATCTTTGAATATGTATTGTTTTAAGTTGACATTTGTAACTCAAATTTTGCTTCCGGGGGGGGTCCCTGGAACTTTTTTGGGGGACTTTTTCATGTGAAGGATCACATGAAAAAGTTTGAGCATCACTGACATGGAAACATGGGTTTCTTGCACACTTTTTCACAATTGTTCAAAAATAGCAGATCTACAAGCTTGCAGCGCGGCACTCAGTGCCGCGCTGTGAGCTTGTATATCTGCTATTTTTCAATAGTTAACATTCATGGGGGGCCCGCAGTGAGTCCTTGTACCCAGAATTTGGTGTGACGCCCCTGACAAGGTGCACTATACACACTCTGTCTTGATGCATGCAACGGGGGTGTAGTCTGTAGCAGCAGATGGACCGAGGAGCCCGTTCCATTTGATACCACAGAGCAAAAATAAGATCATTGAGCCATTACACCGCTAAGCTAATCAAAGCGTCGCCTCTGTGGAAAGGCATCGATCGATTTTCGTCCGGGGCGAGTCTGAGTGCAGCCTGACAGAGATCAATGATGCTGATGCCATGGTGAGGTGAACAAGGCCAGATGGAGGGGGAGAGCCAGGGACATGCTGGGCCCCTGATTCAGCCCGGGAAAAAGAGTTGGAGAGGCCCTCATTGCGCGCTATAGAGAGAGGCCCCGCTTTTCCCAATGGCCAGCACGTCCCTGGGGAGAGCCATGGAAGCAGTGTTGACAGATTTTGCGAGAGTAACAAGCAGCCAGGTCTTTGAAAACAAGCACGAAAGAAATGACTATAGGCCACATGAGCCCCCTTTAAAGTTATATACATTAGCTATTTGAAACTAGAAAGACGCAGTTGGAAATTCCGTCCTCGTCCCTTTTATGCCCATATATGGAGATCCATGATGTCAACAATATTAAGCGCATATCTTGGAATGCCCATATATGGATATACTGTGTCAGCCTCATGTGGTCTATGATGTCAGTCATCTCCATATCTGTGAAAGGTTTATAATAATTCTTAATTAAAGTCAATGGAGAACGTTTATTCACAAATAAAATGATATAAATTAAACTATAAAACATATCTCTTAGCAAATTGCACGGAATCGATTCCCAATGAAGCCAGCCGATTGGTCGTATGGCCCAAGTGCTGTGGGAGGACGAGTAGCACGGCAAAATAACGTTTATCTAGGAAGGGAAAGAAAGGAATAAAGTGGGACAAGAACTATAGTCTGGTTGCCCTGTAGGGGGTTCTTAACTCATTTAGTGCTCCTGAAATTAACGGATTAAAATGTCCAGCGTGCCTCCCGCAGGCTGCATCCACGACCGTTGTCTTATTTTGAAGGCCAGAAGTCCATAGCGTAAACACTTCCGGTTTGACGTCATCACGTCCTTCACCGGAATCGCTCGTCATCAACATACTGTTGAGTAATGGCGGATCGGTGCTTTTCAACATGTGTTATATAAGCGAGAATCTACTGCCATCCTCCCTTTGAAAGTGTTGTTTCGAGATAATGGACATTAAAGATGAGATTCCCCGTCTGCCTCAATGTTATGGGATTACTATTTTGTGCTCGTGGATCCGTGATGATGATGAATCGGCGAGGGCGATCGTGTCAGGACCTTCCGTGCACCAACAGGTAATAGAGTACCGCCGTTACAGTAATAGAGTACTTTTCACGAGTATACTCGGGATCGGCAGCATGTGCTACTCGAGTATTTTTCACGAGTATTCTCGGGATCGGCGCTAATTGAGTTAACATGTTTGAGAATCACTGGTAAAAACAACATATACTGTAGGAAGCAAGCCCCAAAAAAACGCAACCCGCAACTACCAATATTTACAAGCGACTTCACACTAAACCAAGCCCAAAGTTGCTTATAATAAGCGGACGTGGCAACGCTGGATGGAAGGCATCTAGGGACGCGAGAGGAACAGCCAGTATGAGAGAGCAAAGGAGGAAGACTAGGGAAATATTGAGCACTTCGCCCATTGTCAACCATGCCTTCATATGTGACCGAACACAGCTGAGGGCTAGTCATTGACATTTTTTTCATTTTCATTTTTTCATTTCATTTGAAAGCTGGGAATCATAGCTACAAAATGATATATTGGTTGTGAAGATTGACCCAACAGTTTTGTAGATATAGCTTATAGAGTTATGCCATGCAGAAATACTAGATCTGAGAAATTCAGCCTTTTAGATAAAATGTAACCTGCAAAATGTGAGGTTTCTCTTCACATTAATTAAAAAAAAGTCTTAGTTACAGTGAGTTAAGCTCTGGCGTTTAAGTGAAATGTAGTCTGATATTTATGAAATGCTTTTGTGGCTTTATCACATTTCTAGGGACCCCTAGCCTGGGTGGTAACAGAGGCCCTAGCCTGGGTGGTAACAGATAGCCTGGCGGGGCCAGACGTCATCTGCGTTCACTCACTCATTCCTTCCACAGTATAACGTCTAGACTTCCGAGGATTGGCAGCGAGTATACTGATTATTCTCTGATCGGGGCCAATCAGTGACTGCTTCCGCACAACAAACGTAGTCTTTCCTGACAACGAGTGAAAAGTTTTTCCTGATTGGTCCATGTGTAGACGGTGACGTAGATGCATGCTGCAGCATTTTCAAAACAACAATGGCTGCCCTCGCGATGCAACAAGTGTAACAGTTAACGCTCTAACAATAAAACAAGCAATAAGTGCAGTTATTTCAGAGTTGGAATCAATTACAACTAGAAGCAGTGCTCTTCCGAGCACAGGTCTCCACCAGGTCAGGCATGTAATGTGTTTTACATAAGTCGGCCTCCTGATGGCGCTATAAAAGGCTGATGTAAAAAATGCAGGGAAAAGGTTTTACCTTGGCCTCTAAGGAGTGAGCATACAAAGTTTGACACTAATCGGTGGAGTTATAGGTGAAAACATGAATCGGCCTGTTATAGCGCCACCATGAGGCTGATTTGATTTTTCTTAAGTGGCATTTATTCCTCTGCCTATTGGGAATGTGCATGCACAATTTCACCAAAATCGCACACTGCGTTCAGGATTTCAGGCATTTTATTCAAAACTGACCAATCCTGCAAACTTTGAAAGCCAGTTTTAGCCAATCAGGATGGAATATGGAAAATCTGTCACATCCATGTCGATCACATGACTGTAGAGATACTGTCTACTGATTTACGTGATTTTTGGACAAAATCTGTAGGAGTACTGGCAAAAGTTAATTTTGCAAAAGTCGGCCTCCTGGTGGCGCTAGAACAGGCCCATGTGAAATATTTGGGGCAGAGGTTCTGAATTGGTGTCGAGGGAGTGTGTGTGCACAGTTTGGCAGCGACCGGGCCAACGGCGCCGGAGGACGCACGGACGCACGCACGCACGCACGGACGGACGGACGGACGGAGGGGAAAACATACTCTCCCTCAGCCTTCGGCTGGTGGAGACAACAATTAAAAAGTAACACGGGGGATGCGCTAGCGGAGTTCATCGGCCGAAAAAACTTGTTTGTTTGCCGTTCTTCCGACTGGCTGAGAGATGTTTTGCTACGCTGATTGGTTAGAAGAGTCTGTCTGTCAAGGCAAGTACTCCCGCCCACTTTTCAAGCTGCCAATAGGCCGAAGGCCAGACGTTATACTGTGGATACCCACTATGATACCCAAGTACCTGTCAAAATACTTTATAAACATTAAGGATGTCCATAATTACAACACCAGAGGCAGCGCCACAGATCACTTTCAACCCAGAGTCAAAACCAACAAAGGGTCAAACTCTTTTTCCTGCTATACCACCAAAATGTGGAAAGCCTTACCGAAGGCCATAAAGGAGTGTGGATCACTAGCATCCTTTAAAATTGCCCTGAAAAACCACTTACAGGCAGCAGCCATTCGCAACTGGTAAAAAAAAACTAACATAGCCCAGCCCAGCCCAGCCCTACCCTGCCCCTTCTTATACTTACTGTTTGTTTAGACTTACTGTTTTTTTTTTGTTTTTTTTTCTCATTTTATTTTTCTTTACATATCTACTGCATAGTACTGTGTTCTATTCGTCTGTCATTCAATGTTATATGAGATACTTTAATGGTTTCCTGTGGAAATAAGCTTAGTCTTTTCATGGATCTCCTTTTAGTAGACCATGTACCAGTGAACTGTACCGTCATGAAACTGTACCTTTTCCTATGCAAACTTCTAATAAAGTCTTCAATCAATAAATCAAACCCTTCACTAAGCCAAACATAAATATATCTAAGAGAAACAAGCCCAGAGTCCCTTGTAATGAGCAGACAAGGCAACACTGCACAACTGCCCTGTTCCTCTAGTCTCGCGTAGCCAGACAACTATTCCACAATCTCCCAATGCTATATAGAGTCTGGAACGGCAGCTCCCGAACGGCGAGTATCGGAAGTAGCCACTGCTGCACTGAACTGTTATTTCATATATTGACATAGAAACATAGGTTTTTCAAAAAAAAATCTTAGAAGGATTCAAAAGACACTTATAGAATCGGGTCAAAATTCAAATTTTCACGATTTTTCAAAAATAGCAGATCTACAAGCTCGCAGCGCGGCACTCGTTGCCGCGCTGTGAGCTTGTATATCTGCTATTTTTCAATAGTTAAAGCATAAAATAATGATACACAATATAGTGTACCCATTCTGAATGGGTTAAAGCCCACACTTGACGCAGGGCAAAGGGAATGATAGGGTGGAGAGGGAGAGAGCGAGGGTACTGCTAGTAGTACCCATTAGTACATGGGACTACCCATGTAGTCCCATTGGAAACATAACAGAAAAACAAGAGCTCAGACAAAGTCATTCGAGCGGCCTATTCTTGTTATGGGTGTATAGTTTAAGAAAACGTTTCAAAACATCATGGAGGTAACACCAACAACACCAGAGAAAGACGTAATAACACCCCCAGAAATATTGAAAGGGGACTTAACGCTTCCAGTAGGACATGTTATTGTTACTGCACCAAGGGAGCGGTTGCGTCACATCCGCTTCCTCTCGCACTCATCGTTTCTATTTCCGTTTGCCAGACTGTATGCCGGGAGCATTTGTCCAAATCGCGGAGGCAACAGTCTGGCCACGCGAGACTACTGTTCCCCTGCAACGTGCTTATCTCTTTTGGCACATAAGGGACCAACGCAGGGATATCTCTCCATAACGTCAGCGGTTCTATATAATAGCCATGTTGGGTCTGCCTTCGCGTCGATGAAAGTGCTTTTTTTATGTGTTTTCTTTATTATTTCTGCAATATTCTGTGACCGGCCGGCTGCGGTCTATCCATCACCCTGCTGAGGGAGACAGGGTGGATGGTTGCTAGGCAACAAGCTCACATCTTGCTGCCTCTCCTCTCTCTCTCTCTCTCTCTCTCTCTCTCTCTCTCTTTTCACGGCGTGCTAGCCGGGGCTAGCCGTCTATAAGAGGGTCGGTCTGTATGTGTGTGTGTGTGTGTGTGTGTGTGTGTGTGTGTGTGTGTGTGTGTGTGTGTGTGTGTGTGTGTGTGTGTGCTATACTTGTGGGGACCAGTATTGTAGAAATCTAAATTCGAGAAATCAACAATGTGAGGACCATTTTCCTGCTCCTCTATAGGCATATTGTCGTTGTCGGGCAGAAACCTTGTATCTCCAAGTTTCAAATTTGCACGTTTTTTTCCCAGCGCAAATTAAAGCCCTGCTTCATCATACAAGACTGTCGCACAAAACTAGTGAAAATAGCAGATCTACAAGCACACAAGCGGTGCGAGGCGTTGTGTGCTTGTAGATCGGCTATCTTCACTAGTTTCAAATCATTGTTAAAGTGATAAACACAAAACAAACGGTTTTGGACACGGTTTCCACACGACAACAACGATATAGAGGTTAGGTTTAGGGGTTGGAGTTGACCCTATTTTTTTAGCATTGCGATGTCACACACCGAAAAATAGCCCAATAAATAAGCTCACACATTTTCAGCTATTTTCAGTGCCGCCCCCTACAATTGTAATGTCAGAAACAGTAGCCTATACAGTATAGGTATGGCAATACTGTGTGTGCGTGCGTGCGCGCGTGCGTGCGTGCAAGTCTATCTATCCTAGTCTTGCAAACTGCTGGACCGATCGCTGCCAGGTTTCAGATTATTGTGACGCACGTAGCTGTCACACATGACACCACAACATTCCTGAAAAAAATGTGTCTTTGAATATATTGACACGATTCTATAAAGGTCTTCTAAATCCTTCAACGAAATCAGTGGTTCTCAAACATGTCAAGGACCCCCAAAATGATAGGTATTTGGCCACGGACCCCCATCTAAATATTTTTTTTCCAGGGACCCCTCCAGAAGCAGAGATTTGAATGCAAAAGTTTGCTTTGGGCTGTGAGCTTGTAGATCCGCTATTTTGTTAATAGTTAAAGCATGGAATAATGGTTAAAGTGGTTAAAATCTAAACCGTCCGGGTCTTAAAGGGTGCACCACAAAGCCATTTATCTTGTGAGGACCAGGAAGTGTCCTCACGAATCCCACTATTCTTCTGACCACACATACGTCATGTCCTAGTTATGAGCCAATCGGGGGAGGGGATCACGTGATTCCCTTGTTTGGCTCGGCAAAAACTCGGCTGTGTCTCAAATAATGTATTATTGGCAGAGTCGCGGAAAGTTCCGAATGTTTAGCGGTCCCGTTTTCACTCTTCACGAGATCGGTGGTGGCTGCAATTACCTGCACTAAAATACTTCACCATCTGTTGACTACGGAGTCCACGTATGGTATTGTGACGCCCCACAAGCCCTAAAAACTAAACTCCAAACAGCCCAAAACAAACTAATTAGGGTCCCTATCAGACTCACCTCACCGCTACTCACCAGTTAAGAGTGGGGTGGCTCAGAGTAGATGACAGAGTACAGCAACTTGCAATGGGCCTGGTGTACAAGATACACTACACCACTATGATACCCATGTACATGTCAAAATACTTTATAAACGTTAAGGATGTCCACAATTACAACACCAGAGGCAGCGCCACAGATCACGTTCAACCCAGAGTCAAATCCAACAAAGGGTCAAACTCATTCTTCTGCTATACCACCAAAATGTGGAACGCCCTATCGAATGCCTTAAAGGAGTGTGGATCCCTAGCATCCTTTAAAATCGCCCTGAAAAACCACTTACAGGCGGCAGCCGTTCGCAACTGGTAAAAACAAACGTAGCCCAGCCCTACCCTTCCCTGACCCTTCTTTGTATATACTTCTTTATACTTACTGTTTGTATAGACTTAACATAATTGTTATAAATATTTTCGTGAAAGTCTATGGGGAAATGAACGGGAGATTTCTTTAGTGGCACCAGTAAACCACGCCCACTGCGATGCTCTATGGAGAAAGCTCTATGTTGTACGCCCAGAGAAGCAATGGCGGATTCGACCAAGCCCTGACACACACACGCGCACACGCGCGGCAGCAGGCAGCAGCTGGACCCCTTCACGTCTCCCCTGGGTGCTGACGTCACGTGGGCAGCTGAGCAGTAAATAAAGGTGTCTGTTGTGGAGGAGGCTCTTGGATCAGCCAGTCTGGAGCATGCTGCCTGCCCCAGGCTCTGCTCCACAGCACCCAGCTGGCATATGGCACCACAGGCCCTAGGAGCCCACTGCAAGATGCATGTGTGCATAATGCCACGCACGCACGCATAATGCAACGCAGACACGCATAATGCACGCGTGCACGCATGCACGCATACTGTAATGCAGGGGTCTTCAACATTTTCAGGGCAAGGACCCCTTAGCTGAGAGAGAGATGAAGCAAGGACCCCCAGATTCCATATAGTTTCATCGTTTGACAGCACAATCATCAGTGTATTTTGGATTCATGTCAATTTGTGTTATCAGATATTTAACCACTTGAACCGTCAATACTTAATAAACTTGACCTTTCACTCTGTACTTAGTCTGTTCTTTTTTCCCCTCTACACAAAAGCTCTTTGCCAAAAATAGCCGATCTACAGATCTGCTTGTAGATGTGCTATTTTTGGTTAAAGTTCTCAGAATATGGACGTTAGGGTTCAAGTGATTAATATAAAAAAGGAGAAAAAAGGTTTCTATGACACAAAGATTTGAAGGACCCCCTGTAGTAACTCTGAGGACCCCCTAGGGGTCCCGAACCCCCTGTTGAAGACCCCTGCTGTAATGCAACGCAGGCACGCACGCACGTATAATGCAGGCATGCACACACGCATAATGCATGGACGTGTGCATAATAATGAACACATATTGTGTGCATAATATGTGAATAATGCACAGTGCACACATAATGTGTGCATATTAATGCACACGCACGCACGCACACACACACACACACACACATGCACACTATAATATGTATTTGCAACAAAAAACTAAATTAACCACTTTAACCCTATATCCCTAAAAATCGCTATTTTGCTCATGCCATTATGAATGAAGATTTTCAGAAATGTCCACAAAATCAGGAAGGATTGCAAAAGATATGCACCAAATGATGCCTTTATGACAGAACTGTGTGAAAAGATGGTCTGAATTATGGATAAATGTATCCGTTCAGATCCAGCCTCGCTGTATTCAAAACAGACCTTGGATTCCTGGAATGGGGTCATTTGACAGTAAGTAATGCAATCAGATCCTTTTAACCATCTCCTACATCGGGGATACTCAAATACAAAAATGGCAAGGGACGGGCCATTTGATAAAATTACAACATTAATGATACTTGGTAACTTCTGTCTTTCATTGGAGCCTTATATTGTCGATCTTAACAACTGACACTGTTTTCTGGCAAATTAAACATCAACAGCAGTATCGGATTTGCATGAGATGGTAAAATGAAAGCGAAAGCATCTGTCCATTTTGGGTTAAAGTGCTGGTTCACACCTGAGGCGGAGGCTCATATTTGCTGCTGTTCTGAAGGCCCTTCCTGGATGATTATTCATGTAATAGTAATGTAATTGGGCTAAAGATAAGATAATAACTTCATTCTGTCTAAAAGAAAAATGTCTTTGTTTCCTTTTTTTTTGATTGATTGATTGGTGGGCCTGTCAAAATTGTGCCAAAGGCAGGAAGTGGTCCGCGAGCCTGAGTTTGAGTTTGAGTATCACTGTCCTATATCACTGGTTCTCAACGCCAGTTCCGGGGACCACCAGGGGTCCAAATGGACCTTTATGGGGTCCGGACTTCTGAGAGTGAACAAATTGAACCAAAATGACCTGGACCCTTGAAGGAATGACATGAACCTTATGGGTCCATTTGGTTCCATTTGTACACTCTCAGAGTTAAATTAAGATGATACAGTGTAGATTGGCGTTCCCTAAAACATATTATTATTATTATTAAAAGTTATTCCTGTTCTAA